>NC_056745.1:333908190-334030690 GCF_019279795.1 Protopterus annectens | reverse complement strand
CACAGTCACATCTGATGTGAGAAACAGGAATAGACGTCTTCATGATCAGTTTGTAGAAGTACATGTTTCACGTTTTAATAGGCCTAATATAAATGTGTGTGTGTGTGTGTGTGTGTGTGTGTGTGTGTGTGTGTGTGTGTGTGTGTGTGTGTGTGTGTGTGTGTGAAACTATACTGCAGAATCCGGGGAGCATGAGAAACATCATGGAATTAGTACAGCTTAGCAGTATTATTCTGAATATGTATTTTATTCCAAGTAACATTCTTCCATATGTAACAGGAATATTAACTGCAGACAGGCACTATAGATAGCTTTTATACTATGGATTTCTGTTATTTCTGTTATGTGGCATAAAACAATATACGTTTGTCAAACAGTCCATGTAGTGGAACCTGGTACAGACTGTGGAATACAGAACTCTGTTTCATGTTACCCTTTTAATAATTCATTTTACTAGTTGTAGGGTGAATACATCATGGCATAAGGCAGTGTTCCCCCAATAATAATTAATATGGTGAACTTTTAGTGCTGTGGAAAATCTCCAGGTTTTAAAGTGCCAGCCAGGGGCTTGCTTATGACAGAGTATAGCTGTACTGGAATTGGAGAGGAGTGTTCAGTAACAAGACATGTACAGACTGATCAGTGTTTAGGGACTTCTGCGGCTGGAGTTGTGCCAGTGTCAAAAGAACTTGTTACAAGAAGCTGACAGTGGTATCCCTGTGAAAAGATAAAAGTGCCAGTAAAGGGGAAGGAAATGGAGAAACCTGTTTATGTAAGTTCACAGGCATCTGGCTGCTATTTATATCCTACTATGTAACTTAGCCTTTTCTGAACATGCATCACTGTCTGCTTTTATAGTATGTGTGTGCAGATAAACACACACACACACACACACACACACACACACACACACACACACACACACACACACACACACACACACACACACACACACACACACACACACACACACACACACACACACACACACACTGTGAATCTGTGATAAAAACACACACACACACTGTGAATCTGAGATATAAACACACACACACACACACACACACACACACACACACACACACACACACACACACACACACACACACTGTGAATCTGTGATAAAAACACACACACACACACACACACACACACACACACACACACACTGTGAATCTGTGATATAAACACACACACATAGACATACACACACACACACACACACACACACACACACTGTGAATCTGTGATAAAAACACACACACACACACACACACACACACACTGTGAATCTGTGATATAAACACACACACACACACACACACACACACACACACACACACACACACACACACACACTGTGAATCTGTGATATAAACACACACACACACACACACACACACACACACACACACACACACACATACACACACACACACACACACAGTGAATCTGTGATATAAACAATTTATTTATGATATTTATGTTTTTATTTATTTGTGTTTGTTTGCAGGGAAAGTCTGTCTGGGAACTGAAATGCCTGTTTTCAGTGGAAGGATGGGAGAAAGCTCCAAAACAAGGCTAGAAATGCATTTTTGATAATTCAGAAGAAAAAAAAAACAGTCAGCAAACATTATTTGCAAAGTATCTGAAAGCGAACAGTCAACAAGCATTATTTAGAAAGCATATCAGATTAATGAAATACGTTTTCAAGATATTAAGTAAAATCAAAAATACTATATTAATCCATTTGTATAGTATCCATAACGGACAGACTTAGGACTGCATACTTCAAAGTCTAGGCGTGATGCAGTTGCCTAGTTTATTAGTTGTCAGGTGATATTTAGGGCAGAGTTGAATTATTGTGGCTTATTTAAAAGCCCAGTGTGGTTTGGAAGTTTGTTGCCTTGGAGTTGGTGACAGAGAATAGTAAGTCACTGTAATAATTATTCGATTTATTAGCAACTTGAGTGTCTTGCTTGAACATGGCAGAATTTCTATTACCAGCATTACGTAGCCATTTTAAGAAAAATACTTGCCTGTTACATGCATATGCAACATCTGCTATATGCTTCTTTTTCTTTAGAAAAACACAGCAGATGACTGTGAATAGGTCTGTCCAATAAGATATGCTACATTAACTATATGTGAGACATATCATAGCAGAAGTTGTTTATGCAGAACAGGAAACTTAACCACTCTAGGTCCCCACTCACTTTGATTTTGTGAAGGGCAGGTCCCCTCCCCATAACCTAGTAAACTTCTTTCAAAACGTTACAGAGACTGTAGACAGTGGTCAGTGTATTTTGGCCTGACCAAGGCTTTTTACACTATATGCCCATGCTGGTATTATTGAAAAGTTTGGCTAACAATGCAAACCCCTGTTTTGTCCACAGGATTTCAAACTGGTTACCCAAAAGATTCCAGGTAGTGAAAGTTGCTGATACCCTCTTTGAATATAAAATTGTAACTAATGGGATACCGCAGGGATCAGTGCAAAGCCCTGTTGTGTTTTGTAGATATCCAAGCCATTGTCTCTGAAGTGTGGTTGACCAAGTTTGCTGATGACTGTAAGCTGGGTACTTTTATCTACTCATCAACAGATACTAAACTGCTCCAAAAAGTGCTGGAATATGCACAAACCTGATATACTGAAAATGCTCTCAAGCTAGTTGCAAAAAAAGTGTAGTGGAGTAGCATCAGAAAAAGAGTTGTTCCCATTTCATGTTATAGGTGGTACTCCTCTTCAAACAGACACAGTCATAAGATATTTGGATACTTATGTGGATAGCTCTGCCTAATTCAAATCATGTTTCCACCACAGTCAGGAGATCCTTCTATCTGGCCAAGTTAATTTCTATTATAAGACCCATCAGCGAATATGATGACCTCTTTGGTATATATAAATGCAAGTATATCACTCAACTGGAAAGGTGCTAATGATTTTTACCAAAACAAAGGTATTAAATCCTTTAACTATTCCAATAAACTAACAGGCTGCTGCAAGGTGACATTTGTCTGATGTTTGAGCCATGAAAGACACAGTCCTGTTTGACCTCATATTTTTTTGCAAAACTAGTGCTCCTACATATGCCAACAAATAAACAAAACTCACTGGAGGGATAGGTTCCTAACTCAAGAGAATAAGTTATCAACAGAGGCCAAGCAAAATACTACTTTTTCCGACATTAAGGCATCCTGATGAATGTATGGGCAGACATAATTTAACGCCAAGTTTACCATGTATGGCCCTTCTCTTAAATACTTGTAAAGACTGAAAAGAAGTTTAGTATGTCTGCTTAAAGATGTCAATGACTAGGTCACTTATGTTTGCTTGTACTATTCATCTGTTCCTATGTTCAGGGAAGCAGGCTGCCTTTTTCAGTTTGTACTCTAAGGTGCCATGCTGTTGCCCCCCACCACCACCACCATTAACTGTGCTACACTGTCCCACTGCAGTTCTCAATACTGCCTCAACCTTAAATGATATCTCATCCACAAGCCACTACATGCCACTCAATATGAAAGTAACCTGTGGTTGTCCACTATCTGCAGCATCACACTGCCACGACACTCAATACAAAAGTAACCTGTGGTTGTATACTGACCTACAGCATCACACTCCCACAACACTCAATATGAAAGTAACCTGTGGTTGTATATTGACCTGCAGCATCACACTGCCACGACACTCAATATGAAATAATCTGTGGTTGTATACTGACCTGCAACACCAAAACCTGCCAAATAGTTTACTGCCTGGGATTTTATAACACTGTTCAGTTCAAATAAAATCACTTACACCATCCCCACCTATAAGCCACATCCACATTACTGCATTACAACAAAGACAAGTACTACAACAGGACAACCAGTCATTCAAATGTCCACAAACAAACTTAACTGGCATTTAGTAAGTTCATAGGTGGTAGTAAGCCTGCAGTCCAAAAGACCGTTGAGGAGCCCAGTCCAATTTTTCAGTTGCCTCAAGGCACGTTTTGGTTAACTGACTTGCTCAGAGACACACAGTAAGCAAATGGATGCTAAAGGAATCAAACCCTGGGTTACAAGAAGTAGCTCAATAACAGTTCATAGTCTTAATCCTCTAACCTTACAGACAGACTGAGGAATGGCTAATTATCATTATGAGGCCTGAACAAAGATTAAAACAAAGTATTAACTGTGCATAGCAAAAAGTTTTGGAAACACTAATTTGTTAATGACCATATAATAAAAAGAGTCAACATTAAGTATTTTTTATAAAAATGCGAGCAAGTTAATAGTGTATATGTGTTTGTATGTGTGTGTGTGTGTGTGTGTGTGTGTGTGTGTGTGTGTGTGTGTGTGTGTGTGTGTGTGTGTGTGTGTGTGCATGTGTGTGTGTGTTTCTCTGTACTTTCTTCCAGAAATAAGCTACCTGATTGGTAGTCTAAATTGTCCATATATATTGCATTTACTCTTGTCCTTGCAGTCTCAGTCAAAAAAGGTATATGAATGATCAGTTTACTTACCGGTTAACAAATGCATTTATCTAAAAGGGCATAAATATCATTTAATAATCTATAGGGTTAACCTGTGTTTGTCAGCATACTGCTAGCCACCCACGAGTTTAGTTAAACTGCATGCTGAGATGGCCTTACCTCTTTCTGTTGATGTATTTCAGTGATTGACAACTTAAGAAGAAAAGCTCGTCTTCCATCATGATGCATATGTGCTTGCAATGCTTCTGTCTGTAAAGGGTTGTAGTTGTGTATTTCTAAATCAAAGTGGGCTACCAAAGGGAATCTTGTAGTCTATGAATCTGTGTACAATGAACTCATAAAAGGATTGAGTCAATGCAATGAATAAAATATACTTTCCTTTTAATAGTAAAAAAATGTGAGTGCTTTCGCAGTCTAAGTACTGCCTCATCAGACATAACAAAGCAACTGACACTACTGTTTAAATAATAGAATGAAAGCATCACATACAATAGGGTGTCTCCTGTGGAATAAAGTGACAATCACATATAAAATACTTTAAAACAAAATACATTAAAATCTCATAGTAGCTGTTAGAAACCATAGCAAGAACTACCTGTACAACTCCCTTTGTTTCAAAAATGGCTTTAATGAAATCTTTTCATTTAAACCTTTAACCCTGTCTGCTTGTAACTTCAACATCCATTTAACCTCCTGTGTTTCTGTGTAACTCTCTATGTCACCACCTCTGTTACTACCATACACTCTCTGTATGACCATAAATTTAAACTCATGTGATGACCCAACACGGGCAATATGCTTTGCCAGTGCATTATTCTCTAAATTGGTATTGATGCCATATATATGTTCACGGATATGGTCCTTTAGCCTGTGGTTGATCTTGCCAACATAGACACTGAAACATATCTGACAAACAGCCAAATATATCAGATTGGCTGTATTGCAGTCTGCTCCTATCCTAAAAGTATAAACCTTACCAGTGTCTGGGTGTGTAAATATTCATGTAGATTCTATATATGTACAGCACCGACAACTATTACAGGGTTGCATGGTACCTAGTGTATGAGGGTTGCGTGGTACCTAGTGTATGAGGGTTGCGTGGTACCTAGTGTATGAGGGTTGCATGGTACCTAGTGTATGAGGGTTGCATGGTACCTAGTGTATGCTCTGTATCAGCCTTGTTGTCATCCCGATAACACAGCATGTTCCTAAGGGTCTTCTTGTTTTTGAATAAAAAACTGGGATTATATCCCACTTTTTTTCTGATCTCATCATTACTAGTCAATATGGGCCAATATTTTTTAACCACATTTGTGAATTTATTCACATTACTACTATAAAACATTGGCATCCGAGTGTTATTATGATTTTTACCTAAACCCAGCATATCATCAGCAAACACTGAAAAATATGGTCTAGCTATATTGGATCGTAGGTGCATGACATTGCCCAAAGTATTGTCTACTTCCTGCATTTGATATCCCCGATCAAGAAGCCTACCTCTTAAAGCTGTTAAATCTATTTCAAAAATCTGCTGTTCCGGGTAAAGTCTGGACATCTGCATGTCTTGACCTTTACAATGTTTTTAAAATTGAGTCCAGGATGCATAGTTTTACGATGTAAATGGTTATTCCTGGTGCATGCCTTGCGATGTAAGGTAGTACTAATCATGCTATTAGTTTTCTTAAAAATCTTAATGCCCAAAAAATCTATATGGCTGGACTCTACTTTGATGTCAAATTCCAAAAAATATGTACTATGTTGCAAATAATCTGTAAGCAACTTCAGCTCATCTATACTACCATTCCAGAGCAAAAAAAAGGTTGTCTATGAAACATCTGTAGAAAACCACTTGTTGCCCCATGTTATGATTCAAAAACGTACTGTTCTACCATTGAGCCATGACTAAATTGGCACAACTGTTAGCCATGGACGTACCCATGGCTACTCCTTTTACTTGCAAGTATAATACTTGATCGAACATAAATATGTTGTTCTCTAAAACAATCTCTAACAGGAGCACATCAGATCAATGTTACAACTGGTCTGTGCACTGTGTAATATAGTCACGCACAATATCTATGCTTATGGAGTTAGGTATTACAGTGAATAATTACGGAACATCAAGCATTACTAATAAAAGACCATCCACTGACCTCTGTTCATGTTCAGTAAACATATATAAATCATGCAAAAAATGTTTGGAATCTCTTAAAATATGAATGTTACTGTCAAGTTTTGGTCTCAGGTTCTTATCAATAAAACTAGAAAGTGGTTCAGCGCACCATCCTCGACCTGAGACAACGGGTGTAAAAGGGGGTAACAGAGGGTCCTTATGAATTTTGGGGAGTCCGTGTAGCTTGGGAGTAGTTGGTTTATTTACTATAAAATACTTAAATAATTCAGGTGTAATGCTATGGCATAACAACATATCATACAGATAATCCTTAACTCTTGCAACAATCCTGTTTAAAAAATTCATATCAATTAATTTATATGCATTGAACTGAAATAAAAAACAGGGTCCATGACAACCACCAGTCCACCTTTGTCTGCTGGCTTAATAATAATAGTGTCATCATCCTGCAAACAATGTAGTGCTTCACTTTCTTCATTACTCAAATTAGACATTATAATTCTTCTGAACTTTGTGAACATCACTCTCACGCATAGTACAAAATGCCTCTAATGTGGGCTGATTGTTAAACTGCAAAACACTGGGCTTCTTAAAACATTCATTTGTAAATTATTGTTACTCTTAACTGCATGTCTAAGCATCATTATTCTAGCAAACATTTTAAGATGAACAATTGAGTCTATAACATTAGAATTCTGCGTTGGAATAAGTGAAAGTCCCTTGTTTAACAATGACAACTCACCAGGAGTTAGAGTCCTTTTGGATAAGTTCCACACTAAGTTCAGTCCTTGTGTTGCCAAATTTTCTTCAAAGTGTGAACATTGCCTGGTTCCTGCTGAAAAAGGGGGTGATAGATAGTGCATCATAGATTGCATTTACTATAATATTACCTGCACAAGTCCAACTGAGGAGGTAGAGTGCAACATTGTGGGACCAGAACAGGGCACTATTCCTCTGATATCACCAATCGTATAAATTATGTAGCCATGATAATTAAAACAGCCATGGAACAGATTGCAGCTGTCAGAGTGTATAGAACACCAAAGTCAAGTGCTGATGACCTAGAAGCCATGCATTTCTTGCATGAAATGCAAGAAGAAAGATGGTAATAGCTTGGGACTTGACTGCACCAGTTGGATTGGAGTAGTCTTAATACTACAACAAGTATTTACAACAAATGTAGAGGAATAACAATTGTTACTGGCTGTAAACAAACCTATTGGAGAACAGAACAAAGTACAAAGTGTTTGTATTCATGTCAGATTTTGATTCATTCAGTGTGCAGTGCTAAATACTGCCAGGCAATTCTACCAAAATGAAATCTAAACCAATACACAGAAAATTAATAACAGAGTATATAGAAGCAAAACAGTCACTGTGTAAAACTAATTGGAGTGATGCGTTCAGAGGAAAGATGGTAGAAAGAAAGTGGTAAGTTTTGAAAGGAAAATTGAATACAAAGAAAAAGAAATGTTTAACATCAGGATCTAAGCAAAAAAGATCAGGAGGATCTATTTCCATATAAGAACAAGACACTTAAGATAAGAGATAAAATATAGCATACAAGAAATGGAAAGGAGGGTGAACTATAACTTTGAAAACTGAAATAAACTGGGTGGACAAGTAAACAGTGAGAAAAAGATCAGGAAAGCAATGAGAAAAAAATATATATAAAGGTATTGATCATAATAAAAAAAAGTTATACATATATGGTTTGAGGAAAGACATAAAACAATAAACTGTGCATAGATTTTAAAACATTATTTATTCTCACTACCACTGCTTCTTTATTTTTGTTCAACATATGTTGGTCTTTCTGTACTTTCTTTATAACAGGTATACCCTTTCAGCTGTCTGGTATTAAGGTATTAAGGTTTTGTTATCTAAAACAACATTTTATAGCATATCGTTCCTTGTAATGTTGTAGAACACTGATGATAGTTTTATTTTCTGATGACACTAAGGAGCTTTTCAGCAGAAACTGAATGGTCCCTCAGTGGCTTTGCACTGCTGTGATTTGCAGTCTCAGCCATTCCTTAGTAGCTTATAGGATATTGTACATTAGGGAGTAAAGGATCTGCTCTGATATGCCTGATTTGGCAAACTGAGCCTTCTGAGTGAAGTAATTAAAAGACATTATATTAATAAAAAATATGGTATTATGCTATAAGTAAATACTGTAAGCATTAAAAGGAAAAAGTGTTACCAACCTCTAAAATTGCTAAAAGAACACTTTAAGCAGTAAAACAAAGCATAAAAGCCTTACTATAAATCCCTAGTGTACTTACCTTATATTTGCAGGCTCTAATATCCTTGTGTCTGGTTAAGCCCTGCTCCGCTCGCCTTGTGTCTGGTTAAGCACCGCTATGCTCACCCTCACTGTACTTGCCTCTCCCTGCCCCCAATTACCAACCGCCCCATTACTGCTAAATTTATAGCCATACAACCACACCCCTCATATCAGAACCAATCAGTATTGTTCTCCTTATTTTAAATTCTCCCCTTCACCTCCCTCCTCCATTTCCTATCCATCCTCCATATCCTGGTGACAATACAATCAGTGCATTAACTCTGCCTCTCACTATGTCACCATCCAATACAATGTCACTACTCTCTCTGCTGTCCCTTATGTTAATTCCATATCTCCTCTCCACTTATGAAAATCAGTCTTACCTAGGATTTCACTACCCAAAATGTCAAACCACCACCCCAATTACATCAAATAAGCCAGGTCACCCAATATTTAGTCCTATATCCAACTTCTTAACCACAGTAAACTATCAGCCTATTAACTCTAGAAACATCAGCTCAAAATCCAAACACTATCAAAAACTAATAAATAAATTCTTGAAGCTTACTGTAAACTTACAGTATAATCTCACAGTGGATGGAGATATTCACCCAAACCCTGGCCTATCCACTCTTGATAACTCTACCTCGTATGCTATTAACCCTACCAAAACACTATCTATAAATAGGTCCCCCAACTCCCTCCTGGTCTGCCATCTAAATATTAGAAGCATAAACAATAAAGTACATAACTTACATGCCCTCTTAGCAGTCCACTCCCGTGATATACTGTGGCTAACTGAAACCTCGTTAAAGCCTTCAACTTGAGATAATGACATTTTACCACCTGGGTATAACATACGTAGACTGGACCGTGCTACTAGGAAGGGAGGTGGGGTAGCAGTACTCTTCAAATCTATACTAAATGTTACAATAGTCCCCATACAACCACCCCAGGTCAATAATGCAGAAATTCTTTCTACCAAATTTCAGATTAATGAAAACAAATGCATAAATATTGTCTGCATGTACATTCCCCCAGGGAATAACACCAATACCCTAGAAGATATCCTCCACTGGTTATCTAGTACCTATCCCCAATAAACCAATGTACTTGGAGATTTTAACATAGACTGGAACACCTGCTCCACAGAATCTCCTACTACCCATGTAAACCTATATGGGTTTACACAGGTCATATCCACCTCCACCAGGATAGACAAAACTAATCACAAAGAAAGTATACTAGACTGGCTACTAATCAATAGTCACCCCCAAATGTATACATCAGGGACCCGCCCTGATGACCTCAGTGATCACTTTCTTACCTTTATACTTAAACACAAAACCAATAACCCCCACCAGCCCACCTGTAGAACAGTGAGAAATAACAAGAGCTTTAATCCTACCAAGTTTCAAGACAAACTCAAATCATATAATTGGTCTGCCCTAAAATATTTGCCCCTGAATGAAGCTGTTGCTTAGTTTAACAACAAATTCCTTACCATCCTTAATTCTCATGCTCCCGCTCGCTCCATTAGGACCAAAACAAAAATTGAACCATGGCTCTCTAAAGATACCAAATCCAAAATCACACTCAGAAACAAGGCATGGGCCATATGGTGTACCACTAGAGCCCCTCTAGATCAAATTAAATATCGGCAATTAAGGAATGAGGCAAAAAGATCCATTTTACTAGATAAAAAAAATTCTACTTCCATCTCCAGCAGAGAAATCAAAATAACCCTCAAAAGTTTTGTGCAGGTATAAATAAACTACTTCACCCAGGACAAACCAGCACACCAACTCCCTCAACCTCTCCTGATAAACTACCAGAGGATGTCGCTAACACCTTCAATAGTTTATTCACTGAGACTATCCAGGCCCTACCTGGCTAGCCACCTCTGAGTTCCTCTAACATACAGATTGTCATTCTCAGTGCCCAGCCCTCCTTTAGCTTCTAACCAGTCTCTACACCTTTTATTCACACCCTAATCAAAAAATTAAAACCTACTACCCTATCTGCTGATCTTCTCCCTGCTGAGTATCTGCCAAAAGCTGCAGATGTCATAGCATACCCCATCTCCATTCTAATCAATCGTACCTTACCAGAAGCTACAGTCCCCTCTATCTGGAAAATATCTCATGTCCATACCTCTCAAGTGTACCTCATTACAGGGAACGTACCTCATTTGAGGTCTTAAAAAGTTCATATTCCTCAAAGTTCCTCAGAGTTCCACATTGAAAGATTCTGTCACACATTCAGTGTTTGGAACTTTTTTTAGTAAAATCCATGGTAAATAGAAATGAATCATATTAATTCATTGAAAGATCTTATTTATAAGTGAAACTAGCATATTTTAACCATCCTATAGCCTTCCTAGCTGAAGTTATTAGCAAGCCATTAGTATGTGTTTCACATTTTGCCCATTTGTTCCACATTATGAAGGCTAGTGTTCCTCATTTTGGAGATGGAAGGTTGAGAGCTATGCTCATGTCATACCACTCCATAAAGGTGGTAGCTCTACTGAACTGTCTAATTTTAGACCCATAGCTATCTTGTCACCACTGGCTAAAATTATGGAAACGTGCACCCATAAACAGCTTCTGCACTATCTAACCCAGAACAACCTAGTGGCTAACTCTCAGCATGGCTTCAGGCCACATCATAGGTACCACCTCAGCCCTCCTCGCCTTCTCCAATGCAATAAACTATAACAGAAATAATTACAAATTATCTTCAGCCCTTTTTTTGGATCTCTCAAAGGCTTTTGATATGGTTAACCACCAGCTACTCCTCCACACCCTGAAAACAATTTCTTTAGACAATCATGCTCTCCAATGGTTCCAATCTTATCTGTGTGATAGACAACAAGCCATCCTATGGCAGAATAAACTATCCAACCTCCTACCCAACACCCTAGGTGTCCCCCAGGGGTCTTTTCTGGGACCTCTTTTGTTTTATATTTTCATTAATGACTTCCATACTGTAATCCCAAAAGCAAACTGCATTCAATACATGGACGACTCCACTTTGATTTGCTCTGCCACCTCCCAGCCAGATTTGCAGACATTAACTCAGAATACTTTTAACATAGTTGAAAATTGGCTTTCTGATCATCGTCTGATTTTAAACCCCAAACAAACTGAGCTACTACTTTTCTCCCCCACTCAAAGGTCTTTAGTATTATCCTTCTTCATTAAGTCTAATAATGGCACCATCATTTCCCCAGATGTCTAGGCGAAGCTCCTAGGTCCTAGCAACAATCTTAAATTTGCTATGCATGTCAATAAAACTATCAAAACCATCAATAAAAAACTTGGCTCACTATATAGGATTAAACCATTCTTAACCCCATCTGCTAGAACTGCCATTGCCCACTCTCATCTACTCTATATCCTTTTCTATGCCTCCCCTTAAACAAAACTGATGTTAACAAACTCTGTAGCTGCTATAATCACATAGGTAGATTTGCCACTGGCTTGCCCTACAGAACACATCACTGTAAAAACCTAAATAATCTTGGTTGGCTAGAACTGCCCAGGCTAATTCAGTACAACCAACTTATAGTGGCTCATAAAGTACTTAACCAACCTGTGAAAATACACCTGCACTTAAAAACATTATCTACCCCTACTGCAACCTCAGACCGCTTCGCTCATCTAATAGACTGGTAGTTCAAACTGTCAAATCAAACAACTCAGCCGGTGACCCTTTGTTTGCTAACTCTGTTGGCAAAACTTGGAACTCACTGCCTGCTGACATTACTCTAGAGACAACAGTGACTCAATTCAAGAAAAGTCTCAAGCAGTATTTCAGTTCTCATTGGTTATGTTCTTGCTCCAAGCCTAACTAAATCTTTAGTTATATTTGTGTACCAATACTATATATTTGTGTTGTAATTTGTGAAACTATGTCATAAGTTTGTGAGATTAGGTCGGCCACGGTGGTGCATCTGTTAGCGTTGTCACCTCACAGCAAGAGGATCTCTGGTTCAATCCTCGGCTGGGGTACCTTCTGTGCAGAGTCTACATGTCCACCCTGTGGTTGCGTGGGTTTCCTCCAGGTGCTCCGTTTTTCTCCCACATCCCAAAGACATGCTGTAGATGGATTGGACACTCGTAATTGGCCCTAAGCATGAGTGCATATGTGTGTGCCTTCTGTGGAAGGTTTGGCGCCGGGCTGGCAACTCGACACCATAAAACTCCACTGCCATTCATGAGCAGACAAGTGATCTGCTGGTGTGACTTCTAACTGGGAAAAGCCGAAAGAAGAAAAAGATATCATACGTTTATGAGATTGTATAACTTGCATGTGTCAACAGAGTCTGTAAACTGTGCTTAATTTGTATTATGTTATGTTTACTTTTGTAACTACCTTTGGAGCTTTTCTCCCCAAGCCTCCGCTGAAAATGGACATGTATCCAGTTGGACTATCCCAGTCAACAAATGTAAAATAAATAAATAAAATAAGGCTCAGAAATTATGTTACTGTCTAATACAGATAAGCAGTCTTGAAAAAACTTGACTTTTGGACAGTTTTAGAATGATGAATTAATTGTTTTCTATTAAGGTGCAGCACAAGAGATAAGAGCATGATATTGATGTAGAGTTTGGAAATTAAGGATCAGTATCTTAGAACTTGGGCATTCTTATTCCTGTATCTACAGTGTAGTCTCTTCTTTGAAACAGTGGTGTGTGTATTGAACCAGCAATTGTTGTGTCTTACTATGTTTCAGCAGAACAAATGTTACCTGCGTAGCATATTGTGACGGGTACTTTCTGATTTATGTGCTTTTTAAGTGTAAAAAGCAAAACAAAGTAATGCAGCTAGACAATTTGCTTATTTATTTATTTAATTGGTATCTGTCACTGCAAGTCCCACTAAGCATGGCCAATTTTCAGGAGGTGGTACTCATACTGACTAGGGGAATCGAGTCAGCAGAGTTATAACAAAATAATGGCAAATGCAGGCACAAGCAGCTGGATGTCTTATCAGAGGCAGGTGCTGATTGTTCCCTAGTTGGAAGTGCACACATTCGCTACTTAAATTTAAGCAGCCACTGTTTTTGATTTTGCAACTACTTAAATGCTGAAACACCAGTCAGTAGGTAAAGATATCGAAGAGCTGTTATGTGTATACTTATAGCTTTTTGCTGTATTCACAAGTTTGCTGGAAAACCTTTTGAGGACGCCAGTTGTGTGCATCACACAGGCACTGAATGGCCCGGCTACAGTTCTGTTAACCCAAATACCATGGAAATTCTCCCATTCTTTTTGCATTTGAGAATTAACTCCTAGTGATGAACATAAATATGTTATTTCATATTCTGTTACTTACAGAAGAACACTTATCCCATGCCCTCTTCTGCACATAAAATACACTGATGCATGTGCCCATGTACACACACACACACACACACACACACACACACACACACACACACACACACACACACACACACACACACACACACACACTAAGCAAAGCGAGAATATTTCAGTCCAACACAGGATACTACTCACTACAAGAGACTAGTACTGTGACATTTTGCTAAAAAAAGAAAAACACAAAGGTAACATTTTTTGAGAATTTAGTATTAACCTGACTATCTTTATGAAAATAATGACTTAATTACTAAGACTAAAAATCCATTCAAGTAAAAGAGCCTTATAGACTTTCAGTGTCCTTAAAACAATGACGCAGCAGAAGTATTATACTAAAATGCCATTTTTAATTTAGTTCCACTCCATATGATTGCTAAATTGTTTTGAGGACATTAGTGTTTATACTGCTCATGAAGTCCATGCTTTAAATGTCATAGTTTGTAATGTGTATTTCATACACTGGCAGAAGAACTTGGGAGTGTGTATTTGAACAAAATAAGGTTAAAAAATGAATTGCATAGTTAGTGCTTATATGTTTTAAGGAGTAGTGTTTGAATCTGGCAGTACAAAGAGTATTTCATTGATGAAAGTGTGCAGCTAACAACATCAAAAGCAAACAAGCCAATAAATAAATACTTGCTTAGATATCACACGTACACATAATACATATATACATAAAAATAAGACAAAATGAATTACACTTTTAAGTAACAGCTTCACCTGTTTAATCAAATATAACAGTTTTTTTCTAAGTCTTTAAGTATAATTGATCTAAGGTCTTTTGTTATGTAATGAGATTAGAATAACCAATGATTTGTTCTTTATTTTGTCAGCCATTAAATCTGTGGACCTTCTGGTGACAGAACATGGTCTACTCAATCAAAAACAGACTTTTTTTTTTTCAATTGGCTTAAAGTGTAAAAGCTTAGTTGTAAAAGCAGTATTGTTGGCTGTCTGTTGCTGCAGCAAACCTGTTATAAAAACAAATTAAAAATTAATGGCCATTTTGGCTTGTTTGTTAATCACGTGCAGTGTTTTTATAAGCACTTGCTTGATTCACACATTATTTAGGAGGTTAGGTCCAGTTAACAATGTTTTAGAGTCGCACAGCATGGGAAATTAACTTGTACAAATTAGCCCAGATTTATTAGGTATTACAGTTTGATGTCTTGTATCACTATGTCATACTTCCATTCTAAGAATGAAAATCATTTCCTTATGTGCACAAACGTAAATGTCAATAACAGATAATGACTTTGTGGCCTGAGCAGTGAGTCTGTCATTTATTGTATTTGGTTTAGCTCCTATTCATCCAAAATCTGGTTCCTCAACTCAAGCCCTCATAGTTTACTTATTTATTTAAGTTTGCTTACTGGCTAGGGTACCTAACTCAATGAACCAATTTCAGGCCCAGTCCAGTGATACAGAGATATCAGGTAAATGAACAAACAGTGTAAAGAAATAGATATAAGACAGAATATGTAAGCACGGAATAGTGATAGTGTTAAACACACAAACTGAAAGCAGGGCTAGCCAATCGGTGGTGTAAACATTGACTAATATAGCAATAACCCACGCCTGGGTGTGGGTAATGCTGGATTTACCCACGGTTGGTCACGAGGGCGAAGCCCGAGTGGCCAAACAAAGCCAACAGTGGGTAAATCCAGCATTACCCACACCCAGAAGTGGGTTATTGCTATTATACAATGACATTATTTAAGAAAAAAATAATTAATTTTCTTAAATAATGGCATTGTATAATGCCTCCTTGCTGCCCTTCCGCAGCTGTCTGGTATTTTGCAGCAGTTCTGATGCACTGCGCATGCGTATGCCTACGCAGTACATCAGAGCTGTGGGTAAAAGCAACGGAGAAAGCAAGATCTCCGTTGCTTTTTACAAACTGTCTCACTATGTTAAAGGAGTTTAACATAGCGAGACAGCTTTAAAAAGAGCAACAGAGAATATCCGTTGCTTTTTTTAAAGCTGTCTCGCTATGTTAAACTCATTTAACATAGCGAGACAGTGTGAAGCAATGGAGATCTTGCATTCTCTGTTGCTTTAAAAAAAAAGAGTTATAGTAATGGAAAAAGTCCGGGTGACCGGACCTTTTTCCATTACTATAACTCTGATTTACAATGTGCATGCTGCCAAT
This sequence comes from Protopterus annectens, assembly GCF_019279795.1. Lineage (NCBI taxonomy): Eukaryota > Metazoa > Chordata > Ceratodontiformes > Protopteridae > Protopterus > Protopterus annectens. The sequence goes on along the minus strand of NC_056745.1, from coordinate 334,014,243 downwards.
CAGCGTGCACGTTTTTGAATATTAATGGGGTGTTGTTGTATAATATTGATGTTACACCTCAGTAGCATGTAAAATGGGAAAAGAGGGGTTGTTAATGATGACAAATAAGAGTTGTTGATAAGTTAACAGATGTTAACATGCCATTGTGAGAGTAAATTGTTTATAATATATGCAGGATGTTGAAGATTTGCCATTGATAAAGGTAAAAGATTTTGGGAAATGACAGCCTAAGTGAGAGAGTGTTAGGTAATATGGTCATGCCTGAGGCAATTAATTTCTTTATCTGATGAGATATACTTTTAGATAATGCCCAAAAGCTTTTAGTTGTGGCCTAACGTTAGAGTAGTTACAGAGATATTTTAGGTATTTAAGAGGAGACTTGACAGGGTTTTGGAGCTAACCAGGAGAAGCTGTAGTTAATACTTTGTAGCTTTGTCCTAGGTGCATGAGATCTGAGAACATAGGTTGATGTGGAGATGATCCATTTTGCAGCAAGAATTGAGCCCAGTAAAAGGTCATCTCTTTGACTAGAAACCATTTGGCTTTTGAAATGATGATAAAAGTAGTGCTCGGAACTAGGGGGATTTGTAAAGAATCAAATCCTTTTGTTGGAAAGTGATGACATGTTTTTGTTAGAAACTACTACTACCATTAGATGAAGTATGTCCTCCAACTGGATAAAGAGGATATCTTCTTTATGGCTGTATAATCAGATGAGGAGAGGAACAGAGGTATATTGCTGTCCCAGAATAGGAGCTGGTTAATTCCGGCTCTTGAAATTCAAAGTCTGGTCAAGCTGCATACCTAGGTATTCAAAGGTGATTGTTTCAGTTTTTTGCTTATTTTTTCTTTTATTTTGAGGGTGATGGGAGCTTTTGCAATTTGTTGAGCTATACAGAAAATCAAGTTCATAGTTTTTCTAGAGTTTAGTAAACATTTGTTGGTGAGAAGGTCATTTTGCAGTTGCTTGGATGGAGTGGGAGAGGCTAGACCTATGCACTGATGTCTCTATGCCAATCCAATGCTTTCTTGAATTTGTTTACTATTTTTAAACCTGTTACCACTTTATTAAGGCTGTTTCAGTCATTTTTCATCCTAATTCCTCACTGTATCTCTACTATGGCATCTAATCTGTATCCTCACCGAGTCCTATTTTCTCACTTGTGTCTTCTCTTGAGATAGGATACTCGCCTAGAGTCTGTGAATTCCCTTGAGGTATTCATAATCAGCTTTCCTTCTTTTCACAACTTTTCCCAAGACTGAACATATTAAACACGTTTTATGGTTTCTGAAGCAGACCATATGCATGTTTGTTGCCCTCTTTTGAGTGGCTTCCTGTATCCTGTCTTAAAGTTATTATTACACTGATGACTTCTTCAGATTGTACACAGATGTGTTATCAATTCCCTCTTAAGAACACAGGAATATATTGTTATTAGTCATTTAAAAGCTTTCTGTGGTATTGGATTGGTGTTGGGTTTTCACATGTGTCAATGTCAATGTAGTCAAAACTCTACTAATAAATGCACTGATAGAACATATAGTTGTCTGTGACAGTAAGTTTTTAGTCCCATTATAGGTAGTAAGTGAAATGTATCTGACAAATAAAATCAAGGCCAGATTGAAACCGTTTAGAAAAAAAGAATAGAATGACTTGGATATGATACTAAGTGTTACGGATGAGAATATATGAGAAAATAATACATTGATTTGTTATGCATATATATTGGTAATGGAATAAAGAATACAAACTTCTCACAGCAGGTACATCTGAGAATTCGGGTAGTATATGTACAAAGATATTTACAAACTTTCCTTTTCATGGGAGAATTACAAATTACTCCTGAAAAACGAACAATGTATTCTGTGCATCATCTTAGCACTTTGCTTTCTTGTTTCCCTTTCTTTCGTGCTGTCCTTCCTTCTGTGGTAACAGGATTACCTGCTTTTATAAATTACATGTTTCAGGGCACAGACCAACATCCATGTAAAGGATGCTGAGGGGTTGTAATAAAAATGAGATATTTTATCTGCCTTACTTCTGTGGTAACAAGAACACTTGTCTTAATAAGTTAAATTAGTCAAACTAGAAACCTGCTATAATATAATAGCAAAGTTTGCAACTGGTGACTCCTATAGGTCACAACACTGTGCATCTCTTAAACACCTGAATTGGCTCAAACATCCTCATCTTCCACATTTTAACCAACTAACCCTTGCACATATAATTCTCCACCAACTTGATATAACTCCTGCTCTCCAAAATATTATACACCCATATACCAGTTCTTGTTATCTTTGCTCCAGTAACCTACACCTTTGAGATACCACTAAAGCCAACAACCAGGCTGGGAATTCTCTGTTCTCTAACTACATTCCTAAAATATGGAATAAGCGACCAACCCTAATAAATTCAAGCAGCTCTATTATACAATTTAAAAAGCTCCTTAAGTCTCACTTAGAAGACACCTGGCTATGTTCCGGCAACACTCCTGGATAGACCTTTCTTGGGCCCTCTGCTAGTTATTTATCCTTAAAAATGATGTTAAACAAAATAACTCATTGATATTAACAACATCTATAGGAAAACAGTCTTCTGTATCACTAATTTATACTTTACTGTGGATGATGTATGCTTCTTGAATCCTCGTGTGAATGCTTCTAATAGAGAACTCATTCATTTATGTATTCCTAATTTACTAGCAAAGTAATTTACTTAGTATAGTTTTTGTTAACCTCTGTTAAATCTGTAACTTCAAAGTTGCTTCTTCCATAGGGGACGTGGCCAAGATGCCTAAGTCTGCTGTCAGCACTTATCTGATGCTCTGTCTCTAAAGATTGTTTCTGACAGGATTTTTAGGTTCTAACCTAAATAAATTCGAAAATTTTCTTCACAAGTTATACCTCTTGGTACTGTAGACTATCTACAAAGAAGAAATTAAACTTTCAGAGTTTGTATCAAGAAATTTCCTGTACAATTTTCTGTACAATTGGACAAAACTATGAGTTACACAAGAGCCTCTCCTCAGGGCAGTTCCATGAAAAAGGAACTTCACACAATAATTTCTAGCTTCCAGGACCTCTCAGTGAAGATGGATAATTTAGAAAAGATTATGGAGAACATGAAAAAGGAAAGTAAGAAACAAACAGAAGACCTGAAGGAAATTATAACCAAACATTCAGAACAAATAGCAGCCATAGAGGAAACTGTAAATGACATTGATGGGAGACAAATGGAAAATGGCACCCAAACTGACTTCCTTCTAAAACAGAATAATCATTTACTTGAGAAAGTCGAAGACCTGGAGTCCAGATCAAGAAGGAGTAATGTCAGAATAGATGGGGTACCCGAGAAGATGGAAGGAAATAACATGGTCCAGTTTTTAAATGAATGGCTGCCCAAAATATTACACCTTCCTGAGTCTCTCTCATTTGGGATCGAGACAGCCCACAGGTCTTTATCCAACACATCTGCCTCTAAAAACCGTAATGCAGTGAGATCTAGTGTAGTTAAATTCTTATCTACACAGGACAAGGACTTAGTATTAAGAACGGCTTGGTCGGGAAATCCAATACAACTTGAGGGGAAAATTATAAGGTTTGACAATGACTATACCTCCACTACAATAACAAAAAGGAAAGAATGTGTCCCTCTCATCAAAAGTGTGAAGAAAGCTGATATAAAACCTCAGATCTTGTTCCCAGCAATAATTAAAATTACTCTCTCAGATGGACAAAAAATATTCAACAACCTCGAAAAAGTAGCAGAGTTTGTAATTAAGCATAAACTGTTGGATAAATTAGAAGATATGGACATTTCATTACCTAGTCTGAAAAGACAAGCCTTCAGTGGTAACTCATTCACAAATTATAAAAATAGCAAGAAAAAACTAAAAGGAAAGTAAATGTTTTTTTTTTATTGTCACTTGTAACCTTACTCATCTGACAGAATGTATCCAAATACTTTGAATCCAAATGAACAAATACTAAGTTAAAGTTAAAAAAGCTTCTACTAATACATATATATATATATATATATATATATATATATATATATATATATATTTTTTTTTTTTTTAATATATAAAAAGCCTTATATAAAAACAAGCAGTTTAGTCATGATCTAGTTGCTGATTGTTGGAGTGGCACATTGTATAAATACTAACTGTAACTGGTGTATTGTCAACAGCTAGTGTATTTTATATGTGCCCTTATGCACATTAAAATATATATAATACCAAGCCATTAACATCTTAGAGGCACTAGATCCTTTTAGTAAAACTGCGGATAGAAGGTGAAAGTAATATGTGTTTTTCTTTTTAACTTGATAGTGTTGTACACTGGGAAATACATGGGGGGGAGACAGTGTAAATACATTTGTCAAGTTTACTCTAACTTGTTATTTATTATAATATGCTGGTAATGGGAGTAATAATGTGTAGAAACTGATATTTTATGCTTATAACTGAGTGTGTGTGTTTTAAAACATACTGTCATATTTACTGTATTCGTTAATAGGGTAGGTGTTGTTAGTTTTGATATTTCACAAGTCCCTGATATAACAGTTTCTTTTTTACCTTTGTCTCAATGATTTTGCATGTTTAATATCCTTTTCCCTCCATAAACAGATGTAAATCTTGCTAACTCTGTCCTTGAGATGTTTTTTTTGCTAGAATGCAAAAAGCTTCACCTAGTGTCTCGCGCACAGTACAGCCATTTTTTTCACTCATAGCAGCTTCACAGATTATTTACTTCGTGAAAATAGGAAATATGTGACCTTTGAACTTACATCATCATCGCCCGATGCTCTGCGATGAAAAAAACATCAGATTTTGGCTGCTGGACTCTAAAACAAACTATATCAGCTTTTCTACACTGTAGAGATGTAATCCTAGCTGAATCTACTCAAACAAAGGTACTAGAATTGTTTTTTATTTACAAAGCTATTCAGTGATGTGCTTTCAACATAGTAGTCACATTTTACTGTCTGGATAAATGCATGAAGTTATTTCAAATACGTCTGATGCTTAATGATGTTGGGGTAAACTGATTCTGCTTGTTAAAACAAAAATGAAGTTTTATGTTTGCTGTTGGCATACAAATCTGCAATGTAATACATTTTATGGGAAAAGAATGGACACAATAATATTTATAGTTCTAACAATATGTTTATTCATTATTTTTACTCAAACTACTTGATAATCTGAAAATCACATGCAAGCATGATAACATATTTTACTGATTCTACATGTATGCATTTTGTGGAAGATTCATGCTGTCACACACATGGTTTAGAACTATATACATCTCCCCCCCTTTTTTTATACAAACAGTAAGAAACTATAACAGAAGACAAACATGCCCCCGGATTCTCAAAAGCTTGCACGGTGTGCATGATTAGTGTAAGAGGAAATTTTGCCAATATGGCAGCTGAGTGATCCACGTATGTGCACGTTTGACATGCACGAGCGTTGTAGCACTAGTGCCGCATGTTTCCAGCCCCATATGCAAATCACCGTATTTGCAGGTGAAAACCATGCAAATGAGGTAAATCTGCCATCCAGGAAGCAGGAATCAGGGCATGCAGGACTAGCGTAATATGCAGAAATGTATTCGGTTAGTAACTGAGTACGGTACTGCAAACTCCAAAACGGAGCTATGACAGCTCCAAATAAAGACTGCATGTCATTGAGGAAGCATGCCAATGGCCAGGTAAAAGGCCATTTGCATTGCAAACAATGCAAAATGTACAAAATACAACTTTTATGATATGTCCACTGATCACAGCCGTTGAAGCATAGGGCAGCAGCGCGCAAATGGGACCAGTGGGGAAATAAGAAAATAAACCTAAAAAAAGCAGTCTAACTAAAATCAGTATTTAATCATGCAAGTCAATGGCAGGCAAAAGACAACCTGGCCAGTGAATAGTGGTTGATAAGGGGGGAGGCACAGTCTGACACATGTAACTATGCATTAGCAGGCAATTCTATGCAAATGAGGGGAAGGATAGTGAATCCCGGTTTACTCCAGCATGTGAGGTAGGTCCCAACAGTGTAAGAGTATGAATAGCTGAGTGCAAGACTAGGAGGTAGGTGACATCATGTGTGGAAGTGTCAGGCATACTATCAGCGGATTGGAGCTCTGTGGCTCGGGGTTGCATCCAGCTTAGCACAGCAAAGCCAGGGGATGTGTCTAAACCTGCCCAGCATGTATGACAAAGTGTAAGCGGGTGTGCGTGCCACGCAATGGGATCTACAGGAAGACAAAGTAAGTGAACCCAGGAAATAGCAGCATTGTGCACATTGGAGTACACTGATTGTGCGGCATGCCCCATGGATGAATCAGAAGGGCAACAGGAAGGGAAAGCAGCAGTAGGAAGTTAATCAAGGGGTACTAGGTTCACTGCCAGGTGAAACATATCGGAACCAGTCAATTACAAGGCAGCAGACCAGCCCAGCCCAGAACGCCACTAAAAAATATGTAAACATCTCCCCCTCCAGTTTTTCCCACACCCTACACTACCAGTGTAAACAAGCAGGGAACTTTTAACACTTACAACAGCAAAATGTTAAGGGCTGCAATAGCTATCATACAACTTGTGAAAGACGCTGAGGGTGGTGAGGATGGGAATGCTGCTGACCAACCCACATTGAGGAGACAGAGAAGAGTGTACAGACCCAGGGTAACCTACCAAGGGCTACATGAGCTAGAGATAGTAAAGCGCTATAGGTTGGACAGGGACCTCCTACAGCAGATTGCTGAGCTGTGCCAGCCACGCCTGACACACAGAACTAACCCATCCCAGTGGAAACGAAGGTATATGTAGGCCTAAGAATACTAGCTACAGGTACCTTCCAAAGGCCAACTGGGGATATGATGGGGATCTCACAGGCATCAGAATCCAGGGTACTCCACCAGTTCCTGGATGCCATGGCAGCACATGTCGGTGAGCACGTATATTTCCCCCTCACCCGTGAGATGTTGGCCAGCAGTATGTGTCTCTTCCAGCAAATGACAGAATACCCTCAGGTAGTGGGTGCAATAGACTGCACGCACATATGCATCAAAGCACCATGCAGTGAGCAGGGTAGGGTCTACATCAACTGCAAGGGCTTCCCCTCCATCAACTGCCTGGTCATGTGCAATGCCCAGGGCATAATACTGAACATGTGTGCTGGATGCCCTGGAAGTTATCACGATTCCTACATCTGGCATCTGATGCAGCTGTACCAGAAATTTGCCAATAGGGACATCCCACACAGCCACCTAGTGGGGTATGCTGGATACACATTAGAGCCGTGGCTGATGACACCCATCAGAAACGCACACACAATTGAACAAGAACTCCATAATGAGGCACACGCACAAACAAGAATCATAATAGAGCGTGTGTTTGGGATGCTCAAGTCACAGTTTCAGTGCCTGGACACATCTGGTGGAGCCTTGCAGTACTCACCAACTACATGTACCCAAATCATCCTTGTATGTGCCATGCTACACAATATGATTCTACAGAAACAGCTGCAGTAGGAGCAGCAAGGGGCAGGACCGCATAGCCCCCCCACCAATGCCAAGGCCTGCACAGGCACAGAGTGACTCAGAGGAGGAACAACCTGAGCCTGCCCCAGTAGGCAGAAGAAGGCATGCCCAGTATGCCCTGACCCTGGCAAAGAGGCAACGCATAGCACATACACTGACATGGGAGGAACCCAGGGAATAACACCTCTCTCTGACTTTCACATACAGTAAAAGGGATGCCAAACATTGCACTACCTGTGCCTAACCCATGCATAGGCAGTGTACTACATGCATCTGACATAGGCAGCCCTATAGCACCACCCTCAATAATGGAACACCTACAAGATAAGGGACTCACACATGCCAGTCAGGGGGGGGGGTCACATACCCAATAACAGTCACAGCCAGCAGGACAGGTGTAGACAAACACAAACAAATGCCGTACTATGGCCTCTGAATGAGGGGTATGGGTAACCCCCACCCAGGCCTACACGGACGGACTACAGCAGGCCAGGTAGTGGGATGTCAGTTGCGACAGCTAGGAAGTCAGAAACTAATGTGTATGCAATCAAAAGATAAGAATGGTAGTACACCGGAATGGCTTAGCCAACATGATAGGTAAGACTACTGACTGAAATGGACTACAGGACATACCAGTACAGTCCTAGCAAATGTGTACAACTGTCAGGTGTGCCCCAACCCCACATAGAAATATAGTAACAGTAAGGTGCGCCCCCCCCAATCCTGTGTAGAAACATAGAAATAGTCAGGTGTTCCCCCTGCTATGCAGATATGTTGCAACAGTCAATGCCAAATGATTGGTGGATACCCTGCAGACACGGCATGCTACCTGTCGGTGTACAACAGAAAGGTCAGCTGTGCAGTACAAACCACCGGACATGCTCCACACATGCAGAACAGACGGCCTTACTGGGCATGCTCACACACTTAGAGAAATGAAGGCAATGTCAGTCATCAACATACTGAAAGGTCATACTGGGCATGCTCACACACTTAAACACATGAAGGCCATGTATGCAAACACCAGTGGACCAGACACATCCAGCGGTTGCAATTGTTAGTGCATACACATGTTAGTATGCACCACTCATGCCTTGCACACACAGTGGATAACAGTACAGACATATATGTAAGGACAACACACCATAATAAGCCAAAGGTAGATGGATATAGATGTGTGGAAGAGGGTGACCGTGATGAGGAGCCATCCACGCCTATCCCACCCAGCACACAACCAAAGGGCCCCAAACACATCAGGTACAGATGTTAAACACTGCAGTTATTAGCGACCAGTACCTGTCAGCACCACAGACTATGTGGTCTACATGCCAGCTGTGCAACATGGCTATACAAGGACATAGTCAGCTAGTTGCCTTATACACGCACCTGTGACATATGACCCCGTGTGTGCCCACTTGTGGCATGTCACCCCTACATGAATGGTGTATGGGCCATGCACACACCGGCCACCCCATAGCAGTACCTTGACAAGCCTGCTGTGGTTATCCAATGTGAAATACACTTTTGGGAGAGTTGTAGGCCAGTAATCTCCATGGTGCGACCCATAACTGTGTATTGCTGTAGTGTGATAGACTAGTTAGGTAGGAGTTCTAACCCCAGACATGGCAACTGTGTGTGTGAGTGTGTGTCACTGTTTGTGTGTGTGTTTGTCTCTCACTGACTGTGTAGAGAACAATGCCTTTTAGGCTACTCACACCCCTTACTATTCACATACCCACCATTGGCAAGGCTGCTGATGTCACCCACCTAGAAATACTCCCCTGGGAAAGCTGTAGCCCAGTAATCTCTGTAGCGCATGCTGTAACTGTGTACTGCTGTAGTTTGAAAATGTAGTTAGGTAGGAGGTCAAACCCCAGACGTGGCAACTGTGCATGTGAGAGTCTGTGTGTGCATATGTGTGCATGTCTGTCTGTCACTGACTGTGTAGACAGCAATGCTTTTTAGGCTACACACACCCCTTACAAGTCAAATACCCACCTTTGGCAAGGCTGCTGATGTCACGCACCTTGAAATACACTTATGGGATGATTGTAGCCCAGTAATCTCCGTAGCATATCCCGTAACATCATATGGCCATAGTATGATTAAGGAGTTAGTTGGGAGTTCTAACCCCTGACCTGCCAACTGTGTGTGTATGCATGCATGTCTGACTGTGTAGAGAGCAATGCTTTTAGAGTACTCACACCCTTCACATTTCACATACCCACCTTTGGCAAGGCTGCCGATCTCACGCACCTAGAAATACACCTCTGGGAAGGTTGTAGACCAGTAATCACCATAGCATATCCTGTAACTGCATACTGCTGTATTGTAAATTAGAAGTGTGGTTGGGTTGCATCCCCACACATGGCAGTTCCGGATGTATTGTGTGTGCCACTGTATGTGTAGGGAGCAATGCATTTTAGGCTAGTCTCTCGCGGTCATTTCAAATGCCCTACTTTGGCAATCCTGCTGATGTCAGTCATTGTGAAATATACTTTTGGGCAAGGACTACTCCAGTAATATCTGTGGCATCTACTATAACTGAGTAGTGCTGTAATGTAATACACTAGTTAGGTAGGGGTTCCACTCCCAAACATGACAGGTGTGTGTGTGTGTGTGTGTGTGTGTGTGTGTGTGTGTGTGTGTGTGTGTGTTTGTAACCCATATCCTATATAGAGGTGGTTGTGATTGCATGACACCTATGGCCAATGTGGAGCGGATTTTGCATATTTCTTATATGGTGGCCATACTATATATCACAATGTCTACTGTACAGGGATAACACATGTTATATAGCTGAGAGGCTGGGGTGCAAAGCCATACCCAGACATGTGATATCAAGGCCAGGCAATCACAGTTAGCAACCCCAGTATTACCCAGAGCACACTGTCTTCCCATGTGTCATACACACACATGCCTAGGTAACAGCCAATATGTGGGTAGTATGCTGCATATTGGCCACTGATAGTAACTATGGAGTGACAGCGGTGGGCCACAGAGGGAATGACACCCAGTGCAGACAGACTACATGCAGACAGTGTACCTCCCCCATGTTCCCCAATGGACACCTGCACCACCTGTGGTGCCATCACATGTGACCCACAACAAACATACCATACCTGACAACATGCCTATATGGACAGATGCCACTGACACCAAGGAATGCTGATAGCATGCACTCCATGTAGATGCAGGGTAAAGCTGCTGGCCATTATCAGCTCCCGCCACAGGTGGGCAGGACTGGCACATCTGATGATAATCTGTGTTCACAACATGGTCCGGACACCCCAGGTACAGTTCCACATGTCACTGTACATGCATGTGGGAGGTGTGCACAACCCAGATGCCGTCCATGTCATGGACGAAGGGACACAGACATGGCAAACAATGCACAGCATTGCCCACACACAGTAGTCACCCAGGTGACCGGATGGGAGATACAATACCCACCTGTGTGGGAAAATGCAGACACTACATCCCTGAGCCACAATGCAGACCATTGTCATGTGGCCTGATGCCAAGGTACACCCATCGCCTAGCCTTGGACAGCCATCTGGAGCAGTCGAACACCACACACCTGTGCAGACATGCATCCATGCATGTCAGTACTGGCACCCTGTGTGTTTGTGTGTGTGTTGCATGCTGCAGATGTTCACATCCACACTCCCTACAACCCCCATGGGCATACTGCATCATGCTGTTTGATGTCAGACACCTTCCCCATATGACCTGTGTGGTGCATGGGATACCTGCACAGTGATGTGATGTGACAATCCCACAACCGATGAGTTGTACACCTGGCCCTACCATGTGTGTCAATGTGTGTGTGTCCTTGTGAGAGTGTGGCTGTGTTGACGCTGGCACCTGTTCATGCCGACAAGCATGCGTATGTCACCTACTGTACAGCTACTGTATCTCTGTTGCTGATGTCACTCACCATCACATATATGTTCTGAGTGCTCCACAACAGGTAACCCATGTGGTGCATCCAATAGTTGCAGTGAACTCTGCTAGCACTACATAGTTGTCAGTGGTTTGATACCCTGTGCTGCTAGGTGTGTGACACAAACATGCTTCAGTTTTACCCTCCCACCCCTCCCTGACACATATTTGTCTCTGTCTGCGTGCCCCACCCCTATCAGGTGGACTTGGAGACCTACACCTGATTTGCTTAGGCAGCAGCATGTGTAATGTAAGTAATGCTCATGATCAGCTGATGTCCACTGCATGAATTGCAGCCCTCCCCTAGCTGATTGCATGTGAAACAGCTGTGATAACATTCCCATAGCCAATTGTATGGAAACACACTCCAATACCTAGGAACATCATGGTGATGTTGGCCCTTTTCACCCACTGTGAGTAGGAACTAGATCTGTCGTGTGGCAAACAGCATCTCAGATGGATTTCGGTGTACTTCTAACAACATACACTGTGGAAACAGTGCAACAAACAGGAGGTGGATGTGCCTGACCTGACTACAGACTGTAAGTGCCGCTATACTGTATTTGGAGTAATGTTGCTTTAACATATTTGTGTGGATATGGCTGTTGTACATGTGTCAATACTTGCCATGTCATTTCCATGTTTATGGGGAATCTCCATCTGCAGAGTCATCTGTAGCCTGGGCAGTGCTGTGTCCATGGTTGCATGTGACACCCACGGAGCATCTAGCTGTCAACTGCTGAAGGTAGTGTGAGGATTGCAGTCAGTAGATGGAGAAAGCTGTGGTAGTCACAGACGTCATATCCCTCAAAGGACATATGTTGCAACAACCCTTTAACAACAGTAAATGTATGTGGTTATCACAGCAATGTGTCAATATTGGCCCTGTGTATGTGCTCCCAGCCACAACTCTGTCAACCTTTGTACATATGTCGTGCATGAAGTGGTGCATATGTGCTGTACACCATACTTTGTGGCATCATATCTGAGAACATGCCACTGATATATCTGACTGCTACACATGTTATGTACAGTAGGGGTTACATTATATGACATTACCTGCACATTCTGTGGATGTTCGTACAGTACTGAGGTCTTTGTACCTATGGTGAATGTTGACAGTGTGTATAGTGTTGATATGTACCTTAGCCTGTGTACAGCCTGTGGTAGATGATATTGTTCTAGTTCCCTACTATCAGATGTTACATGCTGCCCTACTGTATGGTACTGTAGTGGCGTACATGTTTGTAGGGCCATAAACATGTGTCCCATACCACAGACAGTCACCAGACAAGTATATGCTAGGTCAGTCTGTGAGTGGCACATATGAGGATGGTGTAGAACACATAGTCCATATACTGTAATACCATGCTAGCTAACCATATGTGGCTGTGGCTGTGTTCACATTGGTTGTGGATATGCACTGTCTCACAGGTGTATCTTACCCTGTGCTGTGACATGCCTGTTGAGCCTGCTTTATATGCAGGTGCATGTGCATTCCCCTTGGAAGATGTAGGCCATTGCTGAGCCAGTCTACCTGCAGCCTGCACAGTGCATTGTGACATGCCTAGCAGCTGAGTGTACCTACCCAGTGGGATGTCATGTGCAGATACTAGCCAGATGTCCCACTGCCGGCCCTCCCCTAACAGTCATGTATGTCAGACAGGGCAGTGGGATGCAGTGCAGATGTATGTCAATACCTATTGTGTAGTATGTGTCCATGGTACCCCTGTACCAGTGGTCATACCATTACAGGCCAGGCAGGGGTATGTGAATGCATGACCTATGGTGGACATCATATACCGGTTGTTATGTGTTATACCCATCTACATGGGCATCCACATCCATATTGTCAGGCATGGTACACATGTGTAGCACTAAGGGCTGATGTGTACACCTCTGGATTGTACAGACTGTGTCAGACCCTCCACATATATTGGCCAATATCTCTGCTGCAGTCCACAGTGGCATTATGTGCTAGCAGCGGTACTGTACACTGATGTCCTTTGGATGTCTTTCAGTAACCAATGGCACACATGTTATAAGCAGATGTGACCTCCCACACACACCATGTCTGTGAAGACAATCCCAATGACAGTAGCAATAGTCTACTAGTATACCTGCTATACATACCTGACATCCCCTGCAACTATGACATTGGGAACATACGGGCTAGGGTTGGCCTACACTTCATGTCCAGGACATATGGTGGGAATATATGTGCATATACCTATCCAGATAGCTAGATATATGACTACACATGTGTACTACATCCAATTAACACTGTCATGGCAACCACCTACTGTAGATTCCCACATCATGTGTGCGTGGTCCCATTACATCTCCTGTGTGATGGGCATCTGTCCTGTGTGTGGGCAGCAGTGCTACCACCAGCATGTAGCAATACCCCTTAAAGGAGAACTGGCACACTCAGGGTAGCCACATATTTGTAGGAGGATCAGGAAGTACAGACAGACTGCGAGTATAGTTGTGTTATGCTTTGTACAGTACTGGTGTTACAGGGTGTGGGTGTACATACTAGTTTGCCATGGAATGCAGTCCATCTGCATAGCACACAACTGTGGGCCTACCCTCATGCTGGCCAGAGCTGTGCCTATCATGTCTTGTCTGTCCACCACACAGGTCATGTGTCAGATAATACACTGGCAGTGTGTGTGTTGCGTGTTACCGGTACATGGCTACATTCATGACCATCTCTACCATCAATTCCCTGACTAAGGGTATGTTACAGACTATCCTGTAACACCTGCACCTTGGGTAGTGTATGGCAATAGTTGTCCACATACATACCTCTCAACCTGGAAACATCAAAAATCTGAACAAGGCCCATGAAAAATAGGTACAAATCTGTATGCTGATTAATGTAAAGTCTGCATACATAATTACACAACCCCGCCGACTCCAGTGAAATTGTGTGATACCAACTTTCAAATGCAAACTGAAGAACAGAACCAAAATATAGCACCAGAGTCTCCCTGCAGCCATTCCAATGTCCCATTACTTGGCTATTTCACACCATTTACCAGAAACACTAATGTGTGCATACTTTTTACTTCTACAATGATTATTTGGATTTTATTTTTTACATTTTATAGCACAATGCACAAACAGTAATATATATCTTGCTGCTAAACAAAGCAATACTGTCTCACAATGAAAATAGACTTGGCATTAAAACTCACATTCATTGAAATAGCATTGAAACCCACAGATTACCTTTGGGCTGTTTTCAAATCAGAAGCTCCTTGCAGTTGCACACAAAACAGGAAACATACATGCATTCTTTGATACACCTTCCTGATTTTATTAAATGATATTCCTTGTATAATACAGCACACTTGTTAGACTTAAGTTAGAGCGCATTTTAAATGTATTGTTTAAACATTTTTCTAGTAGGCAAATAAAACAAAATGCATAAACCAATAATTACAAAAACTGCCCTTTTCAGAACATTTCCATCATAAAAAAAGTCTATTTCCACTCACAATCGCATTTTAAACTGAACATTTTGCAGTAGGCAATTAAACAAAATGCATGAACCAATAAAGACAAAACTGCCCTATTCAGAACATTTCAATCATAAAAGTCTACTTCCACACACAATTGCATTTTAAATTTATTGTTTGAACATGTTTCCAGTAGGCAATGAAACAAAATGCATGAACCGATAATGACAAAACTGCCCTGTTCAGAACATTTCCATGACAACTGTCTACTTCTACACACACACACACACACACACACACACACACACACACACACACACACACACACACACACACCTCTAGGCATGCATCTAATTGCTTACTGGGAAAACACAGCTGTTTGTTCTTCTACATTGTTTACTGTGAAAACACAGCTGTTTGGTCTTCTACATTGTATTCTGCCACAAAATACTCCCTGTACATGCCTTCTTGTCATGGGGTACTAACCAATCAGGTGCAGGGATTTCACTAAAACAGAGAATGCCATCTCTCTCTTACCTGCTGCAGCTATGTAACTCTAATTAAATACAATATGATGTTAAAACAAATCCCCAAAGTGTGACCTTAGCTTTGTGGAATATTATATGTAGTACTGGTAGTTATGACACTGAATGTATGCATAACCCATAAGTGCATAATCTCTTGTTGCATATTACTAATTTACAGGGTGTGGCTAGTTCCTTAGACTGTAGCTAAAGGTGGCAGTGCCCTAAAATGTTATTCTTACTCACCAAGTTTTAGGCGGTATAAATCTACAGTGGTCAGTATTAATGTTACTGAACTCCTTATGTCAAGTGTCTCCAGTTACATATTACTATAAAGCAGTATAGCATGGACATTATACACTCCTTAGCATGTCAAGTGTCTCCAGTTACATATTACTATAAAGCAGTATAGCATGGACATTATACACTCCTTGGCATGTCAAGTGTCTCCAGTTACATATTATTATAAAGCAGTATAGCATGGACATTATACACTCCTTAGCATGTCAAGTGTCTCCAGTTACATATTATTATAAAGCAGCATAGCATGGACATTATACACTCCTTAGCATGTTAAGTGTCTACAGTTACATATTATTATAAAACAGCATAGCATGGACATTATACACTCCTTAGCATGTCAAGTGTCTCCAGTTACATATTATTATAAAGCAGTATAGCATGGACATTATACAAAGGAACGAGCCATTTTTAACTTGGCCCTATCAACTAACATTCAGAAAAGATCTTGTGGCCAAAACAATCATCCAAAACTTTTAAGCAAGTTTTGTTTTTAACTAGTTTTCCTGTTAGTTTTTAAATATAAGCGTATAAACATGCATACTTTTAGAGTTCAGAACTTCACTGCACAAATTCATAAAAGGAGAAAGTTACATGTGTGTATATATATATATATATATATATATATATATATATATATATATATATATATATATATATTTATTTATTATCAATGCAGAAATTATTCTAACTAATCTTATGCTAATATACTAACATTTTATTCCCAGTGGTTCACGAGCATACTTATCCACTGTGCCCTCATGATAACGTTTACTTCTGAGACACACCCACACACAACACACACACACACACACACACACACACACACACACACACACACACACACACACACACACCCTCTTTGCTGTTTTAGTTTCAAGATGCAAAATTTTCCAAGGCTTCCTAAAGGATGGTATTACAACTGAATCTGTCATTTCCCATCAGTCATTGCTATTTAAGCTTATACTGTGGTGTCATTAACACTGAATTATCAATCCCAGTTAGAATGTCACCAATTAATTAATAATAGTATGGTGTTTTTCCTTGACTATCAAAATAGTCGTGTTAGGGAGGAAGTAGCTTGATGCAGTGTTGGTTTTAAACTTACATGCATTTGAGTAATAGGTTCGGAGTAAGTCAGTCAGTCGTCGTTGAATGAAAACTCTCTGAGGATACACACAGGTGATTAAAAACTATACGCTCTGTCTGTGACTTTTTTCCAAATAAAAGAAATCCTGAGGTTTGCATCAAAGGACCAGTGGTAGCACAACACCTTTATTGGTACCTGACTCACTCTGCTCAGACTGGCCAACTTCACAGAAATCCGCTGATGCATGTTGAACCGGTCTGCTGAGAAATCCATCATACTGCTGTGAAATCCATCCTCCCAAACAGCACGTTCTGCTGTGAAATGCATCTATCCTCCCAAACAGAAATCTGCTGATGCACAGCACGTTCTGCTGTGAAATTCATCCATTCATGGCAGCAGTCCTAAGTCTTCCCAAACAGAAATTCTGCTCAAACAGATGCTGTTCTGCCCTTACAACATTCAAACAGATGTTTGCAGTCTGACGGAGCTGCCATCATCGCACACATGATGACGTCAGCCCCAAAAGCGCGAAAATTGAAATAAATAGATGAAAAAATCGGAAATGAAGGGGTGCCACTCAGGAATCGTGGCACCCCATTATTGGGAGCCAAAACTCAGTAAAAAACAAGTTATTCAGGATGGTTGGGAGGTCTGTCCACATAAGTGTATGTATTCCAGCCTTTGTCCATCACCACCTACATACCAAGCTTTGCACATATGTCATGATGTCAGTGGTTGACCCAAATTGGGCTGAGAACATAACACACTGCCATGTCTGCCATCGGTCCACTGCCATTGTAACCCCCACACATATGGTAGGGCTGGGGCCATATATGTGTGGGCACCACCTACACAATACATGTGTGCCCTCAGGCACTGCAGAGCCCAGTGTATGTAACAGTGGTATATGGCCCTGTATTATTGAGTCTAGGGAGGGAGCACCAGAAATGACATAGGCTGCTACAAAATGTGGGGGTATCAGGGCTGAGCTGCCTTAAGGTATCTGGATGTACAGTACCATATACTTCACCTATATACACATTACTGACATGGATCTGAGTAATGCAGGGCTACTGCCCCCACCATAGAAACTGTTCTGTGTGTTAGTGTAATCATGATGGTGTCAGGTATGCCATGTTATGTAGCAGTTACAACCCATGTGGTCATATGACGTATATACCACCTACTGTGTTTGTACAGTGTGTAGATAGAGACTGCTAAACTACACACCTGGATTACATACTGTTGATTGTTAGGTATCCTGTGGCCCAGTGTGTCTTTCCTATTGTACAATGTGAATGGCTTGGCCTGGACAGAAACAGCTGTGAACCTTTCCAGACTACTGTATGACTGCAACTGGTCCACTGTAGCATCACTCCATTGATATAGTTGTCAGTGTCTGAACAGCTATATGGCATGACATGTATAATTGTAATAGTACACAATTAAAGGTTTCCATGTCTGCAAACCTGTGGGTGTTTTTTTACCTATGACCTCTCTGTGGGTGTATGTTACAGGCAACAATTGTCATTTGTATGGGTGGCACATACAGTGTCCAGTCATTCAGGGGTCAACTGTAGGCATAGTGCCTGTTCCATATTGTGTGCACCTTCCACTTATGTATCTTACTGTACATATAACTTCATGTGTATGTGTAGTCACATGTATATGTATATATATATATATATATATATATATATATATATATATATATATATATATATATTTATAAATATGTATACCTGTATCTGCATGTCTGTGTCTGCGTATCTTTAGCCTGGTAGTGTTGATGGCTTCCACATAATACATTACCCATGGGAGCCAGACTGTACTGCATGATATGTTGCCAATACCAGCCTGACATCATACAGGTGGGATGTAGTACAGGTAACATTGTGTGCCCATGTTGTCACTGGCCCTGGTTATGGGATCTCCAGCACTTGGTAGTGTACTGCAGGGTGGACATGTTTGGCTGGGGGGGGTGCCTATTTGTACAATTCATATAGTGTGTGGTACCGCTCAACCCCATTAACATAACATGTAGCCTGTTACACTCCTCTCCCTAACAGCTACATGTGCCTTGCAGTACCAACACAACAGTGTTGTTTCAATGGGTTGGTAGGCATGGGAATCCCATTGAGGTCTGCCACATGTGTGTATGTGTGCATGTGTGCATGTCTGTAGGGTACAACATTCCGAGTCCACATACTCCTATTGCAATACACATTACCACACAGTAGTACAGATATTGCTGTTGTCGCCCATAGGTGTGGCAACGCAATGCAACACCCTACTATGCCTGTGATGTGTGCATCACATGCATATCCCTGTGGTACCACTGTTGTGATATGCAATGGGTTGCTTTGGCGTTGTGGCCAATGTGTGATAGTGGGTATGTCAGAGTATCAAGATTGGTTCCAGTGTGTACAATATCCAGTGGGGGATGTGGGTGCTGTGTACATTGTCTTTACATCATAGTACACCTGGTATATGGCCCACATAACACTCTCAGGTGGCCAATGTCACCATCACCCATACAGGTAACAGATAACAGGATACAGCCCAGTTATACATGTGCTGTGTGCAGCCAACCTGTAACACATTGGACACATGGACTAGTTAGTTAGCAACTATACAATCAGGTCTCTCAGATGTGTGTCTACCTGTTATGTGTCAGTCAATGTGTATATGATGGTATGACACACTATGTATTCTCCATATACAAACATTACATCCCTCATTACCATATTGTACATGTCTATGAATTATCTGCATGTAGCACGTGACCTGGTACACACCTCACCCTATAGATGGTGTCATGTGTGCAGTGACAGCCACATAGTTCAGTAGCACTATATACCTGGGTTGGGGTCTAGACACATTGTCGCCAAGTAAGGATGTGTGTGTATGTGGATGGGTTGACATAAGGATGCAGATTATACCTGTACTAGCAGGCCATCAGTCAATTTTTGCATGGCCAGTAACTGTTATACATACCTGTGGCATGTGTGCAACTGTACACCACATATGTCATGGCCATGGTGTCACCACACTGACATACCCTTGTGGAATATGATGGCAGACCATCCTCCTGCTGACACATGTATGCCTACAGCACAAATGGATGACAGTATGGGAATAAAAATTGGTGTTACCAACAGCTGAGATGCATCATAGCTGCATGGCTACATTACCTGACATGTATGCAGTGCACATTACCCCTGACTACTTTCTACACTGCAGTACATTGCGGCAGTCTATCACAGTCACTGTGTGCATCAGAACCATGTTAGCCTGTCCCTGCATCGATCTTATGGATGACAGGGATGTGGCACAGGTATCATCATTTGCACAGGATGTGTGAAAGACATCTCAACTGCATGGCTACACTACCTGACATGTATGCAGTATGCATTACCCCTGACTACATTCTACACTGCAGTACATTGCGGCACTCTATGACAGTCACCGTGTGCATCAGAACCATGTTAGCCTGTCCCTGCATTGATGTTATGGATGACAGGGATGTGGCACAGGTATCAACATATGCACATGGTGTGTGAAATTCATCTTAGCTGCATGGCTACACTACCTGACATGTATGCAGTACACATTACCCCTGACTACATTCTACACTGCAGTACATTATGGCACTCTATCACAGCCACCGTGTGCATCAGAACCATGTTAGCCTGTCCCTGCATCGATGTTATGGATGACAGGGATGTGGCACAGGTATCATCATATGCACAGGGTGTGTTGCAGGTGTGCCAGAGGCCGAGGGTGGTCCAAACATGTGTCACTATGTGTGTGTGGATGAGGGGTGTGGTTCATTGATTGGGATGTGGTGATGTGTGTATCGGTATGGAGTCACCCTAGGTGTGTTTGCATAATGTGTGGGTATGCATGCACACAGTTCCGCCATGTGGCTGCCCTATACAGGTGATGTTGGACAGCTGCAGACCATACCTGGCAGGGTGTGCAGTTCACTGCCTCCAGCCATGGACACACTGACTGTGCCTGCCAGGGGTTCCATGGGCACATGCAGGTACAGACCTTGAGGTGCTACTCTCCCCTGATGATGACATATGTCTGCTGGAACCATGTCCCACCTGGGACTGGCCAGGGCCATGTGCACGAGTCCTGTTGTGGTGTGGAGTGGACAGCAGCCCCTGTGGTGTGCTGGGGCTGGTACTGCCACTACGGGAGTGGCTGGGCATCCTGGCACGTCCACATTGACCTCCAGCTGCTGGTGTCTCTGGCCTACATCCACGCGGCCATTGCACCACTCCCACCACACATTCTAGCACAGACATTCCACGGCTGAGGAGGCCATCCATCTCACCCCACCATCTATCCATGACCTTGGTATATTCACGGAAGGCACCAACTAGTTCATGGAGGTTGACACTTACAGCTGCGAAAGCAGACCTCTGCAGCCTCAGGCCCTGTCTGGTGTGTATTTCCATACGTGCCTATGCCTCCATTACAGCCTGAAACATGCTTCTGGTGGTACCAGTTGTGGCGCCTCTGCCAGGGGCATGATGACCTGCGGTCCTCCCACGAGCACCATGGTACATCTGCTGATATGGTGGCCTTCTGGACATCCGACTATGCCAACTGTGACCTGACACAGTTGGTATGGACACCACACTTTCCTGGTCATTGCCACCAAGTGCCAACTGTCGCTCTGCTATGGCCACATGTGATGGGGTTTGTAGGGACACTGTAATTGTGTGCAGGCTTGGGGTGGCTAGGAGGGTGATGACACATGTTGGCGCAGTGTCGGCCTCTGACAACCCCACCTGTGCCTCACCTGTACCATCATCATCATCGGTGACTGTAGGGACACCTACCTCAGTTTGCCTGCAGGAGGGACCCTGACCCACCTCGCTACTTGTGGGGGAAACAAATACACACGTTAAGACCTGTACAGCATTGCATAACAGTACACACACTCACACTGACAGCCACCTTACTACCTCACTTTCCCTGGGTTTACAGACAGTCCCACAGTCAGTTACATACATTCCCCATCCTGCATGGCACTTGCTAATATACACGCATCACTACTGCCCATTAACATATCATTCCTCTCCATGCCTACACGTGTGGTTACAACACCTGACCTGTTACTCCATTGCCGCCCTGAGTTGGGTGGAGTAAGTTGTACATAGCCTCACTGCTGTCACCCTGTATTACCCTGTGTATGGGCAGTAATGGTGTATGAGGCCCCTATATGGTTGGGGCTGCTACATTCACTACATATGTCACATACCAGAGCCTCATACTACAGTCTTGCTCAGTCCATGCCACATCTGCTGCACACGTGACCCATCATGCGGACAACAGTACTACCTGGATACACTCACTGATGTGATGTGGTAATTCCCCATTGCATTTGTAGTGCTGCATATGTGGGTAGCCAGTTACCTATCTGCTGCTGGCAATATGATGTGTATACCTGGTATGTACTGCACCTCCCAATGCATGCTCCATGCTACAGACCTTGTTATGCTATCAGCTGTCCTGTGTTCACATACCTGACAGGTTGTCCTGGTGTCCCATGTCTCACTCCATGTACAGCACAATCCCAAGAGGAAGTACTGCCATGTGGTCAATCCCACTATCGTCTGTGCATACATGGACACACACACACACACACACACACACACACACACACACACACACACACACACACACACACATCTGACATGCATCATCCACACTCCACTAGATTGCACTTACAAACACAATCAAGACACACACACAGATACACACACACACACACACACACACACACACACACACACACACACACACCACACTCCTACATGTGGATTTGCACATTTGTACACACAGTCCTCCCATTACCCTTCTGTCAACATGCATTACATATGGTGCTTAACAGCATGTAGTGCAACTATAGTGACTTCATGCTAGTGGCAGTATACATGTGTGTGAGGCTTGGGCTGTGTTGGTAGGTGATGGCCCTTCCCCGTTTTAACACTGCACCCATGTACAAAGTGTTACTGTGGACCTGTTCAGCACCCTGCCTTGTACTGTGCACCATACCTCGCAGGTGTAACAACCATTGATGCATCTGTAGTACTGTGTCGGTTATGCCAGCTCCAATGCTCACAGCCCCTGTGTTGTAGCAACTCATACCTGGGATGATATGTGAACAGTTATCAGTTGTGGATGCCTGATGTCTGTGTTACAGATCACAACATCAGCAGTGCATGTATGACCAGTACATGACTATTACACTGACAACCAGCGGACCTTACCATGGCTGTGGGGGGTGCCCTACACATGTCCCAGACCTCTGCATGGTTGCAAGGTCTACTCATGTGCACATCCCTTGTAGTGCACACACTGCTGTCGCAAGTGCTGTGGGGTCAGGGTTACATCTGCAACGTTTACTTAACCTGATTGTGTGCAGCTGCAGCCATGGTGGTTTTGAGTCACACGTATCCCATGTGTCCTGCCACACTTCACATATCTGTGGACACATTGCATATTGACAAGATGTTAGTTATCTTGCATATGTCTGTTGTACCCTTCCAATACCCCAGCATGGTCTCTACTGTGATGCAGTGCATTTCACAGCAACAAAACATGAACGTGTATAGCATGCAGCATGGGTAGGTGTGTTAGACGTGTGTAAGGGATATCCCATAGCTATTACATGCCCAGTTTATCATTATGCATGAACACTTACCGTACTCACCGGCTGCAGGTTGCTGCCATGGTAGTATCCTGGAGGAACCTTCATAGGAGTGTGAGAAAGCTGATGTCCGTGGCCACAGCTGTGGCATTCATAAAAGGTGAGTGCAGCATTACGTTACATCAACAGTAGAATTACATAATATTACAGCTTATACACAACTGTTTATTACTACTACACAGCAGCAGACTATGTATATGACATCTCAGTTTTGCATGATGTACCTGTACAGATGCAGATGCATACACAAGAGTGGGGTACCAATGTGCCCTGGGGCCTTACTTGCACACTCCTTAGCTGGTGTGTCATTGGCACCCACCTCCAAGATGTGCCCTGCCAGATGTTGATGCTGCAGGCGGCCAGGTGCCACAAGGCTGCTAAGAAGCTCCTCCACATGGGTGAGGGTTGGATGGGTGGATTGCCCCCCTGTTGCAAGGTGGTCCCCCCTTATGGCAGCTGCACGCTGACGTACATGGTGAAGCAGGTCGGTGCAATGATGCCGGACCTGCTCATAGCTGCGGTTATGCAGTCCGACATCATTGACCCTGTGGACTAGCTCGTTCCACAGGGTGGTCCTCTTCTGGTGGTCATGGGCTGTCCACCCAAAAAACAGTTTGTAGTGCTGTACCAGGTGGTTGATAATGATCTCTGTCTCAGAGGTTCTGTATGCGGGAAGATGACTATGTGACATGTTTCCTGGAAGACATAAAGATGGAAACAGGTCTGAACCACCCATACAGCAGGGTTACCATAGTTCTTAATACACATATTTGTCTCCCCCCACCATATCAGCTACAACAAACCGTTCACAGACTGCAATTGTTATGTCAGCTGCTTACCTACTATTAGGACATATGTTGTATTGTACCTAGCTTTGTGCTATGTGTATGTGCCACTCTTTGTGCTATGTGTTTGTAGCCATGCTCCCTGTGGGGACACTTATGTTTCCTGGTGTGTTACAGACTATTTCACCTGCATGCCATTGTCAGTGCCACTATATATATATATGTATATATATGTATAAATGTACATCTATGTACATGTATGTGTAGATATATGTTGTACGTTGTTGATATACCTATGTCTATATGGGTGTCTGTGTATCTGTACACATACATGTCACATTCTGTATCACACAGATATGCATACAGACATCTGGTCCACATTCTGTAACTGTCTTTCATTCACAGCTGCACTGTTCTGCCTTGCTGCAATACAGACAGGTGCCACATGTGAACACAGACTAACGTTAGCATGGTAAATATGGTGTGAGATTGCTGATATGCCTATTACATACCTATGGCATTTGTGCATGCTACATTACACATTAGCATGACTGTCCTGCAAGTGGTGTGCTCTGACACCCATGTGTCTATCATGACGGCAGTACTTCCAGCACCAGCTATTGTGCACACTAACATAACATACACAGATATTATGGCTAACATCTTTGTTATTCATTGCTGATCTGCACAGTTGGCGGGTATGTCCCACTGCTTACAGGGACAGACAGTATTATCCAGAGCAGTTGTTCAGCAGGACATCATTACAGGGACAACTACAGATGGCAGATATCAAACATTCAACATCATATATCCTATTAATCTATACCACATACTACATTAAATTACATACAGTTATGTTTTACATACCTTTTATTTTTTGGACAGGTGTGACTCCTTCCCAGTTTTGGCTTGTAGGTTTTTGTTTCCCACTGTGTGTGAGTTTCATTTTATCTTTTCTTTTTTTTTTTTTTTTTTTCCCTCTCTCTCTCTGCCTCTCTCCCTCTCCAGTAGAGTGAATGAGTTGGTTTGAATGGATTGCAGCATGGCTTCTGTAGGTGATGCACATGATCAGGTGATGCTCTCTGCACCAATCAGTGTGCAGCAGTTGCTGACTGTGTGCAGCCTGCTGTGTAGTGATTCAGTTAACCATTGTCATGGCAACCCAGTACTATAAATTGCTTACTCATGTGGGCATTGTCCCTACACCTTTCCAGTATGGAGGACATCCTTCCTGTATGTAGGCAGCAGTGTTACAGACAGCAGGTTGCAGTACCTATTACAGTGGGGCTTGCAGACACAGGGCAACTACACAATCTTCAGAAGTTTCAGACCTACAGACAGGGTGAGTAGTGTTATGTGCATTGTATATTGCTGGTCTTGCAGTGTTTGCGTGTACGTAGTAGTTTAGGATGGAATGCAGTCTGTCTGCATAGCTCTCAACAGTGGGCCTATCCACATGATGGCCAGTCCATTGTCTGTTTGCTTTTGCCTGTGCACCACACAGGTCTTGTCCTAGATATATCCCTGGCAATCTATCTGTTGCGTGCTATCAGTACATGGCTACTTCCATTTGTGTTCTTGATGTGTTATTCCTGCATAAGGGTATGTTGCAACGAATCCTGTAACACCAGCAATTTGCAGGGTGTGTAACAGCAATATTACGAGTATGGCCCTGTGTTCCTGCTTCTGTCCTCCACATATATGGCTGGCTTTGTCCTGCTGTGATACGGTTAGGGGTTGTTCGGTATTGGCCTATCATTATTTACTGCTAGCATTCCTGCTATCATCCCAGTCATATCATGGACTCCCACGACATCTGTTGGTCAGGGTCCATATATGCGACACATACATAGACATTAGCACAGGTAATAAATGTCCCCATAGGCCTTGACTACAGGGTTTAACTGGCGGCTGCTGAACTACATTTGTTATTGTTTATTGTTACCTATCTTGAAGGCAAATCCTTTGTCTACAGTTGTACAAACAGACGGGCTTGGCCTGTACAGCATAGTATGTTATATATCCGCACTGTCTGCATCTACTGTTTTGTGTGGGCCTTGCATTCCTCACTGATTAAATAAGTCCAGATCTATGTGCTGTAAGTAATGGCATACATTATTGTAAAATACACCATTAAAGGTTGTCTGTGTATACATACCTGTGTGTTGTCTCATGTCCTTTGAATAGTGAGTGGGCCTATGTGTAATGCAGTACTCCTGTTCAGGTATAAATGTCATTTAGTAGGTTATACAGCAAAACAATGTTGATATACCGATTTCACATGGAAAATAGAATGTGCTGCAGTGGGACTCGAACCGATAATGCGTGCATGTTAGGCAGATGCTCTGCCCACTACACTATTGCAGTTCTGCTTAATTTGCATATTTCTAACTTAATGTCATACCCATGCTCCCTTTCCCCGGCCCCCGAGCTCCACGTACACAGCATCCATCCAGTCTCCAGTTGCTAGCCCTGCCATACCACACCTCCACACATTTCCCTCTCTGCACGTCTTGGTACTCCTCCATTTTACTGTCTTGATGCAACCTTCTGCAGGCTTTTCACCCGTTTAGTCAACGTATGTTCGAGCCTTCCCTTGATCCCCCACCGATACTGGTGGAAACATCATTGTGACCCACAAAGTCTGGTGTGTCCCGCCAGGGACGGAACTGTTGTTGTGCCATGAGTAGACTTTGCTGGTCTACACTGTTTCTCAAGGTGGTAGCATCCTGCCAGGGGTTTGAGAAACAGTGGTTTGCTCATACACCAGACCTGCCTCATCTCCCACTTCCGCTGATGAAGCATGCCCCCACAGCATGCCCCGTTTTCCATTACTCTCTTCAGTATTATACAAGACTTCTGTTCTCACAGTATGTGTAGACAGGCACTGTTCATTGATACTCATAGACTGCTCGGAATACTGTGATTGAGCAATTTGCACATGTTTGCTGGTATTAATGTACATACTTACATACATTTCCTATACTGTTGACTGACTGTGACGGATGATATGTTTGTGATAACAGCAACTGATTGTATATCTGCCATGCCTTCGTGGTAACTCACTTGGACTATAGTGTGCAGGGTGGGGGAATGGGAACCTGGGAGTGCTGATTATGTTGTTACTGGCCACACGAGGGCTGTGGGCTACCGCGACTGTGGGGGAAGTGTAGGCAGGTATGCGCTGGTGTGTGTGAGGCTCAGACTTGCTGACCTCTGGTTATGGCGTCTTACACTGGGTTGGCCTCCACATTGCTTAACTAGTGTGGGCATTGCTTACCGCTGCCCAAACAGGCGTACTCACGCTTGTTGCCGCATACTTCCGCACTACTTCATGAACATGTCGGTATTATACATGTTTAAGTCAGGTATGACTGTTCATGAAGGTCAGTGTAAGGTGAAGTGGGATTCCAGTTTAGCAGTTCTGGATAGGTTACACTCAGGTATTTGGGTTAGTTTTAGTTATGCCATAGCTGTGTTGTAGAGTAGATGTGAATAGTGAAGGTGTAAGTGGGTAGTTGGAGGGGGCAACATTTTAACTGTATAGTAGGCTGTTCGACTGATTGATGGGGGAGCAGTAGTGCAGGTTTGCAGGGTGTTGGGATATGTATGTGAGGCAGGACAGGAGGTGTCAGTGTCAGTAGTTGGTGTAGGGGTATGGAGTGTTAGTTGGGGGGTGGTGGAATTCACTAGATTTTGAGCAGGTGGTGATCCCAATGTGCTTGAAATTTCCTTTCATGTGTTATTTACATGTGTCATCTGGGACAGCTGCGGTGATACACCTGGGTTGGGGGTTTCAGATTCTGCCAATAAAGTTGTGTAGAGGGTGTCACCTACTTGTGACTGAGAACATTACTAGGAATGAAACAGGGGTCGATAGATAAGTGGTGTTACTGGGCCACAAAGAGGGGCTGATAGTAGGGGACATGTCCAGGGATGTGCAGGACGGCTGACGAAAAGGTCCACAGCTGGCCATTTCTTCTACAGCGACAGCTGTGTATATACCCTGCATTTGGGGGTAGGTCTGGACACTCACACCCCTGGGTGGGGGTGAGGACAGCAATAATACCTTGTGATGCCAATTAGTTTGGCTTACATGCCTACAGCAGGGTTTTGTGACCATTTGGTGTCATTTAGTGGGTTTCAACAACACATTTGGTTATACCATCCTTTGCCATGTAAACTAGGCATTGCTGCTGTGGGACTCGTACTGCTCGTGGCTGCTCGATGGTGGTGTCGGGTCTGCCCATAGCACACTATTGCTTACATCCCTGGGGTGGTCCACATAGAACTTCTCCAGCCAACACCTGCACACCTAGGCCCATAATTACATACCCATAGTTCCCCACCCACACCTCCTCTTCGGCACTCTTCCTTACTCTGGGTGCAGGTCGGGTCTGAACACACCAGTACACACTGCCCACGCCCCACTTCTCAGGACCCATCACGTATGTTGTCTCGCCCCATGGGTCATCAGGCTTCCCCAGCCTTGTGGTCCAGGTACATGCGTGATCTGCCATACGTTATCTGTGTATTGGCTGGAAGGCTGTATAGCCATATAATTTTTGGCTTGTCCCGCAAGGGACATTCTTTTCTTTGTTTCAAGGTTAGACTTGGCGGGTCTCTCCCATTGGCAGTGTCCTGCCTGTAGTCCAGGAAGCAGTGGTTTGTTTACTTTTATTGTGTGTTTGTATGTTTCACCTATCTAGCTGGGGGGGGGGGGGTTGATGCTACGTGTTACACGTTTGTTGATTGGGCCCCTCACCCCACCCCCATTGGCATGGCCTGTGAACATATGTAATCCTTAACAGCTGTATCATATCCTAGCTGTATATCTGTGTATATTTACACACACACACACACACACATATATATACATATATATATATATATATATATATATCTTTATATGTATATATATATATATATATATATATATATATATAAATAACAACATGTGGATGTATGGGTGGCTGCATATGTATATATCTATATGTGGTATTTATATATGTCTGTCTATGTATGTATATATTTGTACTACAGAGAGGGAGAGGTATATCTCCATTTAGTTATGGGTATATATACACACACATACCTCTACATATTTAGCTACGTATCCTGTCATGTTGCCTGTTATTGCTGGGTACTGTTTCGTGTGTATACCGGCCAACCTTGTGTGCCACGTATGCTTTGCGATACCTACAGCTAAATCTATTAATGTACACAGAGTCACACATGAAATCAATTGCTAGTACCAGGTAATCATTTGTCCCATGCGGGACAGCCCGAACATTGGGTATACAACTTTCGTCTACACCCAGAGTTACATAGGTACCCATGGCTATGTGCATGGACTACAGTGTGTGCCAGACCTAGGATACTTGGGTCGAGACAACATAAGGGATGGGTCCCGAGGGAGGGAGTGTGGAGGGGGGGCAATGTGTAATAGTGTGGTAGCTACGGGCCGGTAACCAGGGTTGAGATGGTGACTGCGTGTGTGCAGTGGGTGGGGGGAAGTGGAACTGTGGGTAATGCATGTATGGCTTGTGGATGGCCTTGGTTGGATGGGCCTGTACTGCTCGAGCCACCTAGTGGGTGGGGGAGAGGGGGATGTGATGTCAACATGTGGAACATGACCGAGGACTAATTTAAATCCCTATTTCAATGACACACGTACATTACATTGAGCTTGGTAGTGTTTTGCAGGGCAGTCGTGTTTGGGCAGGGGGTATGCCAGTTCGTATGTGACGTATATTGTTTGGGGTCTGTCAAGGCCTTTCATGGTGCATGTAGACATGTATGTGTCTGTTAATCTACCATTGCTGTCTACAGATGTCTGGCCATATATACCTCTGTGGGTGTATATATTTGCTTACATATTTCTAACTATGTCCGTATATACCTATGGGGACATTTCTCTGCGTAACTTGTTGTGTATATGTGGGCGTATGGATGTTGACATATATATGTATAGTTGTCGGCATTTGCATGTATATTTGTTCATATATTTGTATATGTATGTATATGTATGTATATATATATATATATATATATATATATATATATATATATATAATTTTATATATATATGTGGATAGTTTTATATATATATATATATATATATATATATATATGTGTGTGTGTGTGTGACTACATCTATAGTTAAGCTTTTAATTGTTTTATTGAATGTTGTGATGTCACTACCTGTTTTTTGTATAAAGGGAGGGGGGTTTTATACTGCATTTATATCTGATGAAGCGTTGAGAAGCAACACGAAAGCGCTTATACCACTGCAGTCTGTTCATCTGTTGTTCAATAAAGTGTGGACTTTTGGTTTTACCTGAAGATTTTGGAGTTTTATTCGGTTTGGCTTACATGGTGCACTCTTTATTGTTATTTCACTTGGTTCACTTGGATTCTATAAGAGTGCTTTGCTTGGCAGTATTGTTCTATTTGCTGCTATTTCTGTGATTACCATTCCGCCAGGACATGGCCAATACTTCGGTTCCTGAAGGTGAAATTATGTTTAACCTAGATGGTATTGTTGATATGAATATCAACCCATTGCTTAAACTTACTGCTGCAGACTTTAATCAAGCTAAAAATGGAGCATATAGCTTCAAGAACAACATGGAGGTTATTCTTTTAACTAGGAAGTTGGAAAACAAGTTACACAAACTCCGTAATGTGCAGTGGCAAAAACTGCACATGGAAGCTTGTACTAAGTTTAAGCTGATACCTAGGGGCTTAAGAGTTCTCAAGATGCCCACCTTTGGTGATTCTGATCCTGATCTCCTAGCCCGTTGGCAAAAGTTGAACCTGGAAACCAGCTTTACCTACATTTCTATCTTAGTTGAACACTATGAGAAAATGATCTGTGAACTGAGAAATGACATTAAATTAATACAAAATGAAGCAGCTCGGCTGTTACATGCAGACGGCTTGGACATGCTATTCAATGATTTAAAGCATATGCTTTCCTCGCTGGACTTTAAATGTATGCAGGACAAAAAAAGAAAACTGGAACGTGATTTTTTAGATTTTAATCAATCTCAGGTTTTCTCGTGGCCTAGAGATGTTAATTCCTCACGAAGTGATCGTTTTGTTAATCCCCCTAACAAAACGGACAAGTTACCATCAGCTGATACAGCTAATCCACTTGTGATGACGTCATCCCTAGCTGCCAGAGTCAACGACAGTAAAGATACTCCCATCCTAGACGTACACAACTCGGCGATGGCTTCTAAACCCAATTCTTTGGTCGTGGAAGCACAGGTTCATGCCGAATGCATTATCAACAGTCTCACAGAGATTTCGACCAACATTCCTTGCTCTAAGAGCCAAGAAGTGCGTAAGAAACAAATCACTCTTGATCCCTTTGTTATTCAATCGGAAGATGATCTTTTTGCTTTGGGCGACGGCTCGCCTTCTTTTCCCCTGCCATTCAGACCCTTCGAGAGGAGAACTTGGTCCCCACAGGGCAGAGCTGTAAAAAGGAAAAGCATAGAAGACAACTTTGCACACAACAAAAAGGTACCAAAATCGAAGACTTGAATGGACTTTTTAAGGACACTGATACTGATGAATGTTTAGTTGTTAATGTTTCTAAATATATTTTAGACAAGGATGAAATGTCGGTTTTAAACAGGGGACTAGGATTTATTCCTTCTGATTGTAGTGACATTACTGGTATCATTGCAGATGTCAAAATGTTCACTAGGAACATAGCTCTTAAGATGCTTTATGGGCAGGAAGGGACAGGAACTAACAGTAACCATTTTACATTTAAAAAGCCTTCCACCTTTGTTCCTCAACAACATCCATTGTTAGATGCCTTTGAGCAAGTAGTAGAAAGGGACTTATTTGAATTATACAATAATGAGACTAAGTGTGAGTTTTTTAATTTAACTTTTGATGAGAGGAATGCCCTACACAGGTTAAAAATAATGAAACCATTGTAATTAGGCAAGCGGACAAAGGTGGTGCCGTTGTCGTTATGGATAGTTTTTACTACTGTAATGCAATGGAGAATATGCTTAATGACGTTGAGACCTATTTACCCTTATCTAACCTTAAACTTAATAATTTAATCAAAGATGTTCATGCCAGCCTATATGACTTGATGCTGACTGAAACCATTGACAATGACTTATACACATACTTGATGGTAGACAAACCGTTGGTGCCCTCTTTCAGAGGTTTACCTAAAATTCATAAGAACACAACTAACCCACCGCTGCACCTATAGTGTCCAGCCGTGGTTGGTTGACTGAACCTTCTTCTATATATTTAGACAAGACGCTTAAACCCTTACTTCTTGAGGTTAAACATGTTTTAAGGACACTACGGATTTTCTTGAGAAACTAGCCAATCATGGTCAATCTTGTTCTTTTTGTAAGAATGATATATTGGTTACATTAGACGTGAAGTCTCTTTTACATCCATCCCTAATACTACTGGCATGGATTTTGTTAGGGCCATGTTGGTGTATTATAAATTATCTGAACGTGTAATTTTAGATACATGTCACTTTTGAGATCATTTTAGAAAATAATGTCCTTTGCTATCGAGACAATTATTTTCTACAAACAAAAGGGGTAGCAATGGGTACCCTTGTGCCAACGCCTATGCTAATTTGGTGTTGGCACAATGGGAAAAATGCTTTGTTTTGAATGAAGATTCAGTTTTGTTGACCATCTTGTATTTTATAACAGATTTGTAGATGATGTGTTTTTGTTGTGGAGGGAACTGTTGAACAGCTTTTGAGTTTCAGAGCATACCTCAATAGTACCACAGATTTCCTTAGTTTTGAATGTACTTATTCTTTAAACACCATTGATTTTTGGATGTTAGAATAATCAATACCCATCAGGGCTTTGATACTGAACTTTATAGGAAGGAATGTTGGAGAAACAATCTGTTACATCGTGAGAGTATGCATCCTCGGCACATATACAACAACATTATTACCAATCAAATGGTCAGGATCTCCAAACTAACATCTCAGATGACAGCTTATAATGAACACAAACAGACACTTACTAGGAACTTTTTATCTAGAGGTTACAACATGAGACATGTATCCGAAGCCATTTCTTTAGGTGACTCACATAGATTATCTGATGGAGCACCTTTGATCAATAGAACACATAGACGTTCTCACTCTGTCAATAGGAGGACTAATGATAACCATAATAGGATTATTATTCCCTTCACCAATAGAAATAATAGCATCCTGAATGTATTCAAGAAGCATTGGAGTATTTTAATGGCAGATGACACGATTAGTTCTTTAGTTGATGTAAGACCTAGGGTGGCATATAGGAACATGCCTTCATTGAATAGGCTGTTATGTTATGATCGCTGTCACTCTGATGCGCCTCAGAGCAATAGAATAGGCACCTTTCCATGCCATATGTGCAATCAATGTAAGTATGTATCTACTACTGACACTTTTACTCATCCTATAACTAACAAGAGGTACTTATTTAGACAACATGCCACTTGTAAGTCTTTGTGTCTAGTATATGTAGCAACGCAAAGCTTGCACGATGTTTTATGTGGGGATGACCACAAGGTCATTACGAGAGCGCATCAGAGAGCATGTTTATGCAATTAGCAAGTGCAATATTGTCAATGCACTTGCGAAACATATATCAGAGCTAGGTAATACACATGGTTTCAGTTTTCAAGTGTTAGAACTGGTTAACACAGGGAAGAGGCTAGGCAACATAAAAAATAGGATTGAGGAAAGGGAGAGCCACTGGATAATGAGGTTACAAGCCCATAGGTTTGGGCTTAATGAGAAGTTATCTATTAAGCCTTTCTTAACTTCCAGGTCCTTAAAGCATTAACATTAATTAAGCTTTTAATTGTTTTATTGAATGTTGTGATGTCACTACCTGTTTTTTGTATAAAGGGAGGGGGGTTTTATACTGCATTTATATCTGATGAAGCGTTGAGAAGCAACGCGAAAGCGCTTATACCACTGCAGTCTGTTCATCTGTTGTTCAATAAAATGTGGACTTTTGGTTTTACCTGAAGATTTTGGAGTTTTATTCGGTTTGGCTTACATGGTGCACTCTTTATTGTTATTTCACTTGGTTCACTTGGATTCTATAAGAGTGCTTTGCTTGGCGGTATTGTTCTATTTGCTGCTACATCTATAGTTATGTTGTATCCATTTAGATTGTAATATATTTGCACACACACGTCCATCTAGCTGTAGGTCTACATTCTCTGTGCTGTTGCATGACTGGACTGGATGATATGCTTCTGACAACATTGACTTTATTTGTATCTGTCGTAGCTTAGTGGTAATTCCCTTTGTCTATGGTGTGCAGAGTCATTGGTTCAAGACTTGCAGGAACTGTTTATTTTGTTTCTGGGCAGAACATGGGCTGTTGGGTACTGAGTGATTATGGCACATTAAAGCGGTTGTATGCAGGTGTGCACAGGTTTGCGTGGAGCTAAGCACTGCTAATCTCCGGTTACAGTTTCTAACATTCATTTAGCTTCTACTTTGCTTAATCTGTGTAGGTAATGCTTACCCCCGTGCAAACGCACTTACACATGCTTACTAGTGCTTATATATGCTTACTGCTGCTTATTTGTGCTTACACCTGCTTACTAGTGCCTTATTAATACAGTAATCCAGTTCACATTTAATGTTATTTAGTAGGTTATACAAGAAATATATGAGAAAAAAAATGTTCATATACAGATTTCACATGGAGAATGGTATGTGCTGCAGTGGGACTCAAACCGGGAATGCCTGCTCATTAGGCAGATGCCCTGCCCACTACACTATTGCTGTGCTGATTCATTTGTATATAATTTCCTTGTTATCCTCTTCGGCCTTTTCAGCTGCTTTAACCATAGCTAAGCGATGGGCATACCCGCGTACCTATGGTTAGCTGTACTCAGATTTACGATAAATATGACAGGTTTTCTTCGGTTTATTTATATGTACTGTTGCTGATGTACACATGGGGGACTGCTGGTGGGGATATGCGGACACCTATGAGTGGCTTCGCTCATTTATTTACCCTTTCTGCTGTTCTGCTTTGCAGGGGCTTGTTTATTCTGAGTGCTCTGGTCTCAGACATGCCCCCTGCACTCATACATGCTCCGTGTATGGCTAGGAGGTCGGGCAGAGTGCCTTCATTAATATGCATGGCACGCTGCCATCCTGCTCCTAAGCGGCCGCTTCCATGCAGGTCTGAACTAGTCCTGCACAGAAGATTAGTAAATCCGGGGGATAGTTTTCAATACATGAGTAAAAAACAAGATAGAACAACATTCATTACTTTAGAGAAAGTTTCTCTTTGTTTCTCATAACTCTCATACAATGTTCTCTGTGAAAAGTTCATTAACAAATCCTTGTTAGCATATCCTTCTCATTATTTTCTTCTGAAACGTGTTAAATATTGACAAGATTAAATTTAGGAGATTGTATTCCTTTTTTACATTTTATTCTAAAGTTTTACTACCAATTGTAAAATATAAAGTACTTGATATGAAGATGGCAGTAAGTTATTCTAAATTCTTATAAGACAAGTGTAAATCTCATTGTTTACTTCATTATTTTATTAACAAATGTTTTGTTATTTAGCAATCACAAGGTACTTATTAATTGCAATAGAATGGTTTGTGACATAACTGTTTGAAACTGTGTCTTATGTTCATAGTTGTTGATTAAGGCAGTCAATTCACAGTCTAACGACACCTTAAAAGAACTGCTTAGAATTCTTACATAGGTCAGGAGAGCTGTCACATCCTTAAATGCATTGTACATTTCAGAAATTACAGGCTGAAGCATCAAACTAACAATGGCTATTGATTGTAGGATGGTAGAAGGTGGCTTCAATGATTTGTTCATTGTACCAGGAATTTTAAATTCCATGTTTGGTATTGTATATAGTTCTGATTATTTCTTAGATATGTGTAAAGTTAAAATTTTGTTCATAATGGAATACACAATGCAAGAATGTGTTTTCAAATATGTCTATATATAAATATGTTTCACTTAATGTCAATGGCCTTAATGACACTATAAAAAGGGGAAGTTTATGTAAATACCTTAGAACAAATAAAGTGGGTATTGCATTTATACAGGAAACCCACCTAATAGAAAAAGATGTGAATAGGTTGTTTTTTAATGGTTACTCAACACTTGCCACGTCTCACTATCAGACCACGAGGAGGGACACTATGATTTTGTGGAAAAAATCCTTACCAGTACCTAAAATTATTGATTCATATTTGGACAAAAATGGTATGTTAAGTATGGTAACCTTGGAAATAAATAGAAAATACATCACTTTAGTCAATGCATACTGGATACCTGGTATTGGAGCAGGAACTGCAAACAAGTACTTAGAACTAATCTCACTTAAAGCTAAAGGAGATATTATATGTGCAGGAGATTTCAACTGCATTCTTTCTAAGAATGATACTACTAAGAATGGTAACTTTAAAATGTCAGCTGCAGCAAAAAAAAAATAAATAATTTTATCACCACTTCAAATTTGAGAGATATTTATACCATAAGAGAATCAGAATCCCTACAATATACACATTACTCTTTTAGGTTTGGCACCCAAACAACTATTGATAAGTTATTTGTTACTTATAATTTATTATCTAAGATACAGAAAGTCAAGATCAATGTATGCCCATTGTCCGACCACAACGCTATTTTTTCAAAATCCACATAACACCCAGAGACCTGATATACTGGCAAAGATTACCTGCATATATTACCAAATTAAAAGATTTCAGAGAATGGTTGTTAAAAGAAATAAAAATCTTTCTAGATTTTAATGATAACAATGAGACCTCTAGAATTATACTTTAGGATACACTTAAATCATATGTACATGGTAAAATCAAAAGTTGGTACTTAAACAAAAAGAAAGAATGGGATAAGGAGCTAATACACATACAGTCAAAAACCGACACATTAAAAAAGAACTTGGACAAAAAAGATGCTACAAAACTTTCTGAAATAGAGCAACTGAATAGGACATACACAGACATTTTAAATCACAAATTAGCAATAAACTTAGAAAAAAATAAAGCTACAAACCTATATTATCAATCCAAAGAATATGCATAGACTTGCACTTAAATATAAAAGCCTGACAAAAGCTAATCATATTAAGGAAATTATAGATAATTCCATGAAGAAACCTAAACATGTAACAGATTTAAAAGAAATACTAGAGGCCTTTAGAACACATCATGAAACACTGAATAACACCAACCCACATAATACTGACAATAGCATGAGAGACATGTTTTTGAAAGACAATATTGATAAAAGATTAACAAAAGAACAAAACTCTAGACTCCTTAAGTCTATATCATTAAAGGAACTTAAGGGAAAAATACAAAACATTAATAATAGTAAGGCCCCTGGCTTTGATGACTAATAGGGGAAATATATAAGATACTTCCAGATGAGACCTTAGAAATTCTAATAGATGCCTTTGAAAAATTCAGAAAGAATGATGGAATTTTCCCTTCCTGGAAATATGCTATGATTTCATGCATTTTGAAACAAGACAAGGACCCTAATTTTATAACATCTTATCGCCCTGTTTCTCTTCTGAATATGGACTACAAGATTTTTAAATCTATTCTAGCAGATAGATTGAATACATTTTTACCAAAAATAATAAAAGAGATCAAACAGGGTTTATCTCACACAGGAAGGTCCAAGACAATTTAATCAAACTATTAACATTAATGGACCATGCAAACAAAAAAAAGAGAGAGAATTAACAATTATTAGCCTAGACTTGGACAAAGTGTTTGATTCTTTAAGTTGGCCCTATTTATTTAAAGTTCTAGAAATGTATAACTTTTCCTCAGATTTTTTAAAATTGCTGAAGAAGTTATACACTACTTCTATATCATACATTAAAATTGGAGCTTTCTTGTCAGGACCACTTAAAATAATGAAAGGCACCAAGCAAGGGTGCCCTTTATCACCTTTATTATTTGCTCTATCAGTGGAGCCCTTAGCTAATTACATAAGAACTAATGATAAAATAAACAGCTTCTATGTCAATGCAAAGTACAATTCCAAAATCCAGCTTTTTGCTGATGATATCTTATTAACAATTGGGAACATAGATACTTCAGTTGAACATCTTATAGAATCTCTTCAAAACTTTGAAATGATATCAGGCCTAAGTTTTAATCAAAATAAAACTGAAGCTATTTTGTAAAACAAAAAAAAATAAACCCCATTCTGGACAGATATAGAGACTAATTGGGCTAACAATATGATTAAATATCTAGGCATAACCATTAAAGCAAACTGTAAAGACACTAGGCAAACACATTTCATAATGTTAGTAGACACCATTAAAGATTACTTAAACAAATGGAATAAAATGTTATTCACCATGGAGGAAAGGCTATCATTACTTAATGTGATGATACTACCCAAAATTTTGTATGTTTTTCAAGCTATCCTAGCACCCCCTTCCAAAAAACTAATGAAACAACTCAACTCTATATTAATAAAGTTTTTATGGTTTTAAAAAAAAATAAGGATTAGTCATTCATGGCATTACAGAAGTTGAGAATAGGGTGGAGTCTTATTTCCACATCTAGAACTATATACTGAATCAATTATTTTTAACACTATAAGTCATTGGCTAAACATCAAATATACTTTCAACTGGAAAAATCTACATGAAGCAATATTACTAGACAATTGTGAGGAAACAATAAACAATGATATGTTTTCTGAAGTGGAAAAAGTTTACCTTGTGATAAAAAACATTTGTTTTAATACAAGTAACAAAAAAAATTCTCTCCATTTGTTAATTACATAGTAAACAATTTCAAACAGCTAATGTTTAAAGATAATAAGATAAGAAATCTTTTATTTATTATGTTTCCCATAGCTTTAACAAATAAATGCTTGGACTCTTATAACATGAAAAAAATAGAAAAAATGAAAGGAAATGGACTAGTTTTCTGGCATCAGATTCTTGATCACAATTATATACAAGACGCAACCTCTCTCATAACAAGATATAACATAAATCAAAACAACTGGCTAAACATACACACTTTTAGAGAACATACAGTTAATGAGTTTAAAATAAATCAGATAGTGAAATCCACACCTAGACCCAAAATTCTAACACTTTTTTTTTGTGAAATCAACACAATATGCACAAATGACGGACTATCAGTGTCAAGGTTATATAGGACATTGTGAATGGATTTACCAGCTCCAGATGAGTCCCTATGGAACTATGCAGAAAAAAATAATAAATCTAGCTTTTTCAGAAAAAGAGAAATCAGTAATACTTAAATCAGTCAGTAAAACTGCATCATCTCCCTTTTGGAAAATTTACACATGGAAATTTATTCACAGAAGTTTTTTCACTTCCCAAAAAATAGCATTAATATCAGGTAATGAGACATCATTATGTTGCAGATGCAAAGAAGTAGAATATGCAGACTGGGTACATGTGTTTATAAATTGTAACAAGCGTTGTGGCTGGATAAATGTGACGTCGCTGACTCATTATTATTATTTAATGCTCCGATTCCAGGGTATGTTCCACGTACACAAGTGCACCTCCGCTGGTCCCTTACTGGCCAAAATAGTTTTGTAATAGAGAATTAATGACTATGACTTTAAGAACTACAAGAAGGACACATAAAAAACTAACTTGGTTAAAACTTAATAAATTGTTAGATAAAATGTGAATGTACTGACAAAGTGACTTCTATTATGGACATTGTATATAGTTAAGATTTGTTTATATTGTTTAACATTTTTGATGCATTTGTATTTATGAAAACTCAATAAAAATTATGTGAAAAAAAAGTTGTTTCTCCCATAAATGTTGATATAAAATTCACTGCTTCTTTCTTACATGTTTAGGTATTTCTGTTCTGTATTTGTATTTATATATATTTCTAATTTGTATTTGTATTTCATATTTGCACTTTTTCTTGAGCTTTTCTCCCCAGGCATCCACTGAAAAGGGACCTTTGTCCAGTTGGACTTTCCCGGTAAACAAATGTAAAATAAATAAAAATAAATAAATGTTTCAGGGCGCAGACCAGCTTCCATATAAGATATGCTTAGTAGTAGTGGTAAATTAATCATGGTACCTAGTGCAGTCATACTCGTGTCTATGGTAAGAACATCTGCTTTTATAAACTGAATGTTTCAGAGCACAACAGATTCCACTTAAGGCTTGCTGATGAGTTGTAATGACAAGAAAACGCGTCCGTATTCATTGGAGTCTGGATATTTGGCTTTACTCTATTACAAAAGGCCTGTATGAAGTTATGCATTCTCACTCCTTTGTGCCAGAACACTTTGATATATTTCAGCAGCAATTTGCATACTCTTCCTTGATGCCTTGAAGAAGGGAGGCTTGTAAATATTCTTACACACACATTTCTTTGATTGCCAGACCTTTTCCAGATGGATCATCTCTCTCTCTCTCTCTCTCTCTCTCTCTGTATCTGCTTGGGAACATTTTCTTTTTTATATCCATCTTTGATTGGTGCTTACTCCCCATGGGTAATAAAAACATCTGCTTTTATGCACTTATTTTTTTTTAGCACAAGCCAATTTCCATTCATGATGGACTAATGAATAACAGTGAGACACCAGTCCAAACTAACTGATTTTTTTTATTTTTGTTTTTGTATTCTTGATTGTGTGTGTGTGTGTGTGTGTGTGTGTGTGTGTGTGTGTGTGTGTGTGTGTGTGTGTGTGTGTGTGTGTGTGTGTGTGTGTGTGTGTGTGTGTGTGTGTGTGTGTGTGTGAGATGGTAGACTATCTTCAATGGTAATTTTGCCCATAATGCTTTAAAATGAATTTGGGGCTATTTCCATCTACACGTTTCTAAAAAAAAACTGCAACAGTGTATGAGCTTTCAAAAGACTGAGTAAAATTGATATTTTTCAAAAGATACTTATGAAAGTATGAGAATAAGATGATGCTTTGGAAAAACTGTGCAAAATACATTTTTTTCCAGCAGACTTGCAGCAAAGAAGTAAACTGTGAAAAGCTAAATAAAACTTACAACTGATTTTTTTAGTGACGATGCTGCAGAGATATGAAGTATGACAAGCTATATAAAACAAGCATTTTTGCTGTATAAATGCAGCAAGCAAGCAGTAATGCCTGACTGTTAAATAATGCACATCTAGAGCTGTTGTGAGACCTGATGCCCAACCTGGAAAGCATTATTGCTTACAGATAATGGGCTAATGAATGGTTTTGAATTTTTATTAGCATTGCTACATACTTTTTAATATTTTTGCTGTAATATACTTCCCCTAATGTTTCAGTCTTGCTGTAGCATTTATTTATTTATTTATTTAACATTTGTTTACTGGGAAAGTCCGACTTGGAATGAAGCCAATTTTCAGCGGAGGCCCAGGGAGAAACGCTCCAACAATATAACATTGTTATTAGAAGATGTATTTTATATCCAAACTATGTACATTTTTAGCCTTTCTAAACATGTGGGATAAGAACAATGTGGGGATTTGAGAAAGTATGGGGCATGTTAGTGTGACACAGAAATAAGCATTTGGCTCAGCAGGATTTTTTTAGCTTACTTGCTAGAGTAGAAGACAAGTAGTCTGTGTAGGCCAAGGTGTATTTATTACTCTTCAAATGTTATGCTTCATCATAGTGACTTACTGTTTCATATATTTAAAACTGAAGGTACTAAATTAGCTGTAATACAGTGTGTTAGAGCACAGCAGAACCGCTGCACTGGTCAATGACTGGATACGATGGAAATGGTGGAGGACTGCCTTATTAGGAACCAAAAGACAACAGAAAAGGAAACCTTATCCAGGCTGAATCCATAGTACCAGACTGACTTTATGTAAGGCAACTTAAATTCTTGAAGTATGTCTTTAAGCAAACTCATTTTATTTCTGAATAGGTTTGTGGTGTGAAACTACATTTTGATGGTGCAAATGGTTAGCTGGTGCTGTATCATAGGGCAGAGAAATACTAAATTCGTTTTAAAAGGAACTTTATCAGTGTAACAAAAATTATCATAGAACCAAGTCACAGAGTGAGGGGATGGCATTCTAATATGACAACATTTTTCAAAGTATGCAGAAGCTGTGTTGTTGCTTACTTTTTGGTCAATGCCTATACCTTGCCACATATATTTATCGTATTTCAGGTCTACATAGACAGTCTGATATGCATTTACTAAACACTTTGGGGTTTATGTTGATTCATCAAAGGCAGTTTCAGTGAACACAAATAAGACCAAAGCAGTTTGATGAAACCACCTAACATTTAAAGAAAAATGTTAGGAGGGGGCAAGCTCCCCCTGCATCCCCAAAGATAACAACAAGTTAATAGGCTGCTACATATTAATTAATTGCTGCCAGTTTACTATGCCATTACTGAACGAGACACTGGGGAGGAAGGAGGGAAAAGGGTTTGCTGTCTCAGGAACCAAGCTCTGCTGCTACAGTGCTGGTAAAGAGTACTCAACAATCAAATTATACTTTTTAACATATCGCCAATACTCACATCACATCTCGAATAGAATGTTGGCATGAATTATATGAACAAATAAATCTGCTGTTGTCGGTATATGTATCCACTAATTTATGATTTGTACAAAAATCATTCTGCATTCGTTTTTATAACATATTATTTACCCATATCTCTGACTTTGTATGTGTCTATTTATCTTACACTGTGTATATTCATTTGATCTAACTCAGTCTTCCTATCAGGTAATTCCATGTTTTCAGATTACCCGAGTGTAACTGAAATCATCATCAATCAATACCCTTTTTCCCATTATGTACATGTGGTCATTCTGTCACATCAGCTGCTGCCACCTCCTCAGTTCAGTGCTACTCTCCTACCTTTTTTAGACCGTCATGCCTAGCCATCACAGTTCTTCTTTCACATAATCCACAGATCTCTTTTGTGGATGTCTTTGTTTCTTCTTGCCTTCTTCCTGTCTTTTCCAAAACTTCTTCACCAAATCAATGTCTGCTTTCCTGCACATTTGTTGAAAACACTGTAATCTCTTCTTT
Source organism: Protopterus annectens (assembly GCF_019279795.1). NCBI lineage: Eukaryota > Metazoa > Chordata > Ceratodontiformes > Protopteridae > Protopterus > Protopterus annectens. Next base: position 333,970,783 of record NC_056745.1, on the reverse strand, counting down.
TTGATCTTCTCTACAGTTGGACTACTTTGGTATCTCCTAACCCCATTTCAGGCACTTAATCTCCATCACCTCTAGCTGCATCAACTGTTCTGCTTTATGTGCCCACATTTCTATGCCATACAGAAGTATTGGTCACACCACTGTTTTGTACACCTTACTTTTCAGCTTCCTTAGCATTACTTCCCATGACACACATTGCCAGTTGACTGAAGCCCGTCTGATTCTAGATTTCACCTCTTCATTCAGACGTCTGTTCTCATCCACCACTCTTTCCATATACTTGAGACTGTTACCTTGTTCCACTATTTTTCCTTCTATCTCAATTTTCCACTTATTCTGATTTTCCCTATGTTCTGCCTTGACAGTTGTCTTATCTATAATCCATTTCATCCCAAATGCCTTCACTTTTGCTTACCAGTTCCCTATCATTTGCTGAAGTTCCTGTACAGAATCAGCTTGTAATACCATATCATCTGAATACAGCAGCTTTGTTGATCTGTCCCCTCTGACTTGTTTGCTAATGTAGTCCATTATCAATATGAATAGTAGTGGGCTCAGAGCTAAAGCCTGATGCAAAACCACTCCCAATAGAAACTCCTCTTTGGGTCCAAACACTGTTCATACTTATGTTATTTGGTCCATTGCCTGAACTGATTCTGTTAGTGTTTCTGACATTACAAACCATTGCAAGACTGCCCAAATCATCTTTCTTGGGACCTTGTCATATGTTTTCTCTAAGTCTAGGAATGTCCAGTTGGATTTTTCTCCACTGTCTCAATACAAATATTATGTCAGCTGTGCTGCATTCTGGTTTGAATCTAAATTGCTCATTTCCTGTCTTACTTCCTACTTTGTTGTTTATTATTTTATCAGTCAATTACTCTAGCACTTTCCTGCAGGAATTTGATATCTCTGTACTGTCCATAGTCATGAAGGGCCACTTGTTCTTAAACATTGTCACTAGAATGCTTCTTCTTTGGTCATCTGGGATATGCCTTTCTCATCATACCACTATGATTACCCTCAGGATCCATTTCTTACCTAACTCAGCCATCATCTTGAAAATATCTGCTGTGACCTCCCAGACTTAATTTTTCTTTCTGCTGTTCTTAACTTTTTTTTTACTGTAGGCTCTTCCTCTTTCATTGCAGGCTGTGTAAGGAGCAGTGGAGCTTCTGTGGCGTTTTCTTCATGCAGAAGCTGCTAGAAGTATTCCTTCCATCTTCCTTTTATGCACTGAGAACTGGTGAGCAGATTGTTGCTAGCATCCCTTATGAATGGTGTCTGATGACTGTTCTATATCTTGCACAGTGGTATAATTTGTTTGTATCAACTGCTGAACCACTTTCTAGAAGCTGTTTGTTAACCAACAATTCTTTCTTAGACATGCCCGTCTTTTTTGTCTTCCACTTTGCAATCATATTTTCTTTTGATAACGTCCTGAACTTTTGCATTCCACAGCCAGCTTTCCTTATACCTTATTTCCATACCTGGCTTGGCCACATATTAATAGCTCTGTATCTATTGCCTTCACCCATCTTGTTTTGAGAAACTGTCATTCCTCTTCTTAAACTCCTTCTGTTTCTTCTTCTTTCAGAGGTGCTAGAGCCCTCAGTTAGGGCCCTGAGTATTTCAGTGGCCTCCTGTACTCTTCATTCTAGTGTTTATTGCCCTTAGAGTATTCTCTGAATACTGCATGCAACTCATTGTGGCCCTAAGTTGCGTTTGTTGCCCTTAAAGTATTCTCTGAACACTGCATGTAACTCACTGTGGCTCTAAGTAGTGTCCAAATTGTGCCAGTGGCCCACTTTATGGCTCAAAAGGTCCTCATACAAGTCCATCTACTTAGTTATAAAATGTGAAATAAAATAAAATAAAATAAAAATCAACAGAACATCCATCAAGTAACATTTTTTTTAATTTTTTTGTGGCCCTTTAAAACTTTTCTCACTTATTTTCCAAGCATAATATGGAACTATTTTTACACAATATACAATCATTGTTCCAGTCAGTTCCTTTGCATTCTTTAACCTACGAAATTACATACTTATAAGTGTTTTCAGAAATGTTAGAGAATTAAAAAATACAAAAAAATACAAAAAATAAGTTGCTGTACTTATTAATTCTATTACCAGACTCATGAAAACTTACAACATGCCAGATTGTTGGTTTATGGAGACTTTCACAGTCTGTTTAATGTTTGTTCCTGCTAAATATGCTGCTACAGCTAAGTTTGCTTTAGTCGTTTTCAAGAGCAGACAGATGAATTGTACTATTTATTGTTTTGCACACTGTCGTAAATGTACTGCTAAGATCTGTTCATGAGTTCCCATTTACGTTTTCATTTAATAGACATAACTTAACAGAAAGCTACTTTCTGTCTGGCAATGCTCTCTTCTGGTTAGCAATATGCCTCACATCATTTTCATATCTAATAATGAGTTATTTGACATACCTAAATGAAATTAGTCTGGTTCTGTAATGATTTAGAGGAATATGAAATGTGTCCAAAGTGAGAGTGTGTTAAGCAAACTGTTCATGAACAACTTGAGTAATGAAGGCTGTGTTTCATGTGCTTTAACCATGCTTCCTTCTGTATCACCCATCAGGTATTTGATTATATTTACTGAAGTAACTGTCTTCCATTTTTTGATCTGATTATGAATGAATCAAAGTGCTGAGAATACTGACAACATTTAATTTAGGTAATGACATTATATATATATCTTCTGGCTTTTCCCGGTTAGGGTCACCACAGCGGATCATCTGTCTGCTCATGATTGGCAGTGGAGTTTTATGGTGTCGAGTTGCCAGCCCGGCGCCCAACCTTCCACAGAAGGCACACATGGACACACTCACACCTAGGGCCAATGTAGAGTGTCCAATCCACCTACTGCATGTCTTTGGGATGAAACCGGAGCACCCAGAGGAAACCCACGCGACCACAGGGAGGACATGCAGACTCCACACAGAAGGCACCCCAGCCGAGAATCAAACCGGAGAACCTCTTGCTGTGAGGTGGCAATGCTAACCACTGCACCACCGTATATATACATATATCTGTATAAAGACCTTCTAGGAATAGCAGCAGGTAGGCTATACAAAAAATCAATTTGCCATTCTGTGATGTCATTCATTCATTCATTCATTCTTTAATTCTCTAATAATCAACCTAATGTATTTCCAGAATGGAGAGCAGAGTATATCACTCAGTGGTCACAAGGTGATGATCTAATCCTAAATGGGGTGCCAACCCAGTGCAGGTACTCACACACAACATGCACACCTGTTAGCAGTTTAGAAGATCACCATTTCACTTACAGCCCATCTTTGGGGACATGGAAGGAGGTCAGAGCACATGGGGACAATCTGTGTGTACACTGGGCTGATATGCAGAGCCCACACCGAAGCCCCCCCCGCCCCGGCTGATAACCAAACTGAAAAATCAGGCACTATGATACAGCACTTCTAGCTGCTTCACCACTGTGCTACCCAGCCTGTGAGATAAAAAAGTGAATTAGGCATTAAATGAACAAGTTCTACTAAAACAGGTCAGAGGTCTGTGACTTAATGTTCTGTTACGGAGTTATCCTTTTGATGCATTTTCTATTCTTCCTCAAACTAATGCTGTTTTGATACTGGAATGAGATATGCCAGTATTGTCATATTTCTTTGAACTCATTTTCTGCAGCTGTAATAATAGCACACTTTATGCATAAAGATTCTGCCCTGTTAACCATATTCCAAACTGTTCTTCTGCTCTGATCATTCATTTGTCTGTTCTGATGGTTCTTTTTTCCATTCTGATGATTCCTTTAAGTGCCCTGGCTTTTACTTTTCTTTAGGACATTTGAGTAAAGGAGTTGCTCCAAATTCTGTGTATTTATTCTCATTTAACTCTTTTGAATAAACAAATATGCCATACGTGATGTTCAGAATATCGTTGGACAACACTGGTTCTTTTAAAGTAGGATATTCTGAACTCAGTAGAGCACACCACCACTACGCATGCAACACAGAGGGTCTTTGGCTGCAAATGCACAGTCTAGAGAAGAGAAAAAAAACAGGGCCACAATAAAATTATAATACCATTTATGCAGATGATAACCACATTATGGCAAAATGCCATACGTTTCAGTCTGCCTGTTCCAAATACTAAGTACTGTGTACAAAGAAAGTTGAAACACATGTGATCTGCGGGTTGGTTTATCATGCTGTAGGCAGTGGCAACTCTGTGTCATTATAGCCATATAAAGCAAGTTAAAAACTACACTATAAATAAATGGAAGACCCACATGAAACGTGATGTGGGAAGGATACCCACAAGTGGTAGAAAAGGTATATACAAGCACAGCTGTAAAATCCTGAGCACTTTACCAGAGCACCTAACCTTGTCTGCACAGGCAATGGGAAAATAAGACATGATACTGTATTGACAGTCTGCAAAGTGCAACACATCATCACCCAGTTGTTTCATTCACTTAATAAGCTCCTTACATATAACTCTAGCTATGTAGTGTTTCTTCTGTACAACTGTTGGACCTAGCAACCAGCTTAAGCTATAATGAGTCGTTTATACTTGCTATGTTTGCTAACAATATGTATGAACAATCACTTTAGAAATTTGCTTCATATATTATGTCTAATTGTGTTTGGGGCGGTGCTGTGTACATTAGTTGAATTATATATCATGTGTTATTATTTAATTGCATAATGTCTACTATAACTTGGTGCTTTCTTGTTGTTCATTGTCTTGGAATTGACTCCCCAGGACACCATTGAAAGTTGGACCTTTCCGCAGGACATTCCTGTTTAACAAATGTAAAAAAATAAAATAAAATATAGATTACGACTGGGTCTCTGATCATAACCAGCTTGTGGTACATTGAGCTTTATTTGTTCCATGTACTAACACAGTGAAAAAAAGGAAAAATGTGTAGGAGAGCAAAGTGTTTTACCAGTTTTCAATGCCTTTGAAAGCAGTTAAATCACTAGAGCTGTCAAATGGACAGCAAGCAGAAGTGAAGTGTTCCTCTAAAAACAAACTGCTTAAAAAGCTGTTAGAAACTTCACTCTGACATACGTTTTGTTTATAATTGTGGCAAAATGAAGTATCTAACAGCTTTTAAAGCTATTTTATCTTTTGCAGCCATTATTTGCTGGCTGTCACTGCCTATCAGTCCCCAACAGGAAACCTGATGTTAAGTGTTTAGACATGCTTAATAAAAGTTAAGCTTGTTCAGCAGCTTTCTCACATTAGAAAGTGCTTAACAAGTTTGTGGTTTCACATTTTGGAGCATAATTGCGGTGTTCTATGCATTATAAATATATTCAAATGGATAACTAGTGATAAGCTATTTAAGCAACATGTGTAATACTGTCTTATAACACACTTTTTAGACATTCAGAGATGTAGTTAGAATAAAGCAACATGAATATTACAAGAACATCTACATATTAGCTAATATCTAAGTCATATTGTAAATATCACTTAAATAAAGAGCTTTTATTTAAAAGTGGTATTGTTAATTAATCAAGAGTGGTCTGCAGAAAGCCAGGATTTTACGGTTGTCTCCTATAAGAGATAGTTTTGTCTATTCTTAGGTTAGTATTTATTCTGTAACGTCAGAAAGTCACTTAAGCTCCTGCTGTTTCAGTTCTCACAGCTGCAAAAATGGGTAGAAGCAGAACTGAATAGACATCAAAAGGTCGATGAATAAATTGCAAAGATAAACAAAGGATAAACAGCTGCAGCTTTATTATTTGCTGCATGAACATAGATGGCCCATATGGAGTACATTGTATACAAGGTCACAAGCGCAGTCAGACTCCAGATGCATAATTTTAGTTTGCTTTCTTAACACTGAGAAATCCTGTTCAGTAATTGTTAGGCACAACCTTAACTCTGTGAAGAATAAGATAAATTAGCTGTAATTTGCAGGCTGCCTACATGCCATTCTGAATATTTATTCCACTAGAGGCATCCTTCCAGCACCCAGTCATGTACTCACTTTCTAATGGCCCACTGACTGTTATTATACATTAGAGAGATGGCATTGTGGCTAGTTCTGTTTGGATTTGTATTGTATTTAGTAGTTTGGAGAGTTACTTGTGTTAGCCTAGTTAGAATGCAGTTTTGTTTTTTTCACGTCATCTTCAATTACTGACCTCCCCACAGATGTCTGGAGTGGATCTTTGAGTAATTAAAAGAATAACCCTTACCACGGGGAGGACTTTTAATTTTGTTGATCTTCAGATCTGTTATCTTATGATTCCCAAATCAATGTTTTAGGTTCTAGACTTTGTCATTGCAATGGTGTTCTGCTTGTTTTGTAACTGCTAATTCTACAAACTACCTCCCTAATGACATTTTAATTAAAATAGTCTTAGGTATAACATAATTCATTTTTCTGCAATGTTATGCACCAGTAGACATGTTACTAAAAAGCTAATAGGAAAATTGCTGTAATATTTTTACCGTAAGTAATATAATTGAGATATTTCATCTGATTTTATGTGAGGTCCTTAAAAGATAGTGACAGGTTTACTGATCTCATAGTGTGAAAGGGTGCTTATTTTGGTCAGATGGAGTTATGCCAAACTGCCCTTTATCAAAATTCCACTTACCTTTAATGCATCTTTCAGACTAAAATGAAAAAGTGACAACTTTGTTTTTTTATTTCATATGTAAGGCAGAATAGCATCTCCCATTTTTCTGTCATTTCTTTCTTTGCTACAGTTATCTTCTCACTCATTCTATCTGTATGTATCTGTCTTTCTGTCCATCTTTCTGGCTTTCCCTTTTTTTTGGTCCCTTCCTCTCTAGTACTATATCATGCCTGTCAACAGCTTTTTCTGGCCTCCCATCAAACAGAAATTATCAGTCCTTCTTGCCGTTGTTTAGTATTTATCTGTTATGCATTCCGGTAGATTTTCAAATGTTGTTAAGATGAGCCTCACTCCTGCATCCTCTAGATATCAGGAAAAGCATTTTAGCCCTTACATAAATAATGTATATCCTGCACTGTACATAAAGAGACCCCCCCACCCAATCACCCCAAGACATTCACCTACACACACACATGACATAATCACGATTTGACTTAGTATGCTTATCTTTAACGAATAAAGTACAGCCAAATATGTTTACTCGTGTGCTAATACCCTCCTGCATTTAATCTGATCCCAAATTAAAAATGGATATTTAATAGTCAGCCAATTAAGTGTGCAACATTTTTATACTTGCTTGAGCTTCCCTTGAAAAAAGTCTTGACCTTCCCAAGAGTGAAATGTAGTTAGTTTTTCCAAAAATAATTTTTTTCAACACTGCCCATGTTTTTTGCTTTCTTTATACAATCCAGAGCAGTTCATGTTGTCATGTTCTCTCTTTTTCTCTCCCGCCCCAACCTGGTCACACTTGCTACTGCCAGGATCACTCATCCTTCTTACCCCTACCTTTGGTCTGGTGGTCCAGGATGGTGCTTTCCACAGGGAGCGAGGGAGTGCATCTTCTGTTGAATTCAGGGAACATCTCAATATGGTCACTTTTTGATATGTAAGGCCATTTTTTTTTTTTTTTTTTTAAGTAATCTTTGCAATATGTCATTTCTATAAAAGTGATACTTTAATTAGGTTTCTGATTTTCAAACAAGATAATAGCTGAAATAGGATCTGTGGGTCCAACTGACTTACCTTGAACAATAATTGGTTAACCTTAATGAGCGTCAGGCCCACTGCCCAGGACAGTTCGGCAATGATGTTTGATTCTACACTTCTCTGTAAAGTCACCATCTAAACAGAAGGTAAATGTTTTCTGCAACTTCATTCCAAGAAGTAAAATCATAAGAACACATAAGAACAGCATGTAAAGCCTACAAGTGTACAAATGGTTAAAAGCCATTAAAGTCATGATATTTAATTTGTTGACTGCAACCCTTTAATAGTGGTGAGTTTCAAAAGTCTGATCTGCTAGTTTTTATGGGGTTTCACTTGATCTCCTGCTTCCTGTTGCACTTGCAAAGACATGTTGCCAGATTAGTGGATAAGCCTCTGAATTATGTGTGTGTGTGTGTGTGTGTGTGTGTGTGTGTGTGTGTGTGTGTGTGTGTGTGTGTGTGTGTCTGTGTTCATCCTGACATCTGTTCCAGGTTCCAGGTCTAGTTCTCAGCCTTGCTCCCACTTAGTGCTGAAAAAGATTCTTTCTTACCCACGATCCTGAGTAGGATAAGTCAGGAACTTAAATAAAAGTTGAGAAATCATCACCTATTTGACCAGAGACTTATTCTCAACAAACCAACAAGGTTTTTATTGCTAAGTTCACTGAATATTGGTTATTTGCTCCAAATTGAGCAAGAAGTGAACAATACCAAAACAACAACCTTTTTTCAATGAAACTACCATGTAGCATTAATCATTTTCTGTCAGGTATAATGGCATTGGAGATTATTATTTTTATTATTATTATTATTATTATTATTATTTTATAGGCTGTGTGGAGCACAGTCTCATCCCTAGAACATATTACTCCTATGTGTTCATCCGAGTCATCCTGCTTTTTTTCCAAAACAAATCCTGTTTCCAAAACCAGTTATGGTCTGAGGAAGCCACCAGTGTGGCGGTGAAAGGGCTAACCTGTTTTAAACTACCCATTTTGTCATTAAAAGTTTTATTCAAGTGGATGCTATCTGTGCATTGATATATATATATATATATATATATATATATATATATATATATACACATATCAACTCTGAGGTCGCAGTACCTGTGATAAAAGAGAATATTCAGAGAAATGGCTACCTCAGACTTAGTAGATATACGTCCATTTTTTTAACCATTCAGTCTGTGTGTTTCAGGACTTGATCTAGCAGGTCCTGTCATTTCAAATAGTTACCACAAACATATGCTTTTGCACTCTGTTTAAACTTTAAGCTGATATTCTAACATCTTCTCCTTAATTGAAAAATAAAGCCCATTTGAAACAGGTACTTCAGTCCCTGGGCTACTCGTAGTGACATGTTTTTTAACTAACTATGAACTGCTTGATTAAGAAAGAGGGCAAGTGAATAACAAGGGCACTATTTATCATTGTGAAAAATGGTGACATATTTGATGTTTTTACATAACACACGTTTATCTGCAAATTTTATTTATTTATTTTGTATTTGTTTTCCTTGATGCCCTTTTGATGGCAGTAACTAGGAGGGGAATGAGGATCTTAAGTGAAAAGATTTTAGTGTTTAATCATTGATTTAAAGTCAAGTCTAAAGTTGGACTGAACATGTACAGCTATCACCCCACTATTGCTTGGAATAGGCTCCCACTAGAAATCAGGACCCTTACACATCCTAAACAATTTAAGACAACCACCAAAGAGCACTTTAAAAGTCACTGGTCCTGCCACTGCACTCTCCCTCCTTAAACATCCCCTACTTCTCATAGCTTAATCTACTTTCTGCCCTTAACTCACTCTTCTCACTGGCTCTCTCTAATCTTCCTTGACTACTCTTTCTACTGTCTTCTAAAATCTATTAAGCAAATCGCCTCAGAGAAACATTCTATTGGAATTGTCTTGCCTTCATGCAACTACATTATGATAAAACTGGGTTTTTGTAACCACTTACCCCAAAAACTATATTCATCTTAATGACATATTTCTTTTTATACATCTTGAAATAGTTTTGGTATACTCCTGACTGACATAGTATGACATTGTATTGCTACTTAATGCCTTGTAATAATCCCGTAGCATTGCTGTTTAATGCTAATTTATAATGAAAATTGTATAAAATCTTGGAGCTTTTCTCCCTGGGCCTCCGCTGAAAAAGGGCTCTTCAGCTCAGTTGGACAATCCCAGTCAACAAATGTAAAATAAAACAAAATAAAAATTTAAACTAGTTAGGGGAAGAGGAAGAGACAATAGCAATAGGTCCATACAATATCCCAGGATGCTTTCTAAAGAGCATAAACATGACCTAGCAGGCCTTCTAGAAATGTGCTTTGTGCTTCACGAATGAAGAATAGCAACAGTCATATATATGAATTTGAGTAAAGAATGACAACAGAGGGATAGTGAAGCTTAATAAAATTGATAAGAATAGAAAATGTGGGCTGTTAAGTGAATCCTTCTATTTAGCTTTTCACAAAAAAGATAAGGAAAAATTACTATATCTAGTCATTAGAAGAGCCAAGGATAAAGGAGTGGAAAGTCATCAATGAGTGTTTTACAAATTGTATAAATTTTGAATACAGTATGTTGACTAGTTAGGATGGTCTACAATTCCAGAAAAATGAAGCCAATGAAAAATTCTCCATAAAGGAAACCCAAGACAGAATGAACTAATTTTTTTTTTTTTTTTTTTTTTGGAAAGCAGTGCTACTTAATGTCCTGTGCAAGGATGCTGGACTTTACATGCTCTTCTATTTTATTATCAGCTCGAAGGTTGCCAAAGGTTGGCAAAGTTAAATTCTGACTGCCGCGACTTCCACAGTAAACTGCATTCTCTGACATGAATACAGAAGCATAGCAAGGGTGGGGCAAAGGGTAAATACAAAGTGTTAGGGGCAGAGATCGAGAACCCAGAAATGCTGAAAGGGAATAGCAGAGTGTAATAAAAATAAGGGGATGCTCAGAGAAAAGTTGGAAATGGTAAGGGAAGGGAGGTGGAAAGTAAGTGATTTTAGGATAAGGGATGATAAGACACAGGCTGTTGATGTAAAATATTAGTATAATGCTCCTAAATATGGTGAGACATTTCATAGATTACAATACATTGTGTAGAGGGATAGAAATTTTTGTCTTGCCAGGAGCTAGGCAGGAATACAGTCATGTATTCATTAGGTGTTTTAATTGAAACTTGAAAGATTTCACCTAAGATGTTTATTTAAGAGCAAGTGGAATGAAGTTCCACATTTTAGAGATATAAGCTGAACAGAGTGAGTCACCACAGAGTTGTTTGATTTAGCTATCAGGAGTAGTTTTTTTTTTATCTGCTGAGGGAAGAGGCTTATTTCATGATTAAAGAGTGTGAGTTAGGCTAGTGCATTTTTCAGGTTTGTGAATAAGGTTATGCATGGAAAGTAGCTGAGATAGAGTCAAGGAGTGAGGCAGTTGTAGTTGCTTTATGGCTACACAGTTGTGAGATTTATGTTACATTAGCAACAAATCTGGTGTCTTTGCTTTAACATTGCTCAAGGAGATTGGTCTGGATCATCTAAAGATTATTGAGAATAAGGGCTGCATAGAAGAGAGCTGCAAGGGGGAAACCTGAAGCAATATATTTTCTTAAGCACTGTCTGTTAGGTACGGTTTTATCCTGTAGTGGGGCCAATTTTTTTATTACCTCATTTAGATGGTAGTCAAATTTCAAATTGCCAGCAATTATTGCACCTATTACCTTAACGTGGGTTACTAATTCAATTTTACATTGCTGGTGGAGGTTAAAGCGAAGAGGGATTTCTATTTAGAGAGCTGTTTTCGGGTGAACAGGATAAGCTTGGATTTTTTTGGTGTTTAGAAGAAGCTGAGAAACAGATATCCATGTTTCAGTAAAGGTAAGTGAATACTGGGTTAGTTGTCGTAACATATTCATTTTTTTAGCTGCACATATCAGAGTGCAGTTATTTACATACTGGATGATTTTTGTATGTTTGGTTGTGGTGGGGAGGTTATTCACCGTGAATACGTTGGCTGAATCTCTCTAACCAGTTTTAACCAAGACCTGAGTTAGGTGACTACACAATATTATGTAATTTGCTGGAATATATGATATACAAAAGATGAACTTCTAAAACAGAAGATAGTTAAGCATTCTTTTAAGAATACTGCCTTCAGAAATCGACTTTATAAATAATCGTTGCATTCTTTTTTACTACATAACTTTTTAACTAGTATTGTGTAACTGAGCATACTTGCTGTAGCCATTGGTTGATGTTTGCACAAGATTTGCGTGTGCTCTAGCAGAGTAACATAACGCAATTTGGTAAGAGAATAACAGAATACTGTTTGCTAAGAGAGTGTCGAACAGAGTGTGTGTGTATATAACTTTAAGAAGCATTTCCAGATGGAGGCACGTGCATATAAATATTGAGCACGTGCAGGCAGCCAGGCCATCTTGAGAGAACAGCCAGAGTGTTAAAAATGTATGAGTGTAGTAGTCAGTCTGTTTATAAGTATATTTAATTTTAAGTTACTAAGCCTCATTTTTGATGAGTTTGTGTGTCATAAAGCTGCTTGAACCAAACCCACAGCTGTTTATCTTTTTTATTCTGACTGTATCGGCAACAGACAGTAACGTAATACTGTTTGTTGGGAGGTTTTAGACAGTGTAACATGACACTTTCTAACTGATGTGTTGTTTTAATGCTCATAGATGCTACTGCTTATTTTAGGGGCTTCCTTTGTTACATGGACTGAAATGCGTGCTAGTAGTATACATGTACTCACTTTCTTTTGGTGTTTGATCTATGACATCTGCAAAATGCTTATGTTTATGGCCTTTTGGACAAGAACATAGATGCTACTGCTTATTTTAGGGACTTTCTTTGTTACATGGACTGAAATGTGTGCTAGTAAGATGCGGTGGTACAGCGGTAGCGTTGTTGCCTCACAGCAAGAGGTTCTCCTGTTTGATTCTTGGCTGGAGTGCCTTCTGTGTGGAGTCTGCATGTCCTCCTCGTGGGCGAGTGGCCTCCGAAAGACATGCGTGAATGGGTGTGCCTTCGCTGAAGGTTGGGCATCGGGCTGGCAACTCGGCACCATAAAAGTCTACTGTCAATCATTAGCGGACCGGAGTTCCTCTGTGGCGACCCCTAAAAGCCGAAAAGACAAACAACAACAACTTAAATGCGTGCTAGTAATATAAATATACTTATTTTGTTTTTGTGTTTGATCTATGACATCTGCAAAATGCTTATGTTCGTGGCCTTTTGGACAAGAACATAGATGCTACTGCTTGTTTTAGGGACTTTCTTTGTTACATGGACTCAAATGTGTGGTAGTAATATAAATGTACTTATTTTGTTTTTGTGTTTGATCTATGACATCTGCAAAATGCTTATGTTTGTGGCCTTTTGGACAAGAACAGTAAACCCTGCTTTCACCTTTGGTAAAATTATATTCCATTCCCTTTCTCATCAAAAATGTGGATATATCGAAGGCAAGTTAAATGTTGGGGTTCATAAACAGTGAGTACTCAAAGGTCATTTCTGTATGGTGGTTTGTGTAAGGTCTGATATCTTTTTTGCATTTTTGAAAAACATGAGAGAGAAAAAATCACAAATGTTTGTCAGCTATGCTGGCATTCTGTACATAATGTAAAAAAGTTGTTATATGTGCATTTAAAACTATAACATCAACACTCTGATCTGCTTAAGAATCTTAATAATGTCCCTAAAAAGTATAACAATGAGTCTTAGCCATTGCCCAGAACAGACTGTTTTGTATGGTTTCCTTTTCATAGGAGTCTCTATATATTTCCAGTATTAAAATGAAATACTAATATTTTAAATGGCTGCATTTCTAGCAGTTCAATGATATTTAGGTTCATAGGTTCATAGGTTAGTACTAGGCTATTGGCCCTAGGGCCTATACAAGCCTAGCCATAACAGTTCCCTGGTTATTTCTTCCCACACTAGTTACTTCCCTGGACCTGTGTCTAGCAGGGCGACTGACGTGATCCCCGGGGTGAATTTCCTTTCTCCCATCCAGTTGTCAAGGTTCCTTTTGAAGAAAGCCAAAGAGGTGCTCTGCTTGACATGTATGGGCAGTCTATTCCAGAGTCTGGGGAGTCTCTGGGTTAGGAACTTATCCCTCCAGCATGTTTTGTTTATTGTGATGACAAGGTTTAGATCCCTGGAGCGTGTGGCTCTGAGGGATTGGGATTTCTTTAAGTGTAGCATGTTCAACAGCTCTGGGTTTGACATGGCCTTGTATGTTAAGCAGAGATCACCTCCGAATAGACGATATGCAACAAAGTATAGCTGGAGATTTTTAAGGCGGTCAGCATAGGGCATCTGCTTTAGGCCTGTGATTCTTTTAGTGAGGTATTTCTGCGGCTTTTCTAGTTGTTGCAGATGTCTTGAGAGGTACATACCAAATGGGGCATTGTATTCTGTAATGGGTCTAATGAGGGATGAGTACAGTGGGACAATTACCTCCTTTTTTCTGGATGAAAAGCCCTTAGTGATGAGGTGTGCCACAAAGAAGGATTTCCTGACTGTTGTGGCGATGTGGTTATCGAAGGTGAAACCACTGTCCACCTGTGCCCTAAGCCTCTTATCACACTTTTGGTGTTTAGTGTACTGCTACTTGTGTGGTAATTCATGGGTACATGTTTTCTCCCAAAGGGGATAACTATACATTTCTTGGCATTGAGTTTGAGCCCATGGCTGTGGCACTAAGCATCTGTTTCTGTAAGGCCCTTTTGTAGAGTATCCACATCATTTGGGGATTCAATAATGGCTCCCAGTTTACAGTCATCTGCGAACTTTGTTAGCCAGAGTCCCTTAGTGTTGGCCTGTACTTCAGAGAAGTAGATGCCAAACAAGAGTGGTCCCAGGACTGAACCCTGAGGTACTCCACTTGTCACTTGTCTTTAGCTGGATTTGGAGTCGGCTACTTTTACAGTGTATGTTCTGTCAGTAAGGCCAGTTGGCAACTCATCGAGTGATGTAGGGATTTATGCTCAGTTTAATAAGTCTATCTATGATTCCAGAGTGGTGGATGGTGTCAAAGGCCTTGGTGGGGTCCACATAGGCTGTGTCGACTGCCTTACCCTCGTCTACGGCAAAGGAGACTGATTCCAAGAAGTCAGTCAGGTTCAGGAGACAAGATCGGCCCTTCACAAACCCAAACTGGTTGGGGTCCAATGTTTGAAGGTTGCCAATGTCTTTGTTTATAAGTCCCATGATAATACTTGCCATAGCCTTGCAGATCTGGCTCATCAGACTAATGGGGCAGTAGTTCCTGGGATCCAAGATGGATCCCCCCTTGAGGAGTGGAATAACTGTAGCTGTGCACCACTCAGTGGGCACAGAGCCTGAGGTGAGGCTATGATTAAACATGACACTTAGGTGAGGTGCCAGTTCATCTTGTAGTTCATGTAGCACACAGCCCGGGATGTCATCTGGTCCCATGGATGCTGTATTCTTAGCTTTGGAGAGCGCGTTTTTACCTGTGTGCCGTTATTACTGGAAATTTGCAATCTTCCAGTATTGAGATGGGCCGTTTAGGGGGTGAGAGGGGGGTGAAGTTGGCACTGAATTGATCTGCCAGGATATTGGCAATATCCTTGGGATCAGTATATTTAATGCCATTCTGTTGTAGTTCAGAGCAGATCTGAGCATTGCCATTTAGATTCTTGACATAGTTATAGAATGCCTTGTGGTTGTCTTTGGAATCTTTGGCAATTTTATTTTCGTAACTAGCTTTGAAGGATTTTATGAGGGATCTCAGCTTATTACTGAGGCTGGTAAGGGAGTTTTTTGCATCCTGGGATTCTCCTCTTTTCTGCAACAGTTTCTTCCTTTTGTTGTAAAGTTTGTTTATGGCAGGGGGCCACCAGATTGGCTTCATTTTGTTGGAGAGCATCTTGGTTCTATTTGGGATGGCATGATTCATGCATGAGTGGATGTGCTTGTACAGTGCCTTAGTGTAGGATTCAGCAGTCAAACTTTCAGTTCCCATCTGCATGGGTATCATGAAATTTGTCACTTCTGACTTGAGTACCATGAAGTTGGCTTTGGAGAAGTTTTTTATGGAGGTTTCCTTACTGGGGGTGGGATGTGGATTCTAAGGGTGATTAGCTTATGGTCAGACTTGACCAACAAGGGGGTGACCATAGGTGTGGAGCATCAATTTCCCATGTTGGTAATGACCAGGTGTAGGATATTGGAGCCCCTAGTGGGACTGTGGATTAGATGATCCAGGGCGTTGGAATTTATGAATTCCAAGAACCAATGGGCAAAGGTGTTGTTACATGAGTAGTTTTCCCAGTTAATGGCAGGGTAGTTGAAATCACCCAGTATTAGGGTGTTTGGTTGTATCTTAATATTTTACAGTATGTTTAGAAAGGTGTAGTGAGAATCTTGGGGCATTGTGGGGGATCTCTAGCAAGCTACAGTTTGGATTGCAGTCTTACCTAGTGGTTAGTTTCACCTAGAGAATTTCAGACACATTGTGTTGGGCAACTAGCCTGGTGGTGTGAATATCCTTGGTGAATATGGACACCCCTCCACCTTTAGTGTTTCGGTCCTGGTTTGGTGGCCGAAAAGTGTGGTAAGAGTTGTAGCCTGGTATTGCAGGGGTGCACTCTGGAGCCTTGAACCAGGTCTCATTTACTGCACAGATATTTATGTTCTCCATTTTAGGAGTGCCTCGAGTGAGTGCATTTTGAGGTTTAGACTTCTAGCATTGAGTAGCATTACCTTCAGAATTTGCATGCTTGTACCTGTTACGGTGGTGGTTTTGTCCTTTGAACTTTGCCTAAAAAAGGCACTATAGGGGTGGCAAGAGCCTTAGCCAGTAACCTGAATTTATTGAACACATCTCATTTAAAATTGTTTTCCTTTCTTTTCTTAACTTAGAATGTCATAGATTTTAATGGAAAATAAGGATAGTTTAGTTGAAATAAAATATTTTAATCCTACCAAATGAGCCGCAGCTAACATTTAATCAAATTTTCAAACCAGCATAGCAATTGTCTTAGTTCTGTCCATTGCACTATTGAATATTGTCACTGTTTTTGATGCTACCATCTTTTCAGGAAAGCTGTTCCACTCATCCACCACCTTTTCTGTTAAAAAAAAATCAATTTCTCTCCCCTGTGCCTTTACACCTTGTGTCTTTAAATTTAGTCTTCTTGTTCTCATATCTTTACCTTTTGAAAGAATGTGCCCTCTTGGACTTTCTGTAGATTCTGCTCAGGTATTCAGATATTTCTAGCATAATCATCTTCTGCTTCATCTTTTCTAGACTACATATTAAGCTCATGTAGTTTGTCTTTCTCATGAAGACCATTCTGTTACCCTATTTCGTAGTGCCACCATCCTATACCCTTAAAAATATGAGGCCTCCAGGACTGCATGTAGTAGTCCAGATGGGTTTTATCTTCTGTCTGTATGGAGGGATATTAACATGATGGGTCTTTTACAGCGTACTAGAACTCTGCCTGCTTTCACTACTCCATTATCACATCACTAGCTTATAAGTTCATGGGTTCATACTAGGCTATCTGCCCTAGGGCATTTATAAGCCTAGCCAGAGTGTGTTTGGCTTTCGCCACCCATTTTAAATTAATTTTGCTATGCCCTTTTTCGAGGTTAGTATACTGTGCCTCTGTCTAACAGTGACACAGAAGTGATACCCAGGGTAAACCTACGATCTCCCATCCACTCATCAAGATTCCTCTTGAAGAGAGTCAATGAGGGACTCTGCCTAACCTGGACTGGGATTTTATTCCAGAGTGAAGGGAGTCTCTGGGTTATGAATCTGTCCCTCCAGCATGTCCTATTTATTTCAGTGCTGAGGTTCAAGTCTCTCGAGCACGTAGCTCGATGGGATTTGGATTTTCTGAGGTGCAGCATGTCCATTAATTCCGGGTTGGACATGGCTTTATACGTCAGACACAGATCACCTCTGAGCAGGTGATATGCCACTGAGTAGAGCTGGAGTTTCTTTAGCCGGGCAGCATATGGCATCTGTTTGAGCCCTATGATCCTCTTGGTGAGGTACTTTTGGGGTCTTTCCAGTTGCTGCAGGTGTCTGGTAAGGTACACCCTGAAAGGGGCATTGTACTCAATTATGGGCCTGATGAGGGATGAGTAAAGAGGCACGATGACCTCCCCAGATCTAGATGTGAATCCCTTCATGATTAGGTGGGCTATATAAAATGTTTTTCTAACCACTTTGGCCACGTGGTTGTCAAATGAGAGACTGCTATCAACTTGGGTCCCCAGGTCCCTAATTACTTCTTCTGTACTTCATGGATTACCACCTATGTGGTAATTTGTGGGCACTTTGTTTTTGCCAAAGGGGATGACTATACACTTTTTGGCGTTTAGCTTGAGGCCATGGCTCTGGCACCAGTTGTCTGTTTCTATGAGGCCCTTTTGGAGGATGCTTGTGTCAGCTGGAGAGTCTATTATGGCGCCCAGTTGTTTAGTTTTATGTAGTATTTATTTTATTATCATTATTTTTTTTTTTTTTTAATTTTGGAACCAGGAAATTCCAGCTGGCCACAGGCTATTTTCAGTGGAAGCCCAAAGAAAAAGTGGTAGAACAGTTAATAAATGCAAGATAAATTCAACCAACACTACTGAGTGCAGAATTAAAGTAATTTAGAATGAAAATATTTGCAGAATAACAATAAAGTAAAGATAGCACTAATTCATCGCAGAAAGCAGCCACCAACAAAACAGCAGTTATAAGGGTCATTTCAATGGAAATTGTTTACATGTTCATGTAAATTTATGCATGTTTAAATAGCTAAGAGAAAGTTGTCTTTGAAATATTGAAACACAAGCAGCACTATCTGCCTTGTTTCACTAGTTTTCCAGTGTTATGCTAGTATTTAAAATGCTGTAATTGATCCACTTAAGTTAAAGAAATCAATGTTACCTCTGAGCCAGCTATATATTCCCTGGTGTTCTAATTTAAAATATTTGTGTTTGCTGATTTTCCTTTAATATGAGAGAAACAAAGCAAAATAAACTTTACGCTCAACAATGATTATTCCCCATCCCAGGCTGAGACTAAAATTGGTCTAGTGGGATTAGTGCTTTACCCCAGTTAACAAATTCAAAATAAATAAAATAAATGAATGCCTGCTAAAAATAAATACATTCTCTACTGTGGTAGAGTCACTTTGTTGCCTCCTTCCTATGCCTCTTAAACATGGTCCAAGTAAGGAAGGCTGTATCCATGCTACTCCTTCTGAAGAAGCTATTTGTCTGTAGGAGATTTGATCTCATGCCTGCTTGGGTGGTGATGTCTCCTGGATTTTACTACAAATGCATTTAATGGTTGTATAAATATATCATGGCTTTCTTAGATTACTTCGTTTTTATCTGTCACTGTGTTCCCTCTTCAGAAATAGAGTAATTTAGGAAATTAAATCATTTACTTAATTATTCAGTTTACTATGTTCTTTCTCCAAACTTGTCCTAACACAACCATGCCCGGTTAATATACTTTTTAGCTTATGAAATAGTATGCATTTTTTTCTTCTGGCTTAATTACATTCAGAGTTTAGGCATGTGGCTTAAATTCAAAAATGATACCATTACATGTTTTAGATCTTAACAGCTTTCCCATAAAGTCTCAAGAAGCAGTTCAGTAAATGCATATTTCAATGCAAAACCTGGAGTTATCCACATATCACAAAGAAACATTTTGGAAAAAGAAAAATATAACTACTGTATCCTTGTTTTCCATTCTAGCTTTATAAGCACCTTATACGCATGGTGGTCTCAGGCAGCATTTTGTAATGGAGGTATGTTAATTGAGAGGGATGACATGCCAACATCTTTGCTCATCTAATTATTGCTCCTTTCATTGGCAGAAGCATTGATGTGAACTAGTAATATGACAGGTCAAGTGGTTCAAAAAAGCAAAAAGGAGGTTAAAGACAGTCTTCATCTAAAGTACCACAAACTTGCTAAAAGATGAGGATATTCCGTTAATTAGGAACCCTACATTTAAAAGACTTTTAACATTTTCCCATAATCTGCAGCCAAATCACAGAAAAGTAGTGCAGATGACAGCTTAACTGAGGACCTATAAAAATAATAGTAACACAATTTTACGAGAGATAGAAATACTAATTCCAGCTGCAGAAAACAGCTTTTGTTCAGTGGCTTTGACATAAGAAGTGCATGCTGTAGACACCCTTAATTAAGGTAATTGAAAGATTCTATGTCTCTTCTTTGACTTTCTTTGGAAGGACATGTATTTTGCTCATGTATCCACTTTTTTGTATACCTTCAGTTGCAGGCAATGCATGATTTCTGTTGCTTTTCTCCAAACTGTCTCCGTCTTGTGATAAGCCCTTACAGTAATAAGGAGGCATTTAGGACAGTACATAGTGTTGTAATGGCCTGTTCTCTGCTGGTAACATGTCTACCTGTACATCGCAGTTTTTGTTTCCGTCTTCTTTCTACTTTTTGATATAATTTGCTTATGTTTAAGTAGTACTGTTGGCCAGGCCCTTTGTCTCATTTGTTGCTGCTTCTGTATCTCCTCCAAATGTGCACTTTTTTCATTTTTTTATCTTTGCATGTGTGATATGTTATTATTAGTAAAGTTTTCCTTTGCATTTAATTGAGCTACCATGCCTTAGATCAATTTTCCAGTCATACCAAGTGTGTATTAGTGTTAGTAGATGTATTGCATACCTTTGTATTGGGATTAATACAGTTTTCCTAAGTTGAACTCTTTTGAGATGACAACATCATGGCAAACTTTGCTAAGTGAAAAAGAGATTGTAGATAGTAGAGATATCCCTTTATCTGCCTTTGTGGCAAACTTGAGTTAGATTATTAAATTTAGGGGTACTGTTGGTATAGCACCCTTTATAGGGATATGGGGAACAAGGATTACTGTATGTCAGTAGCCAGGCAGAGAACCTGCGTTTGACATTTTATATGTATCAAGTTTGTCTTTAGATGTGTATCTTTCATATTTCTAAGTAACCAGCAAAATAACATTTTATAATGTCACTAAAGACCCACTTGAGACGAATGAATTTCATAGGTTTATAGGCAAGTACTTGGATAGCTGCCCTTGTGGTATATTTTAAGTTTAGCCAATATCCGTCAACGGTGAGAATCAAACCCTGTGCTTTGTGTCTGTGAGATAAGCACTTTAACCATTATGCCAAGCCCCAGCCCCCTCTGTCCTTTTCCATAAATAATCTATTCCCAAACTGTTATCCTACATCTCATTCCAATTCTTTCTCATCTGTTCACTGGTACCCTGCAAATGCTTTTTGTGTAAGCAGGCTGCATACACAAAGCCCTTTTAGGGTAAAAGCCTGGTTACTTATTTATGGAACTAGTAATATGTTTGAGTAGCTTGACCTTCCTGTTATTTTACCTTGGGTCAAGTGCACAACTGGATTCCATATATTAAAAAAACAAATCTTTCTTTCCCCTGCAACTTACATGATTTTTCCTTACAACAGAAGTCTATTAGATGGGTCGAGTACTTTTCAACTTCTTTGTTGTTCTTTTTACGTGATCTTGTGAAAAGTAACTATATTTACTTACTTTCAGTTTCCAGGAAACGTAAACCCCATAGTTTATTAGGTCTTGTATAGTGATATTGTAAGGTTTCCAAACAATTCTCAAATAACTAAGATGAATCTGATTCAGCCTCAGTGCTTCTGATCGTTTCCTTTTTGAAATCCTTTCAGGATACCTTCTGCTTCCTCCTGTTTTAATTGAAAATGTTTTCTGTTTGCCTTTTTTCTGTGATGCCTTTTATTTTCCTAAATGAAGCATCTTTCCTCTACTTTGGTGCTACCACATTTGAGAAGCATCCTTGCTTCCTTTTCCCATGCTTTTGATGTGGATATTTGTTTTGCAGAAAGATTTATAGCTTGATTGGTGTCAGTGCCCATGTTTCATTAGTACTTTTCCACAGTGTCTTCATGCTTGTTTGATGGAGGATTTCTAAAGCATGGACCTATTTTGTAAAATCTTGCTGTCTTCTAAGCCCAAAGCCATCTCACATCTGAATGGTTAGCTTGTATAATTAAGTGTATGGTGAATCAGACCATTTGCTGATTGCATGTTCATAAGTGGCTTCTCACTTCCCGATATGAGGTCTTCTCCCTTCCCCATTTAGAGAACACTTTTTCATCAAGTAAGTTCTCTTCTAGCTGTCTGATGCCTGTCCCTTATTTTATTTTTAAATTATTTAACAGATGGGTGACCTAGAGTGGAAAAATATTTTGGTCACATTCTAGCCACAGTAAAAAGTACAGCCACTCAGATGATACACTACTGTACATAGTAAGTGCACCAATTTAAACAAATGGGTGTGTGTTTGTGTGTGTATGTGTGTGTGTGTGCGTATGTGTATGTGTGTGTGTGTGTGTGTGTGTGTGTGTGTGTGTGTGTGTGTGTGTGTGTGTGTGTGTGTGTGTGTGTGTGTGTGTGGGTCTACTTTGACCCATCGAAAACTCACTTGAACAAATTCCAGGTAAATGAGTCCAGTTCAGCAAAAGTGCATTTACACGAAAATGCACTCTCGAAAACACATCACCAAAAAAAAAAAAAAAAGAAATGCAGCAAGTACAATTATGTACAAATATTAGGCAAGCCCCCCCTGCACCCCCCACCACTCCGCTACTTATATTTACTAACTCCGAGATCGCACTACAGTGGAGAAAAGGGAATATTCCCTTATCCTCACTGTACTGCAATCTGTAACAACTGATATAAACATTAAAGGTCCCCCTCCCATACATCACGTAACAATGAACACATCTGCACCACAACAGGATCCCGAAACCAGCGAATGCTCTTCAGTGATGCATTTTTCACAAAAGTGCATTTTCGTATAAATGCATTTTCACTGAACTGGACTTGTTTATCCAGAATTCGTTCAAGTGAGTTATCAAAGGGTCGAAGTAGACCCATAACCTATATATATATATATATATATATATATATATATATGTATCTATGTGTGTGTATGTATATATATATATATATATATATATATATATATATATATATATATATATATATATATATATATATATATATACATATATAAACCACTAAAGCAAAAGTCCAGCACTACTAAAATTCACAAATATTGCAAATAAATTGAAAAAAGTAAACAGAATAAAATAAAATGTCCAGGTATCACTTTCAGCAGTATTTATTCAGGCAGGTGCCCTTGTCCGACAAGCAGTCACAGCAAACAAGAAACTCCAGACCGGTTTCGCCCCCCTGGCGTCTTATTCCACTGAAGACACCACTGAAGACAAGTTGCAGAAGAGCTCATTAAGCCAGCTTGGAATGCAAAATGTTACTCACTGCCACAGGTTTCCAGTCAGTGACGTAATAATGTTACATACAATCTACTTTCCAAATAGTTTTATTTGTATTTTCACATATGTATTTATTTTTAATATGCGAAGGATGCAAAATAAAATTATTCAGTTCCAGATGCTTCATGTAACAGATGTAAAGGCAGAAGGACAAAGTGGTTATGATACACGTCACATGACAAAGACTATAGATGTAAAGTATAATCAGTGCATACGTAACCCTCATTGGGGTAAAGAGATTACATATGATTCTGTGACACCAGCAGGAAGTATATTACAAATGTTACTTCTGTGGTTGTATGCATATGAGGAAAGGAAAACGATACGTGAATATGGTAAAAGTAAGACTGTGATTTAAGTGAGAGTAAAATCAAAACCAGCTACAGGAAGTAAAACAAAGCAGTAAGAAAGGAAGAAAAAGAGTGGAAGATCAGTATGTAATGTGAGCTGGAGAGAGATAGCAGGGCATAGCTTAGTAAAGTTAAAGCTTCCGAGCCAGCAACTGTAAACTTGAGAAGGATAAAAACTTAAGAGTGACCAGCAATACAAAAGAAGGACACTGTGGGGGGGTGTAGAGAGGGAAGAAGTAACAGAAAGAGGCTGAGTGTATGATTCATCAAAGTGGTACAGTGGTACTCAACATCTTTTATCATTAAAGTCGTTGTGCAAGACAACGACATGTGCAGACAGACAGATTCTTATTTTATTTGTTGACTTACTGACAGTTCTATTGCTACTAAGGTGTTTTTTTTCAGTTTAAACTCTTCTGATCTCTGTTAATTTGGGCTTCTCAGCCAGGGACTAATTGGACTTCTGAGGTGGGGACAATGACCTTCAGTTTTTTTTTTTCTTTTTTTTTTTTAATTTTGAGTTGCTAATTAAAGGCTTCTGTTTGTTCACAGTTAAGGACACACAGACGCCAGAATGCTATTCCTTTTTAGCTGCCCAGTCTCAGGGTAGAATGCTACCACTCTCTGTATTTGGCATGGGTAATGACTTTACTGAATAGGTATCCTTGATGAAAGTTCTGCTACCTCAGATAGCTGTAACCTAAGCACTGGGAAACATACAGTACTTTAGTTTCATCTCTTCAGGTACAGCATTGCATCCCAGGTACCAAGGGTATTTCAGAGGGAGGCTTCATACCGGAGAAGAAATATGAAAGGGAATACTGTGTAATATGTGCATAAGGGAAATTTCCACTTGCTCCGCTATTTGATGTGTAAGAATGTTTTCCAAAGAGTGCTTATTATACTTCAAAATTATTTCTTAAAGATGAAGTTAGAATGTACCCTTAAACATCATTTACTGATCTATCTCTTAAAAGTCTGAAATTATTACATTTTTCATGTACTAGTAAAGCTATTAAATCAAATTACTGTTGGTAAACTGGATAACTACACTGGTGTCCTTTTTCGGGGTGAACCAGGAGAACTGTCTGGTTAAGTGACTAGGTCAGAGTTCCACAGCAAGGAAAAGGAGGTGTCAGGAATCAAACTCTGTCCCTTAGGTCCCCTAGTGCTTAGCCTTACTCTTCTTTCCTAACTGCCACACTGTTAATGAAATTTCCTGTAGTATGACTTAATCAAGTCAAAGATGCATGTACACATCACCTAGTAATAACCCACTGGCTTCTCACTCACCACAGTTTTGATCTTTAAAGAATTTTAACTAATGGTTCTGCTTTTATTCCTCTTAGCTCATATGTGCACAGAAGAAAGACCTAATTTCTAGCAGCTTTATTTTTATATATGGTTTTAGTCTATCCCATCCTTCAATCCCCAAAGTCCATCAGTCTTCTTATTAACTCTTCCCTTTCTATGTACATTTCCCTGACCACTTTAGTACTGCATACCATTTGTTTGAGGGCCATACCCCATTCTAAGGAGACTTTGCCTTACAGAATCCTCTGATTTCTTTGACCAACATTTCAGGATAAGAGCCAGAAGAATGGCAAGTTTGTAGACTGGCAACCAAAAAGATCCAAAAGTTCAAAGCTACTACTGCCAAGACATGGGTGTGTGTGTTTGTGTGTTTCCACACACTTGACCCAACTATAGGGCATGTCCTTTGATTAGGGCTGAGCCACAACCTGCCTTCCAACAAGCACTAAGACCTTGCTACCTCCCACCAACCTAGATGAGTGAGACACAATTATCCACTCATTCTTACCCCTCCATCAGCTACATCAGTTGATGTTTCCTTGTAATCTCCTAGTTTTATTTATAATTAGCATTAATTGAGTATCAGAACTGATGAACACTGAAATGCCTTTTCCAAATATCACTTTTTGTCTGCATACACATATGCTTATATGTGAAATTCTTGCATGTACTGTCTTTCAGATGATGTATTAAACTGAGGTCCCATCTCTGTGAGTTGATCCCATGGCACCAATAAAAAGAGTAGAATAAAGAAACCGCTAGCCTAGTGGAACTGACCCAGTCAGCAGAGGACAAATAAATAAAAATAAGTTAGATAAAAATAATTCTGATATTCATTTATTTATGTATTTATTTATTTATTTATGTTTATTTTACATTTGTTGACCAGGATAGTCCGACAGGATGCATGTCCATTTTCAGCAGAGGTCCGGGGAGAAAGCTCCAAGGTAAGCAGATACAACATTACATATTACAAATAGAATATTTACAATAATTACATACATAAGCAAGTTAAACAAGTTCCACAGGTTAGAGTTAATCCCGAGTGTAAATCAGGATTAAGTTACACAGTTAAGATGATTAACAGTTTTTACTCATTCTAGAGGTGAGTTAGCCAGGCTTGATACATTGACATAGCCAGTTAAGTGTCAAATGTTGTTTGAGTCTTGTTTTAAATTGACCTAGGGTGGAAAGTAAAGTAATATCAGCTGGAAGAAAGTTCCAGGATCTGCCTACAGACTTTGCAAAGAGAGTGTCACCGGCTGTGTTATTAATTTTGCTAGTCTGAATTAGTAGTCTGTTAGAGGATCGAAGCGGTCTAGGATTGTTATAAGGGGTGATAATATTTTAAAGTGCAGGAGTGTTGTCTGGATTATAGAGGATTTTATAGGCCATAATCAGTTGGTTATACTGGATTAGGCTGGGTAGTTCAAGCCACCCAAGCTGGTTTAGATTGATACAATGATGTGTCGTAAAAGGCTGCCCAGTGGCAAACTGGCAATGTGGTTGTAGCAGACTGAGAGTTTAAGGACAGACTTGTTTAAATTAGAGAGTAGAGGGGTTGCATACAGAACAGATGAAAGTAGGTGAGAGCGAGCTATGGCAAATTTTAGCTGGAGGAGTCAGGAAGGATTTTAATCTGTAAAATGACCCTAGTTTTTTATTGATGGTTTTGATAGATTGGTTAACATGTAGGTTGAATTTTAGATTGTTATCTATAATGACACCTAATAGTTTTGTAGAGGGGTCAGGGGGAATTATTGTGCCATCATTTTTATTTAGGTTAAAGGTGACTGCAGTAGACCTATGTGTTGGAGAGAAAAACAACATTTTAGTTTTTTTGGGATTTAGAATCAGACGACGTTCAGAAAGCCAGTTTTCTGTTGTATTAAAGGTGGTCTGGGTAGCTGACCATAACTCTATTGGAGATGTGGCCAAGCAAATCAGAGTAGAGTCATCAGCATACTGGATACAGCTGACTTTTGGGATGACAGTATAAAGGTTGTTAATGAAGATGGAGAACAGTAGGGGCCCTAGTATGGAACCTTGTGGTACTCCAAGGGAGTTAGGTAGGAGGTTAAAGAGTTTGTTTTGCCAAAGGACAGCCGACTGTCTACCACTCAGGTAGGATTGAAACCATTGAAGGGCTTTAGTATCTAGACAGAATGTTTGCAGGGTGTGGATTAACAGGGGTCTATATTATAATATAGAATTTTATAAAGTTTGAGTGTTATAATATTGAACCAGTTTTGTCGAACGCTGAAAACAGTGAAGGTGAAGGACACCGAATTCTTTCCCAGGGAAAGAATTCGGTGGGCCGTTGTTGTGGCTTCGCTGTTTTCAGCGTTTGATATGTTGGAACGTTACGGGTCGGGTTCAGGTAAGTGTGCGATTGTGTGTAGGTTAGGGTTAGGGGGCGGGTTAGGTGAGTTAGAGTTAGGGAGCAGGTCAGGTAAGTGTGCAGTTGTGTGAAGGTTAGGGTTAGGGGGCGGGTTAGGTGAGTTAGGGTTAGGGCACGGGTGAGGTGAATGTGCGATAGTTACGGACCTTAGGGTTAGGGTTGGGTTAAGGTAAGTGGATAGCTAGTAGTGTATGTAAAGTTTAGTTTAGGTTTAGGTGTAGAATTTTAAGTGTATGTGTGTGGATTGCTGTTTTTTGTGTGTGTTTGTGTTGTGTGTATGTTTCTCGGAATAGCGATTTGTTTTCCCTGGGAAAAAAATCGCTATTCTGACTGTTCAATGTTTGCGGATTTCGGTGTTTAGGGTTCAATATTATAACATTCGATGTTTACGAACTTCGATGTTATAATATAGACCTGATTAACAGTTGGTGATAACCATGTCGAATGCCTTGGAAAGATCCAAGAAGAGGGCTGAGGATATATAATTATTGTTACAATTTTGGTTTATGGTGTTGGCAAAGGCTAGGAGGGATGAACTAGTGCTGTGGTGAGGTCAGAAGCCACTCTGGGTTTCTGCCATAAGGTGATTCTGGATTAGGTGGTGCATCAGTTGTCTATGAATACATTTTTCCATAATCGTTGCAAGTGGAGAGAGTATAGCTATTGGCCTACAATAATTCAATAGAGCTGCCTCCTTTGTGAAGTGGGATTACATAGGATATTTTCCAGATGGTGGTAATTTTAGCTCGGCTATGGTTCGATTGATTAGTATTGAGATGGGGTAAGCAATAGCATCAGCTGATTTTTGTAGGTACTCGGCAGGGAGTTGATCAGCAGAGAGTGTTGTGGGTTTTATTTTTTGATCAAGGTACGGATAAGTGATGTGGCGACTGGTTAGAAGCTGAATGAGAGTAGGTTTCTAGGGGTGGTACCTTCAGGGCCAGGGGAGCTAGGAGGTAGTTGGCTAGTTAGGGCTTGAATTGTCTCAGTGAAGAATCGGTTAAAACTGTCTGAAACATCCTCAGGGGGTTTTATCAATAGTAGCAGTGGGGACAGGGGTTGAATTTTGTCCAGGATGTAGTAGTTTATTTAAACCTGCCCAAAACTTCTGAGGGTTATTTTGCTTTACTGTCTGTAAATTACAGTAGTATTGTTTTTTGTCTTGTAAAATGGATTTTTTAGTTTTGTTCCTAGATTGCCTGTATTTAATGTGATCTAGGGGTCTTTAGTAGAGCGCCATAAAGCCCACGCTTTGTTTCTAAGGGTAATTTTGAGTTTAGACTCTTTAGAAAGCCATGGCCCAGTTTTTGCCTTTGTTCTTTTTGAGCAAACCGGTGCATGCAAATCAGGATCTCAAGGAATCTGTTAAAGTATACAACTGCTTCCTCTAAGGGGGGTGTTTTAGAAAAGACCAATTACATGAGTTTAGTTCTTATTGGAATTTGGTAGGGTCAAAGTTTTTTTGTTTCTAACCTTTCTGAGTAAGGGTTGTTGGGGGTTAATGGCTTTGTGCTTAATTATATATGTGAGAAGGTGATCGCTTAGGTCATCGGGGGGGGGGGGTCCCAGAGGTGTACAGTTGGGGATGACTATTTATGAGTACCTAGTCAAGTATGCTTTCTTTTTGGTTGGGTTTACCTATCCTGGTAGGGGTGGTTATGATTTGTATAAATGCATGCAGGTTAATATAGGTTGTTGGGGATTCTGAGCAACAGGTGCCCGAGTCTATGTTAAAATCTCCGAGTAGTAGGGTCTCTTGGGGGTAGTGACATGATAGCCAGTGAAGGGTATCTTCAAGTGTAGATATATTGTTACCTGGGGGAATGTACATACAGATGATATTGATGCATTTATTATTGTTAAGTTGCAATTTGGTGGCAAGAATCTCTGAGTTATTAATCTGAGGTGGCTGTATTACATCTATGGTGACATTCAACTCAGATTTATAGAGTACAGCTACCCCACCCCTCTTCCTGGAAACACAATCCAACCTATGTATGTTGTACCCTGGTGGTAACACTTCATTGTCAGAAGTGTTAGGTTTTAACCAGGTTTCAGATAAACAGAGAATCTCAGGGGAGTGGACAGCCAGGAGTTCCTACAGTTCATGTACCTTGTTATTAATGCTTCTAATATTGAGGTGACAGGCTAGGAGAGAGTTAGTTGGCTTATTAATTTTAGGTTTGTAGCTTGGATTACAAGTAGAGGGGGTATGTATATCTGAAGTGGATGGGCCAGGGTTAGGGTGGATATCTCCACCAAGTATTAGGTTAGGTCTGTACCTAGTGATGAACTTCAGGAATTTGTTGATAAGTTTATTGTAGTGTTTGGATCTAGAGCGAATGTGTCTGGGATTGATGTGTTGATAGAGTGAACAAGATGTTGGACAGGACATGGTACTTTAAGTATGGTTAAAGGTGTGAGGATTTACAGCTGGTGTGATAGTATAGCCTTTCGGGACCTGAAATCTCGTGAGAAACAATTTTTCATACAAGGTAAGGAGGTATGGGGAGAGCAAGAGGGGTAATAAAGAGGTGTAAATCATTATTTGTGATAAAGCTTGTGAGTTAAGGAACTGTTTTACCTGGTGATGCAACACCAGAAGATAGAGTGGTGAAGTAAAGGTACTGGATGGGGGGTGGAAGAATGGCAGATGAAAGCTGATAGGTGCTATTAAAATGAGGTTTAAAAATGTTTAGGTGTATAACTGCATTATACTGTCTTCCATCCAGTCTTCCATTTACTACAAATACCACACTAGCCTTGTTACATGTCACGCCTACCTTTAGTTGAAATACCTTTCACAAGCTTTGCAATGTAGTGAGCATGAGCAGAGGCCTAACTAGGGCAGGATGAAAGAAGCAGCTACCCTGGGCCCAAGCTGTTAGGGGCTCAATTGGAAGGTGCCAGTGTGATGAAGCTGCAGTCCTGGTATTGATGTATTGATTGTACTGGTATTGATGTATGAAGCCACACAGAGAAGGAGCCAGTTTGGGGATAGTGCTCAGTTGCTAAATGTGGCGATTTGAAATGACAGCCAGATGTTGAGTGTCTTTCAGTATGCTGCGTAGCTTGCCATGTCCGCTGTGCCTTTAGAGGAGTAACCATTTTATTTTGTTGCAGCTGTGCTTGTCCAGCTGTGTAGCTTAGAGACTGAGGTACTGAACTGTGAATAATCTACATGGACAGACCTAGGTTTAATACACATGACCACAGTTTGCATAGCTTGGGATTGTGAGGAAATGAATTAACCTGTAGATGGCTTTTCTAATAGTACATTATATCTCATCTCACAAATCTCACCTGCTTAGTAAAGGAATAAAATAAATAACATAGCAAGTCTGATTCAGAAAATGTTGTGCTTAAAAGTAAGACTTACTTAAATGCAACCAAAGATGGTGGTCATCTAAACACAAGCTGCTGCTCTTGGCACTTTATGCCAACCAAAAATTGTTTTCAGAAGAAAATGTTTGACTCTTGTAGAGTAGCAGTAAACCTCATATGTGGCTGATTCTTGCATAGCAAAATTTCAGTCTGTAGTCTACGTCCAAAGAGAGCACATCTCTTATTTTATGATGGCTACTTTGTGCAGCTATCAAAAGCAGCTATACAGCAAGCTGTACATAGGGTTGTGCCCTCAGCCTGTTTTAATTGCATTATCACATTGTCAGTGGTGGTGACACACTACATAGGTCTCTGGGCCGCACTTTGTGAACAATTTTTCATGAAGGGCTCATTTAGAGCCCTCTTTTTGAATCTCACTTTGTGAGTAAATGAGCGCGGCCAGTTTAGTAGAGGTAACTACTAATCCGTTTGTAACTCTTTCTGAATCCAGCCCATGCATTCTGATATTGTCTAATATTGCTTTGATAAAGTGCTGATACCATCATTACCTGAATTTACGCTATTCGTAGCTGGCAGTTGGTGCTGATGGTTAAGGCTGTGAGCTGGAGATCCTGTGGTACAGGGTTTGATTCTCTTTGCCCTCATTTGCCTAATGTGTGACCCTGAGCACATCACTTAACCAGACATTGTTCCTGGGTCACCTGTGAAAAGGGACTGTGTATTTAGTGGGCTTATCTGGTTAACAAATGTATATTATTATTAACTAAGTATATTAAGCTGTAAAGTTGCAGGGCAGTTTGCTAAAATATACTAAAACAGCATGAAGTCCGTTTTTTGCTGGAGTTTTGATTACAGTGGGTGCAAACTGGTGAGTCATTCTTTTTCATGAGAAACTAGATTATGTGATGTAGATGTAGAAAATAATACATGTCATATGTGACAGATTCATGACTTTGGAAAAAACAGATATGTTTTACTATACAAAAGCACTTGTTTTGCATTACTGTATTTTGCATTTTCAGCATTAAATCTATTTGTATACAAACCAGCGCTTACACATTCAGAGTGTATTGATATACTAGTAGGATTCCTGTCATGATAAAATTGTTTAGTGCAGAAATGTCATTTTTTCATAAAAATGAAATGTGAGCATCTAATAAGAAATATGCATTTTTCTGAACAGGATTTTATTGTAGTGGAACTTGGCAGAGGAAGAACAATAAAGATACAGCTAAAGAAATTGTTATATGTGCATGTGTATGCACTAGTGAGGGTGGCAATAAGGTTTTCATGTGAAGCTTGCAATAGAATGAAATAATAAGGTCACACATACTAAATGCCATTAAAGGCCAATGTTTAAATCACTTCATTGGGAAGGACAGGTTGAGTTATTGAACACTAACAGAAGAGTGTGAAAAATGATAATGACTTCCTAACAGTGTGGTTGCATGTTAGGGGAGCTGGCTAGAGGGTTTACTCAAAAAAAGTGCAGGTTAACATCTGCATAGATGTCATATAAAAATTATTGGCAGGATGGCCACCAGATGCATTGTGCTGAGAAAGCGGAGTGCACATACAAAATCTCTGTTTCTTCATACTGAACAGTCAGGAGTGTTACCTCTTCAAAATAATCATCAAGCATACCTTCTTTTATTCTGATTGTGTATTAAATTGGATTAAGACTGTTGAACGATCGTTCAACAGTCCGAATCCACTATCACTGAACACACTTTAGCGAAAGCGTTTTTCACCAAAAAAGTGTTTTCGTTAAAGTGTGTTGGAAAAAAAAAACCCAGTAAATTAACGTTTATGCAGGGGGACAAGCTCCCTGCACCCCCATGTGGGGGGGGTTGTGCCCCCACACACCCCTACTTTAATATTCTCACTCCGAGATCACACTACAGTGAGAAGAAGGGAAGTTTTCCCTTATCCGCACCATAGTATGGTCTCCGCAACAGTCATTCCCCCACAACTCCCTCTAGCTGCAGGTATACTTCCGCGAAAGTGCTTCTTTGGTGAAAAGCACTTTCGCATAAGTATGCCCGGCCGTTTTTGTGTCGGTTAAAAATTTCTTCGGGGATCAGTACGGATCCTATTAAATTAAATTACATGTATACCCTTTTCTTACCAGAAAGTGGCACACAGTACAACATTCTACCGTTTATCTAAAGCGCTGCACTTCTTATTCATTTCATTTCACTTTACACATTCATTCATGACGAGGTTTT
Source organism: Protopterus annectens (assembly GCF_019279795.1). NCBI lineage: Eukaryota > Metazoa > Chordata > Ceratodontiformes > Protopteridae > Protopterus > Protopterus annectens. Next base: position 333,938,085 of record NC_056745.1, on the reverse strand, counting down.
CTGGACACGTGCAAGGATTCTGGGAAGGGGAAGGAAGAGAGCTCACCACAGTGCTCACGCTACCTTTTAATATTATTACATCACCGTTAATTAGCTCACGCTACCTTTTAATATTATTACATCTCCGTTAATTAGCTCACGCTACCTTTTAATATTATTACATCTTCGTTAATTAGCTCATGCTACCTTTTAATATTATTACATCTTCGTTAATTAGCTCACGCTACCTTTTAATATTATTAGATCTTCGTTAATTAGCTCACGCTACCTTTTAATATTATTACATCTTCGTTAATTAGCTCACGCTACCTTTTAATATTATTACATCTCCGTTAATTAGCTCACGCTACCTTTTAATATTATTACATCTTCGTTAATTAGCTCACGCTACCTTTTAATATTATATCTTCGTTAATTAGCTCACGCTACCTTTTAATATTATTACATCTTCGTTAATTAGCTCACGCTACCTTTTAATATTATTACATCTTCGTTAATTAGCTCACGCTACCTTTTAATATTATTAGATTTTCGTTAATTAGCTCACGCTACCTTTTAATATTATTAGATCTTCGTTAATTAGCTGGACCTTCTACACCCTTCTAAGATTCATTCTCATGTGTTACCTTGTATGACTTTTAGAGAATGATGTTTTGACAGACAACTGTGAATTCCCATACTGTATTAAGCGTTGTCATTTAATGTGCCACTGTCCTGTATGAGGATAGGTTAACTAGACATGTAAAGAGCAGATATTTAGAAGTTTATGTATCACACAACAAATACTGTTGGTGCATTTGTCCACTTTGTGGCTGATGCTTTATGCATTTTAAAGCAATAATATCTTTGCAGAAACTACACTCCTATACTATCCTATACTGTCCTGTCACTATACTCCAGACTGCTAACAGGTGACATGTCTCTGGCTTGCAAGGCATCCTCCAACAAAGTACTAATGGATTTATAGCACACCAGCAAGTCAAATGGTATGAGAATACTGAGTCTAGGGATCTAAACTTCTTTTGCAACATCAACAGAGTGGTTTGGAGAGACAGGTATATCTTGCAGAGTATACCACTGCTCTGAAACAGATTCCCCATCCACATAAACAAAGTTCATCCCTGTCCATTTTTAAGCACAACTTGGATGTATGGATGGGAAACAGAAAATTAACCCCAGGATTGCCCCCTGTACTATTATGGGGGACACAGGCAGCTCCTAAATGCTTTATACCGTGCATGGATCCCATCAAATTGTTTATGGTGTGGTCCCAGGAATTATCATTAGGGGTAATATATAACTGCTGACCATGGAATGGGTAAGGCCAATCTATAACCAAATAGTATCAGTTAAACATAAAAAGAGAAACTGACAAAGCTTAAAATGATGTTCAATGGTAGCTAGCCTAGTACTTAGCTATGAACCTTTAAACCAATGAACTGTTGTAACAAACTAAACACTTAATGGTCCTGTTCATTAGCAATTACTCTAAACATTACTAATAGTAAGAAGCCCTTGGTGCATTGACTAGTATCAGTTTAATTTAGTACATATAGTGACAGACAGCATGCTTTGCTATTTTGTTTTCAAGAGTTTGAGAGTTTGCAGCACTGTTTAAGGACCTAAGTTGCTTCAATCAAGAACTATTTGGTATTTTGATTTGTGCAGATGATTATGTGGATGCAGCAGCTCATTTTTCAAGAGTAGTTAGTTGCTGATATGCAACCCCACATATTCTACTGCAGACGTACCTGGTGTGACAATACTGCATACTGTAACACCACTGCCATTTTTGTAACAGCCTGAGGCCTTCTTAGTGTCTACTGACTCTCCCTCCCAGCCTGTAAACTCTATCCCAAGCAACACCACTCACACTAACAGCATCTCATCTGTAAGTGTGCACTGTGTGTTTCTTTTTAACAGCTGTTAGACCTTGATGGATTAAATGCTTTTCTTTTGCTATCAGTTACACCACTTTTAACTGCTCCCTGCACAACCATTCCACAGCACTTAATGGCCTCTAATTCCCTGTCACATTAACAGCATTCTGTTTTGTAATCCCACATTACTGGTTTATAATCCCACATTACTGGTTGCGCATTCTGTTTTATAATCCCACATTACTGGTTGTGCGTTCTGTTTTATAATCCCACATTACTGGCTGTGCATTCTGTTTTATAATCCCACAATGTGGACTTTGTAACTGGTGTAAGGTGGTAAGAACAGGAAACAGCTTTGTTGTTAGGAATAGGAAATATCAGATTTTCCATAGGTTAAATCCATCATTTACATGGCTTCCTGTGATTGCTGTCCTGCTTTTTACATTGTTAAGACGGACGGAAAAGTCCGTGAACGGATTTATGAGCATGTTTATGCAATTAGGAACAACAAGTACGATAATGCTCTGGCTAAACATGTCAATATTTACCCCGGACACAGCTTCCATTTTATGGCAATTGATCATGTACCTGTAAGTATCAAAGGTGGTCCCTATTCTCTAATACTTGAGAACCGTGAACTTGAATGGCAACTTAAATTAGATGCCTTCAGGTTTCCCAGTCTAAATGTGAACTGCAATATATCTGCAGTATTAAAACTTAGGAGTTATTTGAGATGAGGCACGATTTCCTGTGGGCTGTACTCATTTAGGTGTGCACACCTGTTATATTGGTGTGTCCCCTTTTTTCCTTTCACTTGTATTAGACTATTAGGGCATTTTATTTGCTGTTTTATTACAAGAATGGGTTTTAGCCTTGTTTGAACATGTGGTGCCTAGATAAAATATCTGTTTCTTTGTGATTTCAGTTTATTTGCTGAAGCTTATTGGTTTAGTAGAATTTTAATAAGTTTTTTCTATACTAATTGTTTTAAGCGAAGGTTTTTATTTTTACTTCATTTTTATTATATTTTGCGTGACAAAATTATATATGTTTTTCATGTATAGAATAGACATGGGTAGGGTTTGTGTATTTGATTAGATTACTGACTTGTATTAGGTTATTTTGAATTGAACAAATTGTGACGTCTTGTATATGTCATTTCCTGCCTGTTATTATTTAAACATGGGTCTATGTCTTGATTATTTTTCTCTGATGAAGCTACGTTTGTTTAATGGCGAAAACGCTTGCTGTTTCTTTTTAATAAAACTTGCGTTCAGGATTTTAACAATTGGACTTTTGGTCTCAAGGTTGCTGTGGCGTTTCGTTTTTTATTGTTTTTTCTTGTTTGGTATCTAATTGTGCATTTGTACTCTTTAAATACACATAACAGATAGTTAGCTGGTGTTCTTTGCTACTGCAGTATAGCACCTGTAAATGTAGCTCCCCAACCCTGGAATCCAACTCATAAATACAGCATAATGTTCAAATGGCAGAGATTATGAGGTGTGACAGTTATCCTGGCCCTCACAAATCCTGTGTACTCATATTTATTAGCATAGTTTCATAATTTATGATGCAGTGTAATCTGCTAACATTAAATACATCACAGCACTTTATTTGACTCTGTTTTGCACTTATGATCCTAAACTTGATCAAATGTCATATATTTTATCCATTTTTTTTTACATATTTTATAACACAGTTTGGTGAAGAAAAGTTGAGAGGCATGAATATATAATTGATGTGTAATTTTAATGATGACCATAGAGAGAAAGATGAAGGTGCTATTCTAGCCATCATTTCAGTCCAGTTGGTCAGATAGATGCTATATAATATATATATATATATATATATATATATATATATATATATCTATATATATATATCTATATATCCCTGCGTTTGTGTGAGTTTTCTCTGGGTGCTTCAGTTTTCTCCCCAATTCCAAAGACAGGTAGACTGTACACTCTAAGTCTGAAGTATGTATAAGTGTGCATGTGTATGTTTGGGAGGGAAGATCAACTGAAGCAGGGTTAGCCACCCAGATGACTGTCACTGTTAAGGTGACTTTACCACCCTATGTGCAAAAATGGGAAAAAGAGGTTATGGGTGGATAGATGATCATAATTGTGCACTCCCTTAGTAAACCACTTAATGCTAAGCCGTCTGTTTCTTATTAGGCCAGGGATTTAAACCTGAGTACCTCTTAAAATGTTCCCATCTAGATACAGTTAGCTGAGCTAATAATCTTTTCCTTTGAAGGTTAACTCAAGGTGGTAGTGTAAATGTACCCCCCCCCCCCCATTCCTTGAACAGCTAAGGTGTAAGCTTTGTCAGCCTAATTGCATCCACAGAGTATGTGAGTAATTATTTTCTTTAAAGGACAACTTTGCCCTAAGCAGGTTTCATTTTCATAGAGAGCATTTCCTCCCTACAGATAAATGTCTACGGCTACGCTGTCATGTATAAAATGCTTGATTTGGTTGTTTTTTTCCTTCTGTGGCATTTTGGATGATATCTTAGGGTAGTGTTTTTAAGAATTTGCCTCTCTAGCTTTTCCATTACCTCATCCATTACATTTTAAGGTTTTAGCTCAGGAGAAGCCTGTTTGATAAGGTGTAACCCTTACACCTCTGATGTTCACAGCTGTTTTACAATGTACTGACATTTGCAGCTGCTATCTCTCCTACTCTTTGGAACCCGAGTCTAGGAACTGACAACTCTTTTACAGTGCAATCTCAGAGTGAAGAAACTTGATAACCAGTGACAAAAATAGAGACTGAATGAAGGAAAATCACTGTAGCTGATTCCTTGTGTTTCAAATAATAATAATAATAATAGTTTGAGCACTTTTTTGCAGCTAAAAACTAAAGGATTGTTACAATGTAAAAAAATGACAAAAGTCACAAACTGGAGATTATCACTGGAAGAAATTTTAAAACAGCGTGTCCAAACATTTAAACAGTAACTGAAAGTATTACAATTTAATAAAATGCAGAAAGATCTTTTCCTGTGAAAGAAGGGCATGATGATCCCATCTTTCTAGGTTACAGGGTGCATAGAATGCTTAACCAAAAGACACAACCACATCACTGGGTCTGACTTCATTACGTCATTTTATTTTTGCACGAGATAAAAATTTGCAATGGCTGCTAATTACTTATAGTGTTACAGCACAGGACATCATGATAAAATATGATTTTTCAGTTTCTGATCATAAAGTTCTTTTAATGGGTGTAAAGGCTGACTGGGGGTATTCTCAATTACTGACAAATCAGCTAACCGTGATCTCTATAAAGTCCAGCTTGTGACCAAGGTAAGCCAAAGTGGACTCACTTTTGAGTAGACCAGGGTAGAGATTATGATAGAATATGTTCACTATGGAGCCCAAGGTCCATAAGAAACAATAGTGAGATGTATGTATTATGTTTTAAATCCCTCAGGAAACAGGTTGCTAATATATTTCTGTGACGTTGGTAACTGCAGCCATTCAGAGTAGTATATTGATGACACCTCCTGAGTTCATGATGTGCCATCTTAGCATTTGTTTTCCATGTAATACATTCAAGGTAAAAACTGGGTGTGTGAGTTAAAAGATTTTACATATACAAGGTATGTGGGATGCTGTTTGCCTGCTAGTTTTGTAAAAAAACATATTATGGCCTCCATTCTTTATTCTGCATAGCTCATAAATTCATAGAATAATAGCACAGCAAGACGTTGTCCTGTTCGATTCTCAGCTAGAGCGTCTTCTGTGTGGAGGCATACATGAATGGGCGTGCCTTCGTTGAAGGTTGTGCATCAAGGCTGGTAACTCGGCACGTAAAAATCCTCTACCAAACATTAGCAGACCGGAGTTCCACTGTGGCGACAAGCCGAAAGACACAACAACCAAAGTCATGATGAAGGAGACCATTATGAAGCTCAAACTGTGTATCTGAGTACTGATTGCTAACTAACAATGTATCCCTTTAAATAGATTTTCCAAAAGTGTCCCAGGTGAAAATTTGTGATTTTGCAATCATCCAGTCTGGCTTTAAAGGTTGCTAGGGAAGTAGTCTGCTTGATATGTAAGGACAGCCTATTCCAGAAATGGGGTTTACTTTGAGTTAGTTACTTGTCGTACTGTCTGGTGCTGCTGATGTGTTAGTATAGGCTGAGGTCCCTAGAGTGGGTATTTGCAGTGGCGGCTGGAGACTTCAAATCAAAGGGGGGCTGCAGGAGACAGCTGAATGGGTGGGGTCAATGGGAATGTGTGTGGCCAACTAGAAAGGGGAGGAGCTATGCTCAAAACCACAAAAACTGTAACTTTAATTAAATACTCTGCCCTGGGTGCCAAACCATCATTATGAGAGTCCAATCAAGACAAAATGAAGTGTAGAAGAAAAAACATATTTCAATCCATTGGCTGCATGACAGCTTACTTAATATCTAGATGGAAACTAAAAGGTTGTGAGGCATGAAATAATAAATTACTTTTTAAATACATTACTGGAATGCCAGTCAAAATCAAGTATACGAAAAACAAAAAACAAGCAGCACTCAACTCAAACTACTTCTCCTTGTACTCCAGTTCTAATTATAATTTATATTCAGCTTTATTAAAGTACCAAGTAACATGCTGAAAGTAGCAATCTCTGTGATACCCCCATTTGTAAAAATGTTTCTTATCCAAAAAAGACCTGCTGCCTGACAACAACTATCTACTTGTTTCATGGGGAAAATATGATCAAAGTAAAAAATGAAAAGCAAACAGGAAACAAGCTCAACATATATTGCTTAAAGGATTACTGCACAGGATATGGACCACACATGATAGATTGGCATTCTGTTTACTTTGCAGGTAAAGCCTGTAATGAGATCTTAAAATAATGTAATCCTGTCCTTTATTACAAATACTGTCATATGCATTTCAGTACCCAAGGCTTATATGTTATCTAGTTATGTAAGTATTCTCTGCATGGCAACAACAGAAAGGCTTTCAATGTTGGCAGTTCTTTAACAGTATGCTTATTAAAACTTACTTGCGTCTTATAATCTCAAACAAGCTTACCAGATGGTCATTAAAGCACTGCTACTTAAACACAGAGCAACAGGCACTTTCTGAATAATTATAAGCATAAATCAACAGTATAAAAATATGACAGAAACCGGAACATCATGCAAAATCAAGAACAGATGAAAAGCCATTGTAGTACTTGTGTCTACCTTGAATGGGGGAAAAGTCCGCACATTTACACTGCATAACTGCTCCTTGCCTTGCTTGGACACATCCAGAGTCACTACATGGGGGAGTGGGGTGCAACAAGTATGTCACAATTTGAAATGTCTCTGGCTGACTGCGATGGCCCTGACACATTTGTCATACCTCTCAACCTCAGAGCAAGAAATCTGGACAAAGCCATACATAGAAGTGGGACAAAGGCCCAAAAATAAGGACAATTTTTAATTATTGCTCTTATAAACTTAGAAAGGTAATAGAATAGTAGGTATTGCATTAGTATGAATTTTCTGAAGGGTATGAAATCTGAAACTGAAATGTCTGTCATTATTTTCTAACTTCAGTCTTTAATGATTTGCCACTAATTTGCCAAAAAAAACACAATTTTATGAAAAATGGACCGAAAATGTGATTCAGAAATATAAAATATCCACACAATACAGCTGGGAACCTGTCAAAAAAGGGACACGTTTTAATATTAGTACTGCTAACTTGAGCAGCTGACAAAATAAAAGAATCTACATGCATTTCTGAAACAAAAGTAATCTATAACTGATTATTACAGTTATTTATTAATTGTAAACCCTCCATGTTTTCTTCCAAAATTGCCATTTTGCGGAGGGATTATTAGGGGAAGAGCAACATTTTGAGCCAAAATCGGGGACAGTTGAGAGGTTTGGATATGCCTAATTCTATAAAGCAATTTATTTGCATGTACCTCTCAACCTGTTAATGCAGGAAATCTGGACAAGGCCAAATATATGGGGGAACATATAAACAGTACTAAAAATTGCTCTTGTATAAACTGAGACAGTTGATCAAATAACATGTCTTGCTTTAGCATGCATTTTTCTGAAGGTTAGGAAGTCTGAAACTCAGTGTCTGTCATTATTTAGTGACTTAATTCCTAAATGATTTGACAGAAAACCACAAATTTTATGAGGAACAAATGAAAAATAAGAAGCAAAAATCTATTCATTCTACAAAAATCTGGACAGTTGAGAGGTATAGTTCAGCCGGGGCTGTCTTTGAGTTTGCTGCCCTTCCCCCCTCACAAAATCATGGTCAAATGGAGCCCCCCCCCCCACAGCCATTCCAATGAACTATCACTTGACTATTTCACCCCATTTACCATAAACACTAATGTGCATACTGCTTTACTTCTGCAATGATTTCAACTTCATTTAAAAGTTTTATTTTGCATTTTACAGCGCAAACACTAATATATATCTTATCTGCTAAACAAAGCAATGCAGTCTCACAATGAGAACAGACTTAGCATTAAAACTTCTCTGCCCTTGAAAACTCACAATCACTGAAACAGCATTGAAACCCACATTCAAATAAAATACATTTTGCCAGTGGCAGATTAACTTTGGGTTTGGGCTGTTTTCAAATCACAGGCCCCTTGCACATGAAACATACACATGCTCTTTCATACACTTTCCTGATTGTATTAAATTATATTCCTTGTACAATACAGTACAGTTTTAGAGGGTGTTTTAAATTTATTGTTTTGAAATTTTTCCAGTAAACAATGAAACTAAATGCATGCACCAGTAATGACAAAGCTGCCCAATTCAGAACATTTCCATCATAAAAGTCTACTCAAACCTCTACAGTCCACCAGTATCAGTACATATGCACAATCTCTGAAGAAGTAAAAGTCATCTAAATAATTCCACATTAAAGAGATCTGTAACTACTGAAGAGGTTGCTGCTAGCAAACAACTTTGTATTTCATTGTTTCATCTACAAATAAAGTGCTTGTTACCCTTGAGGAATAAATTGCCTATCTTACACTAAAAAAATGATAAGCTAGCAATATTGCAATAGGGAATGGATGGCAAACTGATAACATGTTCATAGTTGCTAGGTATCTTCGCATCCACCCCTTTTGCAACACAGTACAGTATCAGCAATGCATCTATCTACTGTGAGAGTAGAACCCACAGCCTTCTGCATCAAAAGCAAATATACTACCTGTTGTGCTATTAACAATGCAAGCAGACTCAGCATAAGCAGCAATAAACTTTTGCTCCCCTGCAGCTCTCAGCTCCTTGTAAAATCTACTCGCTCAGTTGTATCTCTGAACTTTGCAGCACAAAGAAATCTGGAAAAAGCCAAAGTTTATTGTGGGGGGGGGGGACAAAAGCCCCAAAACCAGGGACACATTTTAAACATTTCTTGTATAATAAAAATAAAAAGCCACGAAGGTAGACCAAAAAAGCGATGCTTCCAAAAAACATGATCTGTTAAGTTTATGATGTTAAACAAGTCCAAGTCTTCAGTTATATTTCGTCCCCTGAGTAACATCCAACTTCAGAAAGAAGTACAAGAAGATTTTTTTGGTGTACAACAAGAGCATTTATTGCGCCTTTTGAAAAGGTACAGATCTATTAATATTGAAAATTGTTATTTCATGCGATGCATTGAACTAAACATTATACCGAAAGGTTTAATGTTTTTCAAATGTCCGAACGGAGTGAACGCAAACAGTCCGTTTTTCCAACATTTAGTGAATTTTTTTACTGAGTCTGGGATTTGTTTTCTTAGGCTTTTAATAGACAACAACAAACAAAAGTTGATAGATTTGAAAAAAGAAATCATTGATCTCGAACAACATTTAAGGACTACCTTATCTTTACATAATTTTGATACCTTAATGCATCAGTTTTCCCGTGACTTAGAACAACATTCCAAAGAAGTGACTGTTCGAAAACAGCAAAAGATATCTCGTGACTTAACTTTATTTAAAAGCAAGACTGCCTTCAATCATTTTGTTAACCACACAAAAGACTCTGTTTTTAAAAATAATCGTGGTTTTACCTTTTCTCACAATAAAAAATCCTATAGTACAGTTATAAGTTCTACTACTACTGCGAACAAATCTTTAACTTTCAAAGACAGATTGCCAAAGGGGCCCTTTGTATGACCACCTAACGGAAGTTGTTTGATACGCAATTCAGATACAGTTGCGACAACTTCTGTTAATAATTCATCAGGAAAGGTAGTTACTAATAATGACACCTCTGACGACAATTCTGTTGCAGACAACTTTGTTAAAGATGTTGTCAACGATGGTGCAGGTTGTAATATGACATCTGATACTGGACCTGCTGTTGTCCCCAAAAGAAACCAGGGAAACTATCACAAGAAAACTGTATTTACACGCAGTCGGACTTTTTTGGGGTCGACGTCCTCAGGGGACGAAATATAACTGAAGACTTGGACTTGTTTAACATCATAAACTTAACAGATCATGTTTTTTGGAAGCATCGCTTTTTTGGTCTACCTTCGTGGCTTTTTATTTTTATTGATTTCTTGTATAATGTTGGAAAGTTTCTAGAATAAAATGCTGTGTTACCACCATACATTTCACTGCCAAGCCTTAAACCCAGGACCCTGTGCAAAACAGTCAGAGCACATACCACAATGCCAAATCAGCTGTTTTGTGAAAGAGGAAGACGGAAACTTAAATGGCTACCATTTAGTGAATTCAGTTCTCACCATAGCACAGCCGTCAACCTCTTAGCACAAAACACCTGAACAAAGCCAATAATGGGTGAATACAGCCCCCAAGCATTCAGTGAATTCAGTTCTCACCATATCTCTCAACCTCTTAGCAAAAAACACCCGGACAAAGCCAGTAATGGGGGAATATAGCCCCCAAACATATTCAGTGAATTCAGTTCTTACCATAACTCTCAACCTTAGCACAAAACCTGGATGAAGCCAATAATGGGGGAATACTGTCCCAAAAATAGGGACAAATTTCAAATATCCATCTTATACACTTAGAAAATTGCTAGAATAAAAGCTTTTGTGTTACCATGCACTTTCTGAAGAATGTGAAATCTGATATTCAAATGCGTGTCATTTTTAACATTTATTAACGAGGAAAGTCTGACTTGGAACAAAATCTAATTTTTAGCAGAGGCCCAATGAGAAACACTCCAGACAGACACATGTCTTTGTAAGATGGGAGGACACTAGAGAAAACCAAAACAGGGAGGGCATACAGACTCTACACAGAAGGCAAGGCACCCCAGCCAAGAATCAAACCAGAGAACATGTAGCTGTCAGGCAACAATGCTACCACTGCACCAATGCACTACTGGCTTTGCAAGGACACAGAAATACAGAAACCACAGATTTTATGAGGAACAGAACAAGTATGAGAGAAAAATCTGCAACATTTTTACAAATGGTGGTGGGTAGGGAATTCAGGCTCTTGCCACCTAGGCCCAAAGTATAGGGTTCAAGCCTTATTCTTTACCCACCACCATGTAGCACCTGGGGCATTTCACACACATGCACCCTACCTAAGACAGGTCTGTTTGTTGCAGCACTAAATCCTTCCATAGCTTTGTTTGTTGGAGCACTAGAAAGCCCTGTGAGATGTCCTTCCCAGACGAGACTCCCAGCCTGCCGATGTTGCAGTCCAATCCTTTTCCAGTGACAGTCTATGCAGTTACAACTGTATAGACTTCTGGGATCTCTGCACTTGAATGCTTCTTAATCTGGACTGCTGCTGAGACAGTTTGCGCATGCTCCAGACTGGTTTAGCAGCAGTCTGGATATCAGAAATGCTGCTAACGCGCATGCGCGAAGGTCCGCTACTTGCAATCATTTTTTTTATTTTCTTTCTTTGTATTTTATTTTATTTTACTTTCTATTACTTTCTTTCTTTTTTTACAGCTGGGAGGGCTGCAGTCCAGCAGTCCAATAGCACGGGCCACCCCTGGGTATTTGCTTTATCACTGGTTCTGCTTAGATGAAGATGTTCAGAGAGAGCTGGGTCATTCATAACACAGAAGGTTAAGCAGAGATCACCCTCAGGAGTCTGTGTGACACTGAGTAGAATGACAGAGTTATTAATCTGTCAGAGTAGCTTTGGGTACTCTGTCCTTAGATGTTTTGCTGTGGAAAGATTAAGGTATCTCAAGCTGGTTTAGGTGCTTGTTGAGGTACAATCAAAAGGGTGCATTATGTTCGATGTCGGACTTGGATGAGTAAAGTGGAACTATAACTTCTCTGGGCTGTGAGGAGATGTCTTGAAGGATGTGAAAATGGATCCTTCACAATGGAATGTCACTGGCGGTTGGTATAGAAAGATAATGACAAAAACCTGCTCTCCTATCTTAGGGGGCAGGAAACTAAACAGCAGTTGTTTCACATATAGTGCAAACATAGAAAGCACAAGTACAGTATCTTATAGAGAACAGAAGAGGTGTGTGTGATGTGAATGTGGTGTATATTCATGATGGGGGGGATAACACATGCCTTGATGTCATTGCACATTGCTTCCTTCAGAGGAGGCTATGAGAATCAAACCCTGGGATATAACAGTTAATTACCTTAATCTTGTGCTCTAACTTCCAGAGTCAAGAAAATAAAAATAATAATACAATCTGCTCTGGTTGGGTACTTCCACTGAACCCCCCCCCCCCCCCCCCCCACACACACACACACACACACACAGACAAACACACAGATTCTAGGGGACACCATACCAGTGGATGGTAATGTAAGAAAAGCCGTGCAAGGCTGGAATGAATGTGTGTTATAATTTTATTATCATTTCACTGGTTGCTACTTCTGACTATTATGACTGTGTAATCATTTCACTGGTGTATTTCTTTCTCAACTGTGTGGTATTTTTTGGATTCGTTTTATACAGCCTTGGTGTTTCGGTTACTTTTCCTGGCTGTCAGAAGCTACCAATTGCATATATCATATATTTGTAAATCACTTAACCAGACTAAAGTTAATAGCTTCCTGTAGAAACAAAGCAGTTGTTTTCAGCAGGCTCCAGCCTATAATCTACAAGTAAGGAAAAACATTAACGAGTGATGGAGAAAGCTGTGCTACTTTACTGAAGGTATACAAACAGAACTAAGCAGTGGCATACCTCTCAACTTCCAAGTGCAAGAAATCCTGACAAAATCAAAGTTAATAGGGGGACAAAAACCCCAAATCAGGAACCGATTTTAAATATTGCTGTTAGCATGTATTTTCTTTTTTCATAAATCTTTTTTTATTAAATTTTAAAATAACAAACAAGAACAATGGATTTTCTGAAGGATATGAAGTCTGAAACTTAAATGCATGTCATTATTTAGTGACATAAATCTTTAATGATTCATCAGAAAATCCCGATTTTTATGAGGAGCTGGACAAAAATATGAGGCAAATATCTGGACATTCTGCGAAAATCTGGACAACTGAGTGGTATAGCTAGGCATAAAACAGTAACTATGAAAATGTGTGGTAATTAAAAGAAAAAAAAAGATAAAAAGCAAAAATTATGCATAAACATTTTGCTCTGAAAACATGATGTCTCTGGAGATAGACTTTAAAACATGGTTGCCTAGTTAATATTTTGACAGTGCATTACTCAAAACAGTAAGATGGGAAATGTGCTATCTATACATCTGTGGAATAAGGATTTGTCAGTAGATGATGGTACAGCATGTTTCAGCAATGTTGTCCCTCTGTTCTCTCCAACAGGATTTCTTCAGTTCTGTAAGCAAGCTGCATGCACATAGGTTGTCTTAGATGTTTCTGCAATATACAAAATGTACATATGCCTCTAAATCAGGTTTTTTCTACTGACATCAACAAGGAGTCAGATAGTATACAGGAATGTAAGACACTGTTGCTTTTTTGAAGTTCCCATCATCCTTTGTGAGGCCCACTGGAAAGCTTTGCATCATAGCTTTAAATCCCCTGGGCAGACTCAGAGATTGCATTAACAGTAATCTCATACCAAAAACATTGTTATTAGCAAATGTCATTTTTTTCCATAACAAGAAGACTCTAAGACATATATTTTGCATATTTATCCTCAAAGGCTCTTACAGCTGTAGATTCCATTTTAGATCGGTTGCTGATTAATTGCATACAATTATACACTTTATCTTTACCGGATGATGGCTTGATGTTCCTGAATGACAGCTTTCATGACTTTTCCAGAATGTGGATACATGTTCAATTTTAATGTGCTGGCCATGGAGTGCTAGCAAATAAAGGCTTTCCTTTCATTGTCACTTAAGTGGTTTCATGTTTGCAGCTTATTTTAAGTACATGAACCAAGTGAAACACCTAAAACAGTTGATGGTAGTAAAATTAGCTTTATGCATAGTTGTAGTGCTTCATAGTGGCAGTCTCTCAAATTGCACTCCACTTAATGTGGCTTCAGCAGAAAATGGGTGTCAAAAGAGACCTGTGAAAGAGTTGCAGTGATAATAGGAGTACATTGGTTGTTATATTTATGAGGTGCATGAAGTCAGCATAAGAAGCAAAATTAAACTTTTGTTGCTGCATGTATATGTCTCATGGCCCTGTTTGAAATGATGCTAGCTACTACTGGCATTTTCAGCACTCTGGCCAACTCAGTTTTCCATGTCAGGAAAAAGGCTCAGCAAATGTACCCTTGATGTGTGTGCCACATTTACATGCATGCTGACTCTCACATCTATAGCATTCTGAATTCTAACAAAACAATAAAAATTCCAGAAAGATGAGATGTATACTGTAGATCATTGTGTGTATTGTACCTAGTCAGCCATTGCAGCTAGCTAGCATGTGCATATAAGTTACTGAGCACGTGCAAGATCAGTGCCATTTTGTATAGTCAGTCAGAGTTTATGCAGGCATGAATGGAGATGCACATGCGAGTGTGTTTGAAGTAATGAGTTAGTCAGTTTAAGTATATGTTCCAGTTACAGCTCCTGATGTGTTTATGCACAATAAACAACTTGAACCTATCACAGTGCCTCAGTGTCTCATTTGAATGCAAGAGACGTGTGACATATACCACTTTAAAAAATCCAAGATCCTACTCATCCAGTCTTTCCAATCTGACATATGGGTCCTTGAGCCTTTGCTCAGATCTGACCTGGACAGTTAAGTGCTCCAACCTTGAGATCTTCCAAAATCTTCCCTTCCCATAATGCCCTGCTTCTCCATGCCTAGCTAGCTCAGATCTTGTTTGCCACCTTTAGAAGTTGCAGCAAGATCTCAGCAGATAAGTGTTCTACCTCTTATTTGTTATATTTTCAGAGTGCAGGTTGCTAGTTGGTGGCCCTTTGGACTAGTTAGTATTAGCATTTAACTTGTCATAAAAAATGTCTTCAGAATTGCTTTAAATTTGAATTTATAATCTGTTTGTAATATCCTTCCTTCCTTGGCATGGTCGCCGTCTTTCTTCCTTTTATAGTATATCTGTTATTAGTATAGTGGTTTCTAGTGTTTAGTGTATTATTACAACTTGTACGTTTGGCTGTTAGCCATTAGTGTTTAGTGTGCTTTTCTCCTAGAAAGCGTATGTCTGGTAACTATTCTAGCTGTGAAGTTGCCTGTTGTTTTTTTTTCTTTTGGGAGCTGTGTTGTCCGCTGTTACCGTTACTGTTTGTGTGTAATATGGAACAATCCACCAATTTTAAACAGTGCTTCAAGTGTGGGCAAAATATTTCCCCTCAAGTTCTTCATGATCATTGCATTGTCAGTTTGGGGGTGTCTCAGTGCTTCCTGAGATATTTGTGCTGACTTTGGTCCCGGGGTACTTGACTAACAGAGGAACAAACTTACTGTTATGGGGCTTCTTCCTCCAGATCCAGAAACAACAAAAAATAAGATGTCAGGCAGTAAGTCCTCTAAATCTAAGGACTTGGATCCAAAGAAATGTCTGAGTCTTAAGCTCTGTCATCAGCTCCCAAGGCTGCAAGGGTCGAGGAACATGCCTGTTTAAACTCCTCCACTGGATCTGGAGATAGGTTCCGATTACAATTCATAACTCTCCTAAGAAAAAGCTTCAAGACCTTTTTCAGCCCTTTCTAAGAAATCCTTCAGGTCCTATAGAAGCACCTGTGAAGCTGACTAGGACTGCCTTTTGCAAATGTGCGTTAAAACTCAAATTGAGATGGGTGTCATTATGACTCTATCTGCTTCAAAGTCCATTGGATCCATTAACTTTAACCCTATCCAGGTACCCTCACCGGTCCAACCTTTGGCTGCTTCAGATTCATATTGTCACCTGGATCCTGTGGTGCAAGAACCTTTTGTGTACACTTCATTGGCTCCAAGATTCTTGGATCCAGGTGCATGGAGAGGTTGGTAATTAGACATTGTCAGCAGAGTGCCTTTAATCTGCTTCCATGAGTCCATCATGCTAGGGTTCTTCAGAACAGATAACACTTGCTAAGCAAGATCCGTTTGTAATATTGTTACATAAGTAGTGTGCAGCATTCTGAATTCTAAGAAAACAATACACATTTCAGAAACCTGATAATTATGCCACTTTAAAGACAAGTTTTTATGTTAGATTTGAAATGATGAGAAAGTAAATCTTGGGAGAGTTTGTGAACCCATGTCACACCATTGGCTGGTGGTATCAATCTCTGCAAGTTTAGACTAAAGAATTAGCATTAGCACAAGACTGTGCAGTAAAGGTATACATAACCATGTCACTGTTGTTTTGCGAAGGATGTAGCCTCAAGAGAAGAGCAGATAAAACAGTAATTCATTTCTGTTCTGCCTATGAGCCCCGTTATTTAAATGGGCTGTGAAAGCACACAGTGTGACAATATATTCTTTGGTGTGGGCTTATTTCATCTTGAGATGAATAGCTGTCTATTTCTGAGTATGAGCAATTCTTCAGTGCAGTTGAAAGGATATGGCAAAGCAACAAAGAAAGCCACGTGCAGTAATGCTAAACCATTATTCTGTGTGTATTTTATTGCACCGGAAGGCCATTTTTGTCTCTTGCTCTGGCAGTCTATTTATGGAAGCCCTCAATGCTGAACAGAAGTATTAAAATGTTACAGTTTGTAATTCATATTGGATCAGCTAAGCTCCTATCGTATCTAACATTCTGAAGTTAAAGCGCCTTCTGAAGTAAACATTTTAGATAAAAGCAAGAAAAAGCTGAGTGTTTATTTCCCCTGACAGAAGAAATTTAAGAGAAGCTTAGCATACAGTGATCACTGATTTAAAAATTAAGCTGTTACTAAGCATAGCATTATACAAAATAAGTTTTATTTTTTAATAGCATGTAGTAATATTTACCCTGAATATTTTTTCTGTTGCTTGGCTGTTAATTAACTGTAGCAATTTGTATTGAATTCAGAATGTTATATTATAGCTTAAACTAGTATCTTATTCTTAGATTCTTGCAGGTTCTGTAAAACGATGCAGATGCAGTATCCATGTGGTATAAATTATCTGGTTGTAATTCCCTGATGTATGTATGTAATTCATAGATTATAGCCAAATACTAGGCTAGCTTTCTTAATAGGCCATTTTAAGCCTAGCCAATTGCCCTCCCAAAAGTGAGAATCAAACACTGTACCTTGTATCTGTGAGTCAGACACCTTACCATTATACCAACCTCCAATATTTATTTGGGAATTAACTTTGTTGACCTGGTAGGTAAGCTAGTGAATAGACCATTTTCACGGACAACCCGCGCAAGTCCGGCATTCGTATGTTTCAACAGACGGTTACATTCTTTAGCTTTATAGTTCAAAAAGTAGGAGAGTTCATTTGTAGAACAACAATGATGTGATATGGAGTAGATAGGTATAGATGATGATGATGCAGTGTGAATATATTATCTGTACAGTTCAATCAGTATGGCAGTTCATTTGCAGAACAATGATAAAGTGTATGATAAATATATCGAATTTCATTCCTAGGCTATGACTATTTGCAGAGGTATAAGCAGACCTCATATCTCATATTTGCAAATGAATCACTAGCTGTAGATTAGATCTGATACCACTTGCAAGGTTAGGTTTACCACCCTTACCCTTATGGATAAGTTGTACCAGCTAAGAATTTTAGGGTTGTACTGTATCTATAATCCTAGGTGCAATATAC
This sequence comes from Protopterus annectens, assembly GCF_019279795.1. NCBI lineage: Eukaryota > Metazoa > Chordata > Ceratodontiformes > Protopteridae > Protopterus > Protopterus annectens. Next base: position 333,920,100 of record NC_056745.1, on the reverse strand, counting down.
TGGAGTAAGAGCTCAGTATCCACATAAATAGAATACATCACATACCTCCCCAGCACACATGCACACACAAATGCACAGAAATTGACAGTGACTGAAATCCCTGGCCATCTTCACATATATTGTCACCAACCAGCACTCTGGTGTCCTCCTGCACAAGAATCAAAGCAAATGTTTACCCTGTAACCAACACTAACAGTGTTCGCAGCAGTCTTTCCCCCTCTCATGCTTCACAACACATGTGGATGTTATTGTTTTATCCCCCTGAACTGATACACTGTTCGTACCTCTTAGGTTACATATGCCATACAGGCCACCCATCGTATACCAGTCCTTTGTTAATGATGTACATATAGCTTTGTTTGGTGAGGAATATATCACTGGTATAGGGTACAGCAGCTGTTTTGGAATACTTTGATGATGTACCTTTGACATTATGGACTAGAGCTTACCAACAGCATCGCATTACCCATCAGAGTTGAATCCAAGATACTGCACCGGGTGTTGAGTGTGCACTGTTGGTAACCACTATTTAAATTGTGTGATCTCACCATACAAATGTAGTTTCAGGTATGGGTGTGCAGCACCTGTACTGTTCAGTGCTGCTTGATAGACTCCCTCATTATTATTGCTGGTGATGGACTCCTGAAGGCTGCTATATCCATTGATCTAAAATGGGCATTTGAATATGTTTAACAGCCTATCTTATTAAGCAAACTTAGATGATAACAGCCTAAGTCCAATACGTGTCAAGTGGTCTAAACGTTACATTACCATGGTTCACAGTTCCGAGAAGCATTTTCTTGTTCAACCTAGACCAGGGACACAACAAAGGCATAAAGTTATAATAAAAGAACAATAGAGGCACAGATATAGTACAGAAACTAACAGGTCCCCTTTCAGAAATCACTGATCTGTAGCTAGCTCTTCGTCAAGGTTCAAGGCCCAGAGCATTACTTCTCTCCCTTTTCATTAATGGTGTATCTGCTGAAACAAATTGTAGGAACTTGTCAGTTTATGCTGATGATCTGTTGGTCTTTTGTACAGATTTTGATTCCCTTTATTCAAGGTGAGCTCTGTGATTGTATTCATTGTTTAGAAATAATTTGAGCATCACAAGCTATACACAAACACCTCTAAAATATGATCCCTACTTTTAGAATGGCACAAAGCTAATTCCTTCATTCAGATCTCTGTTTAATAGATCCCACAAATGTAAAGATAGCCCAAGCAGGGAAACCCATAATACCTAGTTAGATCCTACCTTTTCCTTCGCCTTTCACATAGATAAAATTTAGCAAAACTAAAATATGTGTGAAGTGTATCAAAATGATTAATGCTGACGGTCCTGAGCCTACATAGCAAAATGTTCCAAAGCCTTCTGTCTGTCACTGTCCTTATTATCTCTAGGGCATCAGTCTGATGGCAGACTTTTGCATGTTTTAGTGAAAAAATTGTTCCAGTTTTTAACATTGGCTTGTAGAAAGCAACAGTAATGTGCTAGTCTAAAACTTAATTCCTGGATGTCTGTTAGTCAGAGACATTTTTTTTTGTTCTGATGTTTACAGATAATCATTTGTCTCCTGTCCAGTAGATAAACTCAAAACTGTCTAGTAGATAAAGTCAAAATGTACACTGTATAGCCCTTCCTACAGTCTGGGTAAAAGGATGCAGTTACACCTCCTCCTTCAGTCAAGGTAAAATGATGCAGTTACAGCCCTTCCTAGAGGCTAGGTAAAATGATGCAGTTATAGCCCTTCCTAGAGGCTAGATAAAATGATGCAGTTACAGCCCTTCCTAGAGGCTAGGTAAAATGATGCAGTTACAGCCCTTCCTAGAGGCTAGGTAAAATGATGCAGTTACAGCCCTTCCTAGAGGCTAGGTAAAATGATGCAGTTACAGCCCTTCCTAGAGGCTAGGTAAAATGATGCAGTTACAGCCCTTCCTATAGGCTAGGTAAAATGATGCAGTTACAGCCCTTCCTAGAGGCTAGGTAAAATGATGCAGTTACAGCCCTTCCTAGAGGCTAGATAAAATGATGCAGTTACAGCCCTTCCTAGAGACTAGGTAAAATGATGCAGTTACAGCCCTTTCTAGAGGCTAGGTAAAATGATGCAGTTACAGCCCTTCCTAGAGGCTAGGTAAAATGATGCAGTTACAGCCCTTCCTAGAGGCTAGGTAAAATGATGCAGTTACAGCCCTTCCTAGAGGCTAGGTAAAATGATGCAGTTACAGCCCTTCCTATAGGCTAGGTAAAATGATGCAGTTACAGACCCTTCCTAGAGGCTAGGTAAAATGATGCAGCTACAGCCCTTCCTAGAGGCTAGGTAAAATGATGCAGTTACAGCCCTTCCTATAGGCTAGGTAAAATGATGCAGTTACAGCCCTTCCTAGAGGCTAGGTAAAATGATGCAGTTACAGCCCTTCCTATAGGCTAGGTAAAATGATGCAGTTACAGCCCCTTCCTAGAGGCTAGGTAAAATGATGCAGTTACAGCCCTTCCTATTTTTTAATTTCTCCAAGTCTTTTGGATTTCTCATACCATGACGGGAATAGACCCCATTCCTAAGTCAAGGTATGATTAAAGTTCATGAAATTAGTACTGTTTCAATCTTTGATGTCAGCCAAAAGTGCTCTTTACAGCACCCGCAATGTGCCCAGTAATGACTCCTTCTGCAATTTATATGGAGTTACTAGTATTGGTAACATATCTAAGTACGATTTTATTTATTTATTTTTTATAACACCTGTTGCTCTGACTACTGTTGGAACTGTCTGGATATCCTTCTTCCAAATTGCCCTCATTTCTGTCTGCAAATACTGGTATTATATAACTTTATGTCTCTGTATGTTAACAGTATAGTTACTGGGTGTAGCAATTTCAAGATCAATGCTACTTTTCTCTTCTTTTCATGGACTGCTATATTGGTTTTCTAGCATCTATTTTTTGAACTGTTGGTAGTGGGTGATGCCATGTGATATAAACTTTATCCTTTTCTATAATGCTTTGTGGCTTATGTTTCCAGTGTTTTTCAGATACTTCAGTATTATAATGTTTGCACATTCCCCACTACAACAATCTTGCCACTTTATTATGCCTTTCGGTATACAGTCCTTTTGCCATTGGTGTATCACATCCTGCAACCTTATGTGTAACTGTTTCCAGTTCTGTTTTACAAAACCTACAGTTGTCTGTTTCTCCCACATGTTCAATGGACTTTGTAAACCAATGTGTACATATTTCACTATCTTCAGCTGCCAATATTAATCTTTTGTCTTTTGGTTTAAATTCATCTCTCCATAACCATTCCTACATTCGATCCTAATCAACATGTGGTTGTTCCAAGAGTTTTATATACTTGCAACTATATTTATGCATTTCCCACATTTTTCTGCCTTCACATCTGATCCTTCACCTTATATTCTTTCTTTTGTGTTTTTGGCACATTCATTTGCTGCCTGATTTTTATCTACGTCTGGTTTGGTTTCCATTCCTGCTTGATGCATATATGCTTCTGCTAAACTAAGCAGATAAGTCATCTTAGACTTATTCTCCTCTTGTTTCAAAACTTTCACTACATTTGGCTCTTGTGAGGTCAACAAATATGTATGCATTCCAATGATTACAGATCTGTACATGTAATCAATTTCAAGGACGCCCATACCTCCTTTAGAACAAGGAATATATAATCTTGGTATGCACTGATTTTTACAAATCATTTGATGAGCATGAAGCTTCCTTCTTGTTTTCCTTTCCAACTGATCCAACACCTTTTGGGGCCAGTCAGTCACTCCAAAACTATAAGTTAGTACAGGAAGAGCAATTTGGTTTGTAGCTTGGACTTTGTTACTAAATGTCAACTCTGTTTACAGTATTAATTTTAGTCTTCTAAAATATTCCTTACTAAGTTTTATTTGCATTTTATCATATTCTTGTCCCAAACTGATGTTTTATTGGTGCTGCAGCTTTCCTACTTTAAAGGTTGCTTCTGCACATTTATCAAGACCAAATGACATTCTTATATTATCTAAAAATGTTTTTACCACTTAGAGTTGTGCTTTCAATTCCTTATCTGATGAACTAAACAGTTCTAAATCATTTACAAATAGAAGATGAAAAGTCTTTACACTTTGTTGTTTTCTGGGAGCCATAGTGTAGCCATGACTTAATCTGTTAAATTGACAGCTTAATGGGTTAAGGGCAAGACAAAAGAGCAGCTGTGACAGAGTAACCCTGGAATATCCCACTTTAGATTTTCATCCCTGGAATAATAATTTGTCTTTTATGACAGCTTAGCTGGAAAGTGGTTTGCCACTGTTTCATAGGTGCTGTAATATAATCAATCAATCTAGGGTGTATCTTATAGATTTTTAAGCACTCTTTAATCCATGAATGTGAGATACTGTCAAATGTTGTTTTGTAGTCTATTTTGTAGTCTATCCCTGCCATACTTATATTCCTCCCCTTTTTACAGTTCTCCATTATGACTTTACTTAGCAACAAATGATCCTTTGTTCCATATGACTTTCTTTTATTACCCTTTTGTTCTATTGCCATGATTGATTTTTTTTTTTCTAAATGACTATAAACTCTGTCGGTATCAGTTCCAGTGTATAGTTTATATGTTGTCGGAAAGCAAGTTATTGGCCTATAATTTGTAGGATAACTTGCAGGCTTGCTCCCAAGTAGTAGCACTATTTTTCCTGTTGTTAACTGGTTTGGGGTCTCTTCGGAGTCCACATATACATATAAATATAAATAGTTTTTACTCATGGCTAAATCTTCATGTAAAGATGTTAATACTTTTAGCCAGATGTTTGGTACTGCACCTGGGCCTTGGGTTTTCCAATTAGAGGCTTTTTTAACTTTTTTTCAATCTCTGTGGCTGTTACTTCATCCCAATTATTATCCTGTACATTTGAACTTCTTATTCTTTCTTTTACTTTTTTTATCCATTTATCATCTTTGTTATGTTCCACACAATCTTCATAGATATTTCGCCAAAATGTAACTAATTCTTCTTTTTTTGGTGGTGTTTCAATTGCTTTTACCTTGTTTCCTAATTCTCTATAAAACTTTTTTGGGTCATCAGTAAATTGCTTATTGTGTACTTATCCTTTATATTTATCTACATATCTTCTAAGTTTTTCTGCCTGTGCTGATATTTTAGATTATTATTTGTGCATGATAGATCCTAATCTGTTACAATACTGCATGTTGCTATTATCACATCTATCTTTCTGAGTATTTTTGTTGATCTGTTCCCTCTTCTATACTTTTCTAACCGTGACACTTCTTGTATTAATTGCTTTATAGTTTTGTCTATTTGAAGCTTACATGATAGCGTTCGATTTCTCCTCTTCCTTTCTCTCACTATCCTGTGTTCTTGTGGTAAGACTTTATTTGTTATTAATTTAGCTGCACAGTAACATATCCTGTTTACTTCTGTTATATTGCATGGATCTGTCTGGACAGTCCTAATTACTGTGTTCATTTGTTTTATCAGACTTCTAACTTTTGGGGTTTTATTGGCCTTCTGTATTCTTTTCTGTCATTGATCTTAATATGTCAGTCCATCTCTATTAAATCAACTCTTCCCTTAGACCATTTTCTTCTAAACTGAGGGCACATTCTTTGTTCTTCTTTTTCTGCGGGCATTCTATAGAAAGTTCCATCTTCCTGTGCCACATTCTCTTCAGTTTCATCTTGTATCATCCATTGCTCTTATATAAGGGAACTCGCTGGAATCGGTCCACAACATTGACTGCATCAGAGTTGCCACAGTTTCCTGTTCCTTCCCTTGCTGTGCAACTCCAACTGAACGTTTGTACTGGTTTCCTATGGAAGGCTCCAAAGTCTCTTCATATGGCAACTGATCAGATGCTTCCTGCTCCACTAGTTTCTCCTTAATTTGGGCGTCCATTGCTCTATCCTGCTGTGATGTTACTTGAGTTAAATTTTCTACACTGAATCCTTCACTTCGCAGGTAATCCATATCCTAAGTTTCTGTTTCTTTAACTTCTCCATTACTAATCTTCTTTTCTACTTTTCCTTTTTGTTTTCTCATTGTTTGTGTTGTAAAATTTCCCATATCTGGATTCCTTTGCCTGTATTTCATTTCAAATACCTTTGGCGCTGCTCTTTTTGTATTGATTAGTTTTCCTTTGCATAAATATTGCACCATGTTAAATCTCTTTTTATTTCCCATGTCCATATTTCTTCTTCAGATGTCTCCTGCTCCTCCTGTTTCTGTTTGTATGGCCCAATAAAAATATGTATATATTTTCTCTCTATAAACTTGGTCAACGAGAGTCATGCTCGTGAGTTGAATTATTTAATATGAGGTGGGTTTGTGTATATTCTAAATCTGCCTTAAATCTATGCTTTTTTTTTTTTTTTATAGCATCATAACTATCAAGTGCCTCCCAATACTGTCAGACACACAGTGGACCCATTCATTCATCCTAGAGGAGAGAACCTGCTGGCACGTTCATTCCCCTGGAAGGTGAGAGTTAGATAACAAGGGTGGTTCCATCATCTGCTGAGAGGGTGGAAGATTATGTTCTTAATCTCCTCTCCGCACCTTGTATGCACACTGTGGAGGTGCAGCTGTGCTACCATACATACTAAGTCTCCTGACCCAGAGATGCGTTGCTTGCAGTGAGTGTACTCTAAGTTTCTTAGCATCTGTTACCAGTGCAGGAAGCTGAGCTTGCAGCATAGCCCAGAATGATCAAGCCACCACTGGCCATTCAATCACATCTTCTTCTTCCCAAATGGTCTCACTAGCATTAGTGGCAGTAGTTGAACACAAGTCATCTAGAATGCAGTCTAGATTTTTCCATCTATGTCACAAGGCCGTTTGAGGAGTCTGTACAATTTCTGATGAAAGGTGGTAATAATAGGAATATAAAGAACATTTTCAGTGTTAGTTGACAGCTCCAGTAGATATTGAAAACTGATTGTTAAAAGCAAGTATGGATATGGATGGTTGGATGGATTGATGGATGGATGGACAGATTTATTCTCCAGGTTATTTAGTCTGATTTAAAGTTTAATCTTTGAGTTCTTAAGATGACTAGGCTAAATCATATCAGATGTTGACAAGGAATACTGTACAGCAAAGAATGCACAGAATAGAAAACTAATGTTGCTAAGGAATGCTTAAAATGCGAGAAAGTGAACTGATGCTCTGTTTGTAAATAATGCTGAATGTCTAATAGCACAACACACCTTATCAATTCATAGTGTACCAACAGCAGGTATTAAGCTAGGGGCAATTACTTCCTACCCATAGGACATAATGTCAGAAACCTCTACTACATTCATATGTTTTTAGAAGGGAAGCTCCGCTAACTTTGAATGGAAAGAAACCATCTTAGTTTGATATGCTTAGGATAATGTAGGTAAGTATGTCTTATACATTAAGAGCATGACTGCTGCACATTAAAGAAAGAAGGATCATCTTCCCAATGGAAGACCCCCACCAAGTCCCGAAATGAATCATAGCTTGATATGGTAAACAGACTTTTTTGACACAAGTTGCACCTTAAAATTAGACTACACATCGTGGACTGCATTTTCAGCATGCATTTGGCTTCTTCCCTGTGTGTATTTGTTAAAAAAAAAAAAAACGAGGCATAGGAGGAACCATAAAATGAGACAGTATGCGTGCAGTCATGAATATCTGATAGGATTAAGCTGAAATGAGTAATATGCATAATTAAACTCTTTGTACATTTATGTGCTCATATCTAGAATCCCTGCTAATTATAACATTTTTCCAAATGTCACCCATATCCTTGTGTAAATGAGATTTAGAAAAGCCACATTTATTTCAGTTTTCTCATTTTAGGAATGTGACAGAACAATCTGTTAGCATCCTTTAGCAGCTCCTGCAGCTCCTGAAATTAAGATTACACTTCAGCACAGCCACAGTATAGTTTGCATTATCTAAAGGCTCTCCTGCTTTTTCAGATCAATGTAGCAGGTAATAGAATATTTAAGAGTGATGTGTCATTTCTTAAAATTCTAAGTTAGCTGGAGTTGGACTTATATGTCTTCTGTTTATCATTAAAATTTATTTTCAAAATATTTATATGGGGAGAAAAATATGTACATTTGGAAGGTGAAACTTTAGAGAATATGCTAATGAAAAATGAAACTGCATGATTAAATGCTGAACATGTGGTGTAAAAATATGTGATCTAATATTTATATCATATTATTCTAAAAATATACAATTAACTGTTTATACTGCTCTAAAGAAGAAATCTAGAGCAGTAATACCTCTAAGAATTTCAGTAACTGTTTATACTATTCTAGACCGTTAATCTACAGTAGTAATCTAGAGCAGTAATACCTCTAAGCACTAAAAACGTTGCATGAAGTTAAGTCCACTATGCCTAGAATGAAAGTATTAGCCAAATCTTATGTAGCCAAGCATGAAACAGAAAGCAAAAAAAAAAAAAACAAAGAAGAGGCGTGATGAATGTCAGGTATCTCTCAGACACCCCCAGAGTCACCTTTACAACCTTGAAAAAAACTTAAAACCATGATCTCTATCATACATGGACTGTATTGATCAGTTCCTGGAAGAATGTTCATAGTTTTTATTTATTTTATGTTTATGTTTGTCTAGCAGGAAAGTTCCACTGGGCAAGCTGTCCTTTTTCAGCGAAGGCCTGGGGAGAAAAGCTCAATTTTAATACATAGAGAATTTAAACACAGATAGATTGCTCAGACAGCAGCAGTAGGGGTGCAGGGGGGGCTTGCCCCCTGCATATGCTTTAAAAAATGTTTTTTTTTTTTAATTTCGATATTGCAGAATCTCAAGATTCTGGTCACTGGTCTTTGGGCTTCAGAGTCTCGAGATTCCGTAATTCGAGATTTAGTAGTGAACCCATATATATATATATATATATAAATATATATATATATAGTACATCATTTTACATTTTTGCAGTATGGCATTATTACAATACATTGTATTTTTAGTGAAATAGCCAGGTTTTGATAATTTTTTAAAACAGTGTAGAAAGTACAAAGCTCATAAAATGTATAGTTATTATACACTGCAATTCCTTAGGAGGCTAACTGCATAGGGTGATTTTGCTTAGCCAAACAAAATAAAAAATACAGAGCACATAAAATGTATAGTTGTTATATATTGCGATTCCTTTAGGGGCAAGCTGCTTAGAGGTGGTTTTACGTAGCCATCATTCATAATGGATGGATGGATGTGTGTGCCATGAGTTGTGCTGTTTTATATACATCTAATGAAAAAGTGTGACATAGTTGCAGTATATATAATATTCCAGAAGGATGTCAGGCTGTAATGCAAGGCATTTGTGACCAACACTTAATAGTGTGAACACAAGTATAAGTGATATTATTTGTATACGAGCATCAACACTGTGGTATCCTAGAAAACTCCCCTTACTCTAAAGTACAATTAGTATGAGTAAGTAGCAGTGATGGGGGAGAGTCAGCCATGTTGAGGAGTATAGGGGATGAAGTCCCTCTGCAGAAACATGTTTAATCTGTGGGAATTGGCTTTAATTTGATATTTTGGTGTCTACTTCCAGCTTCCTTCTTACTTGCATGAGGGCATCTAGATTGAATAATGACCATGATTGCTTAGAGCAAGCGCTCATAGGTCTGGATAATGATTTTATCAATACAGGCTATTCTGCAAGGGAAGTTGATGGACCGATTAGGGAGATGTATCAAGTTAGAGGCAGTAGAGCAAGTCCATATTTTTCTTCAAGTATTGACTCGAGTAATGTGTCTTTACAAGCACCAGTTGTAACACCAGAGTTTAACTTACTTATTCAAGTGATATTACACTGGTATGTAATGTTATGATAGCTGTGTACCAATGGATGTCTTACTGCTTAAAGTTGTTCTGGTTTTGTTATGATAGCTGTGTACAACTGTCATGTCTTATTCGTACATGAGGAATACCTGAGGTGTCAAGTTTTACTACAACAGCAGAAAATCATTGAACAGTGTCACTGCACATTTAGAAGTCCATTACTGCTTCATCACTTAAAAGAAAGACAAAAGAGAAAGAGGAAGCCATATTGGTCTTCTAAAGGCAGGTTTACTGTACATGTATAGATTAACCCATCAACAGACATATTTATGGAAGAAAATTAGTGTGCCTGGCAAAAATGTATGTATGATGTAATGTTTCCCAGGAATGAAGTATGTTTAGTTAACAAATACCCAAACCACAGGCGCTGGCACAGCACAGGAAGGCATAAAAGACCATCTCCTTACTCTTGTACAGTGCAGATCATGATATAGATAAAATGTCATGCCTCATAAAAAGTGGCCCATAGCTTCAGAGAGACACTAAACCAAAGGCAGTAATGTCACCTAAGCATATCTCTCAACTTTTTAGTGCAAGTAAACTGGACAGAGCCAAGAGTAATAGGGGATCAAAGGGCCAAAAACAGGGACAAGTTTTAAATGTAGCTCTTATAAACGTAATACAGTTGCAAGAATAAAAGTGTTTCTATTACCATGCATTTTCTGAAGGATATGAAGTCTGAAGCTCAACTGACTGTCATTATTTAATAACTTCATTTCCCAGTGATCTGTCAGAAAACTACAAATTTTAAGAAGAACGGACCAAACATATGAGGCAAAAAATAACAGTTGAGAGGAATGCCCCCAAACCCCCAGTGGTTGTGAAACAGAAACTTAACAACTAAAGCACCACACTGGCTTATTGTGTAGTCTAACTGTAACTTACTTCAAACAGAAAGAAAATGAGATTGTGTTAGCCTATGTTTTTCTATGAGGGGAATGACAATCCAGCAGCTGTGTAGACATGCACATGGGTGGTGTATTTAGTCAGTGTTTCGTGTTCACATTCAGTACGTATTTCTGGTTGCAAGACTAGGCCAAACATTTGCTGAAGTGGAGTTCATGCTTTTGATGTTTTAGCATAGGCAAATCATGGAGATCAGTCAGGCAAAACAGTATGTAGCTGTCCGACTCTGGAAGATATCTGCGCTATTTTTAAATGTTTGACACTTTCATCTGATGAAAATGCCATAGAATAGTTAAAGTCAGGCAGTTCAGAATTTAAGATATTCACTTTAAAATTGTAGGTTTGTGACTTTTTGTTTTGTGCAGGATATACAAAAATAGATATTTCAATGTAAACAGATACACTTTATATGTAAAACTACAGTTGTGTATGTGCAGGAGGTTATATGCACACATGCACATTTACACACCCAAGTGTATAAACACAAATAGCTTTAAAATGAAATTATAGAATAAACCTCATATATCTGCAGTTGTTTTACTTCTTGCATTTGTGTGACTGTAGTGAGACTTCTTTTGCTAATTACCAGTTCAGTAACACACTGTAGTTAGGCAGTTAGTAAAAAATTAAAATAGGTGTGCTGTAACTAATGTAGTGCTTTACAAAAATTGTTCAGGTCAAACAGAAAAGGCATGAAAAAAGTGATGTGGACATGTACCATACACATCAACGAAAGAAGGCTAAATGGAAAACAGATTTATTTTTGTTGTATTTTACTCACGTATTTACATATTAGCTGTGTGTGTGTGTGAGTGTGTGTGTGTGTGTGTGTGTGTGTGTGTGTGTGTGTGTGTGTGTGTGTGTGTGTGTGTGTGTGTGTGTGTGCACGTGCGTGCGTGTGTGCATAATACTCTATATTTAAGTGAAAACACAGTTAATTGAATCACATTTTATCTGAAATTTCAAATACAGCAAATATTTCTACAAATATTTTATCAGGTCCCTCACATGCCTACCACCCTTCAGTATACTAACTCCACAGTTGCACAACCATGGAGAAAAAAAGAAAAGTACCACACAGTGAATTACTGCTAGTTCACAAGCAAAAACCTGTAAACATGGGGGTACA
>NC_056745.1:333895690-333905690 GCF_019279795.1 Protopterus annectens | reverse complement strand
TGTGACGTTTGCTTATGTTTTGAATATAATTATCATATTGTTTCCACTTTTTTGTGGCTTTTTTCTAGGATCTACAGTACTATATGCATTATGCGTGTGTGAGGGTGTACATGTGATATTATTTTAAATATAAGTTATATGTACTAGCATTTCAGTGTTTCATTTGTTGACTTTGTCATCAAAGTCCTCCTGTGTAGCACTCATTGTTGAGTGTTGTGTTTATTGATCATAGCACTGTCAGCTGTTCAGTCAGTGTAGAGTGTGAGCTTTGAGTTATGGTAAGTGATTGTGTGTGGTAATACCAAAACTTTGGAGTGTACCAAAAGTTTCAACATAAAGGGTGGGAGTGTGTGTGTGTGTGTATGTGTGTGTGTGTGTGTGTGTGTGTGTGTGTGTGTGTGTGTGTATGTGAATTTCAGCTTAGGGGTAGAATAAAGGCTAGCTAAAGGAATAGTTTTAATAGTGTATTTGTGTACATGTTGTGTGTGTGTGTGTGTGTGTGTGTGTGTGTGTGTGTGTGTGTGTGTGTGTGTGTGTGTGTGTGTGTGTGTATGTGTGTGTGTGTGTATGTGAATTTCAGCTTAGGGTTAGAATAAAGGCTAGGTAAAGGAATAGTTTTAATATTTGCGTGCGTGTGTGAATGTGTGAGTGTGTGCATGTGTATGTGAATTTCAGCTTAGGCTTAGAATAAAGGCTAGGTAAAGGAATAGTTTTAATGTATTTGTGTGCGTGTTGTGTGTGCGTGCGTGTGTGTGTGTGTGTGCGTGTGTGAATTTTAGCTTGGGGATAGAATAAAGGCTAGGTAAAGTAATAGTTTTAATACTGTATTTGTGTGCATGTTATGTGTGTGTGTGTGTGTGTGTGTGTGTGTGTGTGTGTGTGTGTGTGTGTGTGTGTGTGTGTGTGTGTGTGTGTGTGTTTGTTTGCACGCTCACAAGCTCAACCGCTAATGTATGGGAAGTGTGTCCATGTGTCTTCTGTCGTGGTACTGTTAGGAATTCCTAAAAGTTTTTTTTTTTTTTGTAAGGTAATGTGTAGGGTTGAGGTTAGGGTTAGCAGACAAAAATAAGGTGGTGCAGGGGCTCTGAGTCCATCCTTACTCATCTGTGCTAATCCTTGCTCTGTCCCTAGCCCCAACCTACAATACACATTACTGTTTGAAAAACCCTTTCCCTAACTGTATCACTATTTAGACAAAATGTGTCTAGTGTTACTGTTAAGGTTGTTTTTTTAATTGAATAATTTTTTTTTGATTAGAGTAGTGTTGTAAATTTCACTGGTCAATTTAAGTTAGTGTTGACATGCAGAAGTTGATTTAATTTTTGCTTCTGCATATCATGATATTTATTAGGGGAATATAGGAATATTTCCTTTCCCTATGGATTGTGCAATCTTGGAGTTATATATAATTAGCAGGGGGTGTGGGCTGGTGCAAGGGGGGGGGGGGTTGTCTCCCTGCAGAAATACTTGTTTACTGTTGGTTTAGTCTAATCATGGGTAATCCTCAGAGCATGTGTACAACATGTCAATGTTTTTCGCTTTGATGAGTGAATCACTCTGACGAAGCCCAGGAAGACATTGGGTGAAAGCGCTAAGTGTTTACATGATGTTTTTAAATTATTAAACATTGTGACTGTTTCTACGGCTGGTGGTGGCGGTTTTTATTATTTTCTTTTGTTTTTTATTCTTAAAATGTGTTTCACAAAGAAGTCATAGGTTCATAGGCTCATAGGTGTTTATTAGGATAATGACCACAAGGGCCTTTTTAAGCCTAGCCATGCATCCCAAATCTTTGACAAGTTCTGATACCCTTGATAAGTGTAAGCATGGGCCTGGGAGATGAATCATGTACAGGTTACCTCTGTCCATTAGAGACATAGGTGCCAAACCAGGGATGAATTTCTGGTTTCCCATCCAATTGTCCAAGTTGCACTTGAATTGGGTTAGGGAGAAACTCTGCTTCACATGGATTGGGAGCCTGTTCCATGGACAGGGTAGTCTCTAGAATACATACCTATCTCTAAAGCAGGTCCTATTTATATCACTGGCAAAGTTTAAGTCTTTAGAATGGGTAATTCTGGTGCTGTTTATTTTGTGGATATACAAGAGGTCCATCGGACTGGGGTCTGACAATGCCCCGTATGCCAGGCATAGATTTCCGCTCAAAAGTCTGTAGGAGACAGAATACAGGGATAGGGCCTTGAAGCAGTCTGCATAGGACATATTACTTACGCCCTGTATTCTTTTAATGAGGAACCTCTGTGGACATTCCAATTGTTGGATATGCCTGGTTAGATACATACAAAAGGGGGCATTGTACTCAATGATAGGTCTGATGAATGCCGAATACAGTGGAACAATGACTTCCTTGGACCTAGATGCCATACCTTTGTTTATAAGTTGCTCAACATAGAATGATTTCCTCAGCACTGTAGGCATGTGATGATCAAAGGCTAGATTACTATCCATGTGCGTCCCTAAGTCCCGGACTACAGGGTCAACTCTAAGAGGTGTATTGTCAGTATGATAGCTACCAGGGATAGATGACTCCCCAAAGGATACTATTATGTATTTCTTGGCGTTTAGTCTATGGCTCAGACACCAGTTGTTTGTCTTTGTCAGCCCCTCCTGGAGAACATTTGTGTCAGTGAGAGATTCAATGACAGCTCCTAATTTGCAATCATCTGCAAATTTACTCAGCCAGAGACCACTGACATTGGGCTTGACTTCTGAGAAGTAAATGCCAAAAAGAAGCAGTCCAACGACTGATCCCTGAGGGAATCCACTTGTGACTGGCCTCATTGTAGAGGTGCACTCCCCAGTTCTAACTTCCTGAGTCCTGTCTGTGAGCCAGTTGGCTATCCATCGGGTGACATACAGGTTTGTACCTAACCTCCTGAGTTTGTCAACAATACTCAAATGGGGTATTGTGTCAAATGCCTTGGCCAGGTCAAGGTAGGCAGTGTGAACGACTTTGCCCTCATCCATTGTTTTAGTGACCTTCTCAAAGAAGTCCACCAGGATGAGTAGTCATAATCTGCCCTTGACAAAACCAAACTGGGCTGGGTCCAGTGTCTGGAGGTTTACTGTATCTCTAATGATCATCTCCATGATATTTTTTTCCATGACTTTACATATAAGACTAGTGAGACTTATGGGTCTGTTGTTTCCAGGGTTTGAAGATGGCCCACCTTTGTGCAGAGGGATGATTGTTGCCTTTCTACATTCATAAGGCACAAAGCCTGTTTGGAGGCTGCAGTTAAATAGTAATTCCAGTAGCCCTGATAGGTCATGTTTCATGCTATTTATTATTAATTCTGTATTAATTTAACCATGTACTACTGTTCTCAACCACTAAACATGTAAATATGCTTTACATCCTTCTCCAAGCTGCTGTTTAACTTTTGTTTAGTTTTTGCTATTTTGTATGTAAATTTTACTTAGTTTGTTTCTGTTTCCACTATGTATTTACTTCATATTATGGAGCTTGTACTATGTATTATTGGAGCTTTTCTCCCCGGGCCTCCACTGAAAACGGGCTCTTTGAGCCCAGTGGACCTCCCCGGTCATCAAACTGGAAATAAATAAATACAATTTAGTAGGATTCCTGGGATATTGTCTGGGCCCATTGATGCAGTGTCCTTGGTCTTAGAGAGAGCATTAAGGACCTGTTCCCTAGTGATAGTTATATTTGACAATATTTCCTAAGGGAAGGTTGAGGGGGAGAGAGGGGTAACGTTGGAGCTGAATTTATCAGCCAGGAGGTCTGCTAAATCTTTTGGCTCAGTATAGGTGGCTCCATTTGCAGTGAGCTCTGCACACAATTGTGTATTGCCTTTGAGGTTGCGGACATAGCAGATGGAGCGCTCATGAAAAATAGTTAACTTGTTCTTGGAGCTGTAGGCTATGGGGAAGATTAACATTATCATCCTTTGTCCAGCATGCAGTTCTCTCCAGCGGTCTAATGTTCTAGGTATGTCAGGCTGTAGATGTAACTCTGTCACAATCTTACTCACTGAATGCTTCAGAGAATATGCAGACTCGGTACTTCTTCTGCACTGATAAGCCCAAAAAAGGTTGAAACATGTCATGTGTACAACTACAGGAGTCTGGCCTAAATGACTTGTAACAATAAGTAAAGAGTCATGGTGTATTCAGAAGGGTTCCTATTAAATGACTGAAGACTCATTCTTTCGAATGCATCTTGATCAAACTTGAAAGCACGAAAAGGCAAAATAGTGAAACAGCATATAAGCGAATTCTTACCTTGGGAAAGTAATCGCTTGGCCGCTTCTGTTACTTTGCTGCTTTCATGACTGTAGTGTGATCTCAGAGTTGGTATTTTTAAGTAGGGGGGTGTGGGGAGTGAAGCCTCCCACTTTATGTAATGTTTTAATTTTTTTTTTTTTTTATTTTTTATTTTTTTATTTGTGGAACAGCAATTTTTTTTCCCTTGGAAAAAATCGCTGTTCTAAGCATTCAAGATTGTAAGCTTCCACTTACATGGGTTTGATAAATCATCGTTCGCTTTTTTAAGCATTTGATGATTTAACATAGACCCCATTCAAAAGCCAGTGAGCTGGAGCATGTGTATTTCTTACAGGGATATTTTGCATATCTCTTATGATGCCCTCATCAAGGACAGTTTGTATCATTTTTTCACAGATGGTACTGTGTTTTATGAGTGAGTGCAGTAACAAGAAGAACTTTTAGAAGGCATTTTCAGGTTTAAAATGAAGGTTCATTTACTAGAAAAACATAAAATGAGGACTAACATGAAAAAACACAGTTATCCATGCACTGCTAGGATCTTTCCCAAAGTTCAGTTCAGTAATTTCAGTCTTTCCATTCTGTACCCTACAATCAGGGTTCATCTCACCATTACCTTCCACCAAACACCTCCTCTTCTTTTCCAGTTTATAGGGTCTTCTTCCAGAATGCCTTCATCCTGTTCATACAGGTCTCTGGTGGCTCCCGTTTGAGACTCTTTGTGGATCCACAGTTCAGGAATCAGATCTACTGAAAAGGCATGGTTACAATATATCCCAAGAGGCATCAGCTCCGAAATAGTAGACATGGTGGGCCTCTATCTGCTTTGCCTGCCTACTCTGTTTCACAGATGTTCTTCATGTTTCATTGTTGAAGTCCTGACTATTGGGATTTCCTGCCATGAAAGCCTTCATCAGGCCTGACTACCAGAGAAAATTCTTTCCAATTCTTAGGCTGGCGAATGCCCTGACCGACATCAGTATGCTCAGGTATAAAGGTAGCCAGCCTGCATCATGAAGTCATTCTTTTCTTACAGAAGAGCCCAAAGCTGTATTCAAGTGTGTCTGGCAGTCCGTATCAGAGAGAAGTGTTGTTGGACAAGATAAGTACCCCATTGGGGAACTTTTTTCTTGCCTTTGCTCATGTCAGATAAAGCCAATAACTGTCTCCATTGTGGTAAACAGATCCCACACAGAGACTTTCATTCCCTTTGTGTTACTTGCCTAGGCCCAGACCATGACAGCCCCAGTTATCCTTTCTGTGCAGGTTTTAATACCAGGGCTATTAGATATAGGGATGAATTTCTAGCAAAGTTCCTTAGCCAGTAACCTGCTCCTTCGTTGTCTATGACATCACTTGGCCATTCTCAATCTGAACTTTCTAAGTGCAAGAATGAAAAGAAACAAAAGCTTAGGTCTTTGGATGACAGTCATTCCCTGCCTGCTTCTCTCTCCAGCCTTGTAATTGTTGAGCAAGGTGAGGCACTTATGCAGCCCCCTTCTTTTTCTCTACCATTGACTCAGGCATCTGTCGTGACCCTTTCAGAGTCCAACATGCCATTAGTACCTTCCACCTCTGCACAAGCCCTTGACATTGGCTTGTTAATTGGGTCCAGGAGCGCTCTGCAGACTTTGGCTTCCGAGGAGTGTACACCGCCTAGAGACTCCACTAGTAGACCTTGGCCCACTTCAGCTCCGGTGCTCATTCAACACTCATGAGACACAGGCATCAGGTCATTGGACACCCTTAGGCCTAAGGCCTTAGCCACACCTAGGAAGGCTTCTGCATCAAGGCCATCAGCTAGACCTTTTGATTCCACTTCACAGGGGTCCGAGCAGGATTTAATTAAACTAGCCGAGGACTTGATCTCCATCATCAGATCAAGGTAAGCTCCAGGGTCTACTTCCCCTGGGAAAAGGAAAAGAGACACTCCCCAGAAATTTACCAGGATCCCCTTCTTTCTGAGGAGGACACCGACTTTAAGGAAGCTGGGTCTGAGGAAGGCCCCTCCTATACATCATATGAGGATTCTGATTCTGAGGAAATCCT
Organism: Protopterus annectens; assembly: GCF_019279795.1. Taxonomy (NCBI): domain Eukaryota; kingdom Metazoa; phylum Chordata; order Ceratodontiformes; family Protopteridae; genus Protopterus; species Protopterus annectens. The sequence continues at coordinate 333,899,372 of NC_056745.1, read as the reverse complement.
CCCTTCTGCTTCTCCCCCTGAGGATTCCACCTTTGGAGAGACTCTCCATTCCATGAGACAATATTTTCAGTGAGATGATCAAGACTACCCACAAAGAAGAGAGTTAGGGAGTTCCTGGACTTGCCTGAGCATGAGCTTCTGGCTATTCCCCCCATTCAGGAAGTAGTGGAGGATGTCTTCCTGGAGTCCTCCTTAAAACCTGACTCCCTCCCACCTGCCTCATTTTAACCAGACAGGTTTTACAGGGCTCGGGATTCCCATAAATTCCTGTACAAAAATCCTACTGCTGACCTAGAAGTGATCACTCCAGGACCCAAATGAGCCAGAGCCAGCTCATCCGGAAATCCCTCCCCACAGATAAAGAGAGTTGGTCCCTGGATAGGTTTGGCAAAAAAGGGTATGCATCGGCCACTTTTACCATGAAGGCTCTAAACTGCCAATTTCATACGATTAAGTGTCAACAGACTATTCCCTAACAGCTCAAACAGAAGGTTATTCTCCTTGAAGATAAAAACCTTTCCATGAAATTGTCTGATTGCTGCCATTCCAGTGCTCAGGTAGCCAAACATCCCTCCATTGCAGTTGTGATGCCATGGAAGCATCTTGCAGAGCTGCTGCAACCAGACCTGTTATTAGAAGGCATGCTTGGCTCCTAGAATAAATTCTTCCAGACCATGTTAAGTCTAACCTGCTGGATGCCCCCCTGGACAAAGGTACAAAGGTGTACCATGCTGGCCCAAGGCAGAAGAAGTACTTAACAAGAAGTAGGCTAAAGCAAAGTCAGTTCAGATAGTAAAAGATTTCCTCCAGGTGCAACCAACCAGGTTTAGTAGAAATTTTCCTGCCAAACACTAGTCCCAGCTTAGGAGTAGGCAGAGGAAACCCCAAAGGGATAGTCCACATAGACAGAGGCAACAGCTGCAAAGAGGCAGGCAGTGGACCTCAGAAGCCCCCAGGCAAGGGGAGTTCTAGACCCCCAAGCCACATCCAGAGAGCAACAATGATTCAGCCACCCTCCCACCAACCCCCATCCCAAAGTTAGGAGGAAGGCTCTCTCTTTTCAAAGATTCTGGACCTACATTACCTCAGACAGGTAGGATCTGGAAATTATTTCACATGGCTACAAACTCACTTTCAAAGAGCATTTAAAACACTCAGGTTATCCAGATGTTCCCCAAAATCAAAAAGCAGAGGCTCTGGCTTAAATACAAAAACTATGCTCACAAGGAGCAGTAGAACTGGTCCCTGCAGCTCTACACAGGAAAGTGTTCTACTCCAGACTCTTTCTGGTCCTCAGAAAGGAAGGTTCCTGGTGTCCCATTTTGGATCCAACCAACCTCGATCAGTTCCTCCTGGTGCCAAAGTACAAAATGATAACACTTCAAAAGCTATTACCTATGATATCCCCCAGGCCTTCATGGTCTGTATAGACTTAAAAGATGCTTACCTGCACACTCCTATTCAGGACTCCCACAGAAGATTTCAACACTTCAGAGCAGGATACAGTTGTTATCAATTTTCTCCTCTGCCCTTTGGCTTATCTACCACACCAAGAGTTTTCACAAAGTGCCTGGCATCAGCAGTAGCCTTCTGCAGGACCAGATCAATCCATACCTAGACAACTGCCTCATACAGTCCACAGATCAGCCAAAACTCCTCAAGGACCTCATATTCACCCAGTACTTTTTCTCTTCCATGGGGTTCACAATGAACCTCCAGAAATCCAACACCTTACCAGCCCAAAAGATTGTTTTCCTGGGGGCCCTTCTGGAATCCTCTCCCCAAAAGGTATTCCTCTCTCCAGAGAAAGTCTCCTTTCTGTTGGATTATTTCCACAGGATACAGTTGAGGGATTGCATCTCAGCAAGGGAATTCCTACAAACTCTGGGATACATGGCTTCATGTATCCTCATGGTTCCCCTTTCCAGGCTACACATGAGGAAGCTCCAGTGGTACCTCAAGAATGTATGGTGCCAGAGCTCACAGTCCCTATTGACCCAGATTCCCCTGATCCCTTGCCTCAAACAAGAGTTTGCATGGCGGGCATGAACTTGCTCCTCACTTCCAGAACCTCCAAACCCAGGAAAAGTGGGATTTCAGCTCCCTGGACAGACACATCAATTGGATGGAACTCATGGCAGTACTAAAGGGCTTGCTAGCCTTCAAGGAATAATGGACACCAGATGTCCTGCTAATACAGACAGACAATACAATGGTAATGTGGTACTTAAACAGACAGGGAGGGACACATTCCTACCCCCTGTGCCATCTAGCAATACAAATCTGGGAAACAGCACATTCCATGGGATTAAACCTTATAGCACAATACCTCCCAGGAGTTCAAAATGCTCTGGCAGACCATTTCAGTAGAAATCTGATGGACCACCATGAGTGGCATCTGCATCCAGAGATTTTTCTAACCCTTACCCAAATTTGATGAGTTCTACAGGTGGACCTCTTTGCATCCAAGGAAAACAAACACCTACAAAAATTATGCATCAGGCACGGACAGGAGACAGCCTGGAAAACAGATGCCTTTTCCTTCCAATGGACTCAACTCTTCATTTATGCATTCTTCCCCATTACCCTTCTACCTTGTGTTCTTCTTAAAATAAGGGAAGAGGGCCCAAGAGCAATTCTGATAGCTCTAAACTGGCCCAGACAGCATTGGTATCCCATCCTCCTTGAGCTAACCAACCAGACCTCATGATTACTACCTCAGAGGGGAGACCTCATCACCCAGAATGGGGGAAAAATTGTCCACCCCAACCTGCACACCTTCATCCTTGCAGTTTGGACGATCCCACAATACCCAATAGCAGTACTACCCTAAGTAAACAGGTGATAGACATCCTAAAAATTATTTAGAAGGCCTCGAACTAGGAAATTCTACTCAGCTAAGGGGAAAAGGTTCTGTATTTGGTGCAGAAACCGCCACCTAGATTCCCCACTCAGCACATATTTCCAACAGCCTGGAATACCTGACTAGGCTGCTGAATCAGGGACTATCTCATTCATCCATTAAAATCCATGCTTCTGCCATCTCTGCATACATGCCTTCCCCCCACCTCTCTTCTCCCATCCTCTCTTAAGTCAATTTCTTAAGGGAGTAATTCATATTAGACCCCCCAGAAAGAAACTTACTTCTCCATGGTACCTTAACGTTGTGCTAGAGAAGCTGACCTTGCCCCCTTCTGAGCCAGCAGCTTCTGCTGACCTAAAGTTTCTGACTTGGAAAACAGCATTGCATCTGGCTATCACTTTAACCAAGAGTATTTCTGAGTTGCAGGCCCTCGTGGCAGTGAAACCTTTCCTTATCTTCCACAGGGTTTGGTCTCTCTCAGAGCCAACCCCTTTTTTATGCCCAAAGTAGTCACTGACACCTCTCTGAACCAGGTCATTCATCTCCCTTACTTCTTTCCTAACCCTCAAAACAAAGGGATAAAATTCTGCATTCCTTGGATATGCACAGACAGCTACACTTCTATCTGGACAAGACTAAAACCTTGAGGAAGACTGGACAGCTGCTCATTACTTTTGCCCCTGGCTCAGAAGGCAAGCCAGCCTTTAAATAAATTATGTCCAAATGGATTTTCCATTGCATTTCCTTTTGTTACAGCTCTCATGGCAAAGTATCTCCAGTAGGGATCAAGTCACACTTCACCAGGGCAACAGCAACCTC
>NC_056745.1:333855690-333893190 GCF_019279795.1 Protopterus annectens | reverse complement strand
ATTTGCTTCTGACAGACTCTGAGAGAAAGTGCCATTTGTGTTTGAAACTGTACAGAGTGATGGATGAATTGTTTAACTTTCTTTCTTTTGCAAAATATTTTGCATAGTTCTGATCTCTGTATCTTAACGGAGACATACTGCAAGATCTTGAAAAAGTCTAAGCAGCTTCTCTCATTATTACTGTTAGTCTGTTCATGCCTTAAGTGCAAACTTGAAAGCTATCCCTTTGTGCACGGTATTGGACCTTGAGGGTCATTCCCAAAGGCATACCACTAATGCAGGAAGCTAACCTGAAGGGCATTTGATTCTAAATGTAAGTCATAGCCGATGTAATTCTGTACTGTACATTAGAGGCAGCTATCCCTTTGTGATCACTCACATTAGAAGTCCAGCTGGGCTCTGCTTCACAAACGGGCTTGCATCCCAGAACTGGAATTATGCTACCTTAAACTGGGTTCATAACCTGTGGATCTTAGCTGATGGCAGCATGACTTCAGTGGGGGTGGAGGTGGAGCTAATCTAATTGGTGGTGTAGTACATTATACAATGAGTATGCTCCATTTAATTTTATATGTAAACATACAGAAGCCTTGTGCTATGGAAATAAAGTTCCAAGTATGACACTATGTATTATTCTACTTCAGATTCAATTTTAAGGTGTCATACATGCCAACATATGCCACTAGTGCAACCATTTTTTATTCTGGCCATTCTTTTTCAGTCTGACTTTTTTTTTCTTTTTTTTTTACTTCTCTCTTGCACCCTCAACCCAAAACAGATCAGTTCCAACTCAAGGCATTCATTGTGCTTTTTTTTAAGGACACCAACTGATTAATCTTTTTTTTCCAAGTTCCACTAATTGAAAACAAAAAATTGACAAGGTTAAAGCTAAATGAAGAAAGGTAACAGACAGTGAATTTGTATTAATTTGTCAAGTGATATGGAAAGACCTTTCAGAGCCAATAGTGATTGTGAATTGGGGGGGGGGGGGTTATTCCTTTCATAATACAGTTTTATATGAATGTTGCTGCGTTAAGTGTTTTACTAGTAGAGTTAATCAGTCCTATAGTACAGGGCGATACTTAGTCTTACCAAAAGGGAAAATGTAACTCATTTGCCTTGACTGCTACTCTGCCATTGTCCCTGAAATCTTTTCATAACATTTTAATAGCTTTAATTCCTAATTTGTGAGTGTATAACAGATATGCCCACAATCTCATTTTTTCTATCCAAGTGCTCACATCTTCAGACATTCTGGTGCTGTTATCCATATTTATATTATTGCTATATTAGATGCTTGAGAATGAGATTTCTTGATAGCAAAAAAATAGCTTGTGTTTAAGTTGTTAAAAGGTTAAAGTACATTAGAGCAAGTATTAACATATTAAAATAACATTTGAGATGTTATTGCCTTACACATGCAACACATGCTACTAAACATCATATGTTTGCCATTTTTTTCCTTAGTCATTACCTATATCATATTTATTTGTTTTTATTGTTTTAGAAATGAGCCAAAGGCTTAGACAACATTTCAAATTCCTGTAGCTGATAAGATCGCATTGGGACTATGGCCAGCCCGCTTATCTTAAAGAGTAACTTGAATTCATTTTCTTGATCAGTGCATGGCAGTTAATGGGGCTCTGCCAGGCTTTGTGGCTGTGTGTGTGTGTGTGTGTGTGTGTGTGTGTGTGTGTGTGTGTGTGTGTGTGTGTGTGTGTCTGTGTGTGAAGGACGGTACTGAGATAACAAATGCTTCTGAAGTGACCGGCCTCCAACCATTGTGCAGTGCCAAGTATTCAGACTTGTAAGCCTTCAAGTAAAGGGAGTAAAACAAACACACTGACCTTGAAATGAGTCTCCACCGGTAAAGAAGAATGAATTCACAGCTGAAATCAACAGTAATAGCATTATCCAGGTGTATGAATAGGAAATTGTTTCCACTTTCATGCACAGGGCCTAGAGTATGTTCAGATTTTTTTTTTACAGCACAGCAAATTAAATAATGCTTGTCTAAGTATTTATTCCAAATGCAAACATTTACTGAAGTCAGCTGCATGTTTTTAAAAGCTCACTTGGATAGTTTTACTTGGAAGCTACAAGGGTAACCATTCTGAATGGACTGTAAAGATTCAGTGTGTCCTATTTGTTAGGGTTTCTTCCTCTCATTCTATCTGGGTGCCAGTATGTTTATCACAAGAAAGAACATACAGGACTGAGGCTTGAGATACTGAAAAGGTCCAGTGTTTTGGTTTACAGAAGGAAATATTTATCTCTATTTGTTTACTGGCACAAATTGTAACTGCAAACAGAAAACAAAGGTACATAAGTATTAAAAATATACAAACTGATGTAAATTTCCACAGGTCTGCAACATGCAGAAAATTGTCACGTTCTTTGAAATTTGAAAGAAAAACACAAACTATCCAGAAGCAAGCATTTATGAGTTTATATAAAGTTCTTACTATTTCAAATGTTTTAGTGAACTAATGCAACATGTTTTCCATGACTTTTGCCTGGTAGTTTGTTACTGGTACTTCTGTTGTTGGTCAGCAGTCTGTTCAGCTGATACTGTCTGTAAGGATTCTACCACTGTTTTTGATCAGCATTCTTCCTGTTTTTTGTTTTTTTAATCAGGATTCAGATTTGTCCTAAAACTGTTGATCAGGATTCTGATATTGTTGAAGCTGGTCATCAGGATGCTGATGTTGCTGATGCTGTCGATCAGGACTCTGATTCTTGCTAATGTTGTTGATGCTCTTGGTCAGGATTCTGATTTTTACTGATGCCGCTGGTCAGAATTCTGGTGTTATTTATACTGCTTATCAGAATTTTGCTGCTGTTTGTGATGATGATGATGGTGACCAGGATCAGGTGTCTCTGATATTGTTGATCAAGATCCGGCTGCTGTTTGTTCCATTGATCATGATTTTTTTGGTGCTGTTGATTGGAATTTGGCCATTTTTGATGTTCTAAATCAGGAATTTGCTGCAGTATCTATTGATCAATAGTGCCTGCAATAATCTTTATTTACATTACTGCTGCATTAGTCTTGATGAGAATGATTTCTATCACAGAGTCCTTGGTATCCAGCCTGACATCTAGAGCTAATAATCTTTCCATTCTGAGCAGAAGATGATTTTTCCCTTGGACATTAGGTAATTTCCAGTATAAAGCAGGAATCTGCCTACATTTTCTTAGATCTTCCATGTTTTAGTTCAGTGTACTTGTGATGCCCGTGCCCTGGCCCAGCAATCAAGGAGCCTCAATCCTCACCCCTAACACCAGAGAGGGTGTCTCATATGAGAGGAAAGAATAACAGATACACACAGTAAAGTGCAATTTCCCTTAAGAGCACACAGAGATCACAGACAGTCTTGGGCTGGTTGGTCACTTACTCTCCAGGTCCCCAATAAGACTCCCCACTGGCACAGCTATAGTGTCCAGATCTCAGCCTAGCTGGCAAGCTAACCTCCAGTATGCTCTCTGTCCAACCAGTGCTTCGTGTCCCTGCCCAAGTAGCTGACACACACACACATTTTGAGATAAGTATTTATACAACTTCACAGACACTCCTAGGAAAGGCTGACACAGATTCCCCAGCTGTGCCCTATAGCCAGACTATACTGTAGTAATTACTGCCACCACCAGCTAATAATTATCAGCTGCCCAAAGGCCCTTAAAAGGGTGTCCAATTATTACTGTGCAATATTAATATCCAATAGTGTAACTTAAGCAATCCAAGCTTATTGGAAGGGCTTATTAAAGGATCACTAATACGCTATGCAATGTACTCTGGAGCTTAAATTATCTCTACATAAACCAGCCACAGTTAAAAGGTTTTAAAAGATATTTGATAATGAATACTAGAAACACAAGACAATACTACTACACCTCAGTGCCAATCAAGAGTTCAGAGATCATACAGAAACTTAAAATAATTCAGTAGTACAGTTCTGACATAACAGAAAAAAACTTAGTCTAATCTTTTTCTAATTCCTAGCTATTGCTACAAGAAAACATACTTCTAAAATAACTTACTTAAGACACAGAGTGCTGATAAGTTGGATATCAAGACACAATGCTTAATCTCTGGTTCTCACTGTTTAAATTGAAACTCCAGTTCTGATAAACTTTACATCATCTTTTTCAGCCTTCCTGGAGTTCCCAGGCTACATATTAACTGCATTTACATTCTTTTACACTTAGAGCAATAAAGGTCATTCCACATGTAAATTCTGGTCATTAACTTTAGCCTTAAAACAATAGGCAGGAAGCCTTTATTTAGCCGGACTTGTAAAACATCAAAGGCAGTCATGAAATAATTTTAATTTCACAGGACCAACAAGAATGCTTGACTTAGCTTTCTTTAAAGCAGATGGCAATATTGCACATTGTTTTAAGTTCAACATTCACAGTATTTACAAATAATAGAATTATGTACCAAATTCTATTTGACTCGGCTGGCAGCCTTCACCCATCTCTACCAGTCTTCACATCTCTCCCCCCACCGGAGAACTCAAGCTAGTTTTTTCAAGTGACCCTTGATAAATGCTGCTTGAGAGGGTTAGGTCTATCTGAGTGTACCTCACCCCATTCCCTGTCTTGAGAGCCCATCTGCATTGGCATTGCTATTCCCATTGTGGTGCTGCACTGACATATACTTGCAACCCCAGGCTCCATCTTGGCAACTTGGCATTTTGCTGCCTGGCTCTGTTTAACCCTGTTAGAGGGTTGTGATCTATCATAATGGTGAATTTTCTTCCATACAGATAAGGCTGAAGTTTTTGCAGTGCCCACACTATGGCTAGACATTCCTCTTCTACAGCTGCATAGCATTCCTCTCTGGGTTGGAGCCTATGACTGAGATAAACCACTGGGTGCTCTTCCCCCTCTGAAGAAATCTGGCTAAGTACAGCCCCCACCCCATGGTTTCAAGCATCCAATTGCACAACCAATTCTTTGCTGTAATCTGGACTAGCTAACACAGGAGGTCCCCCCAAAGCTTCTTTAAGCTTCTGAAATGCCTGCTCACATGCTGGGGTCCACACTACCTTATCTGGCCTGTTCTTCATTGTCAGGTCTGTGAGGGGAGCAGCTATGGTACTGTAACTGGGGACGAGCTTTCTGTAGTACCCTGCTGTCCCTAAAAATGCCCTCACCTGCTTTTTAGTAATAGGTGCAGGCCATATCTTACCACTCCCCACACTATGTCCTAGGAAGGAGACCTCTGCCATACCCACCTGACATTTGCTGTGCTTAATGGTCATCCCTGCTTTCTGTAGTCTGCCCAGCACCTCCCTGACATGCTGAAGGTGCTCTGGCCAGGAATGGCTGTAGATGGCAATATCATCTAGGTAAGCAAGGACAAATCCTCCTGCTCCTGCTAGGATATGATCTACCAGCCTCTGGAAAGTCACTGGGGCATTCCTCATCCCAAAGGGCATCTTTGTGAACTCATACAAGCCTAAAGGAGTCACAAAGGCTGATTTCTCTCTAGCACTGGGAGTCAAGGACACCTGCCAGTAGCCCTTGGTAAGATCAATGGTTGTAAGGTACTTATCCCTGCCCAGCTGCTCTAGGACCTCATCTGTCCTAGACATGGGGTAAGCATCTGACTCTGTGTGACTATTTAATTTCCTGTAGTCCACACAGAACCTGGTGCTGCCATCCTTCTTTGGCACCAGCACCACTGGGGAGGCCCAGGGACTGTTGGATTCTTGAATCACTTCTAGTTCCAACATCTCTTGTACCTCTTCCCTCAGAGTCTGTCTGACTCTCTCAGGCACCCTACCAGGGGCCTGCCTAACAGGCCTTTGGGGTCCTGTAGCCACCTGGTGCTGCACCAGGTGGATGCACTCTGGTTTCCCAGTGAACATATCCCCAAATTCCTGCAACACTGCTCAGTTTTCACAAACCTGGGTAGAAAATAGCTGCTGGGATATTGCTATCCCTTCTACTGAGGTGTCAGCCCGAGCCTTACTGATGAGATCAGTCCCCAGATCTCTCAGACTCCTCCTGCAATCCACTGCAAATGATGGGCCTCCCTATCATGGTATGGTTTCATCATGTTAACATGGTACAGTTTGTGCCCCTGCCATCTGCCTAGCACTTCTACCATGTAGTTAACATCACTTACCTTTCTTACCACCTTGTAGAGTCCCTCCCAAGCTGCTTGCAGCTTGTTGTGTCTGACAGGAATGAGAACCATTACCTGCTGCCCTACAGCATACTCTCTAGCTTGAGCATTCCTGTCATACCAAACCTTTTTCTGTTGTTGGGCTTCTGTAAGGTTCTCCTGGGCCAAGCCCATGAGTTCCCGGAACCTTGTCCTGAGGGTTAGGACATATGCCACAACAGACCCCTTGTGAGATTCACACTCACCTTCCCACATATTTTGAATTAAATCTAGAGGTCCTCTCACCCTATGCCCCTACAGCAACTCAAAGGGTGAAAAAACTGTGGATTCCTGGGGAACCTCTCTGTAAGCAAACAACAAATTGGGCAAATATTTGTCCCACTCCCTCTTAAACTGATCTGCTAATGCCCATAGCATGGACTTGATTGTAGAGTTTAACCTCTCAACAAGACCATTAGTCTGGGGATGGTAGGGGGTGATCTTCATGTGCTTCACCCCACAGGACTTCCACAGACAAGCCAGCAGGTCTGACATGAAGCTGGCACCTCTGTCGGACAGTATTTCTTTTGGGAAACCTACCCTGCTGAAAATCTCTAGCAAAGCCTTTGCCACCTTCTCTGCCTCAACGGAAGACAAAGCCACTGCCTCAGGGTATCGTGTAGCATAATCCACTACCACTAGGATATACTTTTTCCCTGTGGAACTTGGGGTAATCAGAGGACCCACAATATCCATAGCTACCCTCTGAAATGGCTCCTCAATCACAGGCAATGGCATCAAAGGAGCTCTCACCTTGTCTCCTGCCTTGCCTACCTTTTGGCACTGCTCACAGGTCCTGCAGTGCCCTTCTACATCTCTGGAAATTCCAGGCCAATAGAACTTATGCACGCCTTTGTGTACATTTTATGCCCATATGACCTGCAAAGGGAATATCAGGTGCTATGGCTAGAAGTGCCAGATGGTAGGCTCTAGGCACTACCAACTGCTGTACTCTCTCACCATCTAGCCCTCCCTCAGGGGTCCACTGTCTGTATAGTAACCCTTTGTCCCAGTATGCAGACTCCCCCTTTCCTTGAGAATCAGGTGCCTCCCTAGCTACCTGCCTCAGGCCTTGTAATGTAGGGTCTGAGAGTTGACCCTGTCTCAACTCTCTCCTTGTAACCCTTCCCAGCTCCCCTTCCACAGGAAATCTGGCATCCTCTGACAGTGGTGCCTCACTATCAGCCTGAGTACTACTACTGACCTCTACCTTTGCAGTCACTCTGTCCAAGGGAACATCAGTACCCACAAGCAGCTGTGGCTCACCTTCAGTCTCACAGCTACAGCGTAGCTCACTCCCTGAAGTAACCACCTCACCAATCCTGGCTGCAAGTATGCAGTCTGTCTGGGTCTCCCCCAGGCTACCAGACCCACATGCTTGTCTCCAAGCCTGACTGCATGTAACTGCACAAGCACAGGGTACTGCACTATCAAAATCATTCCCTATCAGGACATCTTTAGGTATGTCCTCAAACACCCCTACTTGCTGGCTTCCTTTTCCAACATCCCAGTCAAGGTGAACCCTAGCCAAAGGTATTTGGAATGGAATCCCTCCTAAAGCCCAGACTGGAGTAGATTGCCCAGGCAAGTAGTGCTCCCCTGTAACCATTGCAGGCTTTACAACTGTTATATCAGAGGCTGTGTCTCTCTTGGAAATGACCTCTTTGACATTCACTACAATAGGATATAGCCTCTGGTGGTAGTTTGGTACCCTCGTTGTCCCATGACAACCTACTAATCACATTTTGTCTTTCCCACTTACTGGCTCCCTCACCTTTGGTTCCCCACCTTGCCTCCATGGACATCTGTATGCCACATGGCCTCACTGCTTGCATTCAAAACATTTAACCATAGCTCCTGGATGTGTGCCTGGACTAGTGGCTTCCCCTTTTACTGGCAGATTCTGTTGTGGCAGTCTGTGCTGCTCACCATGGGTTCCTTTACACCCATGAGCAGTACTGGGGGTCCCTTTCCTGTGCGGCGTTGCCCTGCTGGCCAGGTGTAGGTCTCCCTTCTTCCCCAACTCATCTGAAGTAGCACATTGTCTAACAGCTAACCAGATCCTCATGTCCTCAGGCAAAGTGCTAAGGGCTTGTTCCCTTACCAAAAGGTCTGCCAGCCCTTCAAAAGTGGTGATCTGCCATCCACTCACCCAGCTATGAAAAATAAGTGCTCAGTTTAGCAACATATTCACATACATTTTCATATGCCTTGCATCTATGCTCATGAAACTATTTCCTATACATTTCAGGTATTAGCTTAAAACATTATAAAATACATTTTTTTACATTAGTATAATAAAAACAGACAGCGTCAGGCATTTTTGCCAGAAATGTTACAACTTTCCCATGGAGTAAGGGGGTCAGGAACCATACCCAGAGCCTTTGGTCAAGAGTATACTGTTTGCATACCCTCTCAAACATATGAATGAAACTATCAAAATTATTCCCCTCTTTAAATTGCGGAAGAAATTTACTGACCTGTTGTGCTTCTGGGGTCCAGTTACTCCCTTCCCTATTACCTCCATGACTCTGGCGAAGAGTCAGCATTTCCCTCTCATGCCTCCTCTGATGCTCCTTTTCTTCGGCTTGCAACTCCAAACACCTGGCCTCCAACTCAAGTCTCTTTAGCTCCAGCTGGATTTTTAAGTCCACTGCAGAAAGGTTGAGCTGTCCATTCTCTGAGGATATTGTATCTCCACTGCCAGTCTGATTGTCCTTCGCAGAAAGGTTGAACTGTCCATTCTCTGAGGATATTGTATCTTCACTGCCAGTCTGATTGTCCTTCTGAATGCTGTTTTCTGATGCAGCTGTAACCAAGGCTGCAATCAGGTCTGTTTTAGTCAGGTTTCCATGCACCAGTCCCCTAGCCTGGCACATCTCCACCACTTGGCCCCTTGTCAGCTTTCCATGCTCCTCTACTGACATGCTGCCTGCTCACCCTGATTAATTAAGCTAACAAAAGAAATAAAACAATTGTGATCTGAACTCTGAATATTCACTGCATGGCTGATTTAGAGTACAAAACACCTTCAGAGATCACTGTACATAAGTTACAGGATTCACTCTACCCACACCACTACAAGCCAATTAGTATTTGTCAACTAATTAATATGTGATGTGGATATCCCAACCACTGCAAACCACATGTGATGCCCGTGCCCTGGCCCAGCAATCAAGGATCCTCAATCCTCACCACTAACACCAGAGAGGGCATTTCATATGAGAGGAAAGGATAACAGATACACACAGTAAAGTGCAATTTCCATTAACAGCACACAGAGATCAGTCAGTCTGGGGCTGGTTGCTCCCTTACTCTCCAGGTCCCCAGTAAGACTCCCCACTGGCACAGCTATAGGGTCCAGATCTCAGCCTAGCTGGCAAGCTAACCTCCAGTACCCTCTCTGTCCAACCAGTGCTTCTTTACTGCCCAAGTAGCTGACACACACACACTTTGAGATAAGTATTTATACAACTTCACAGACACTCCTGGGAAAGGCTGATACAGATTTTCCAGCTGTGCCCCTATACCCAGACTATACAGTAGTAATTACTGCTAACACCAGCTAATAATTATCAGCTACCCAAAGGCCCTTAAAAGGGTGTCCAGTTATTACTGTGCAATATTAATATCCAATAGTAGTGTAACTTAAGCAATCAAGGCTTATTGGAAGGGCTTATTACAGGATCACTTATACACATGCAATGTACTCTACAGCTTAAATTATCTCTACATAAACCAGCCACAGTTAAAATGTTTTAAACATATTTAATAATAAATACTAGAAACACCACAGTGCCATTCAAGAATTCAAAGATCACACAGAAACTTAAAATAATTCAGAAGTACAGTTCTAACATAACAGAAAAACACTTAGTCTAATCTTTTTCTAATTCCTAGCTATTGCTACAAGAAAACATACTTCTAAAATAACTTAGTTAAGACACAGGCAGAGTGCTGATGAGTTGGATATCAAGACAAAATGCTTAACAATCTCTGGTTCTCACTGTTTAAATTGAGACTCCAGTTCTGATAAACATTACATCATCCTTTTCAGCCTTCCTGGAGTTCCCAGGCTACACATTAACTGCATTTACATTCTTTTACACTTAGTGCAATAAAGGACATTCCATTTGTAAATTCTGGTAATTAACTTTAGCCTTAAAACAATAGGCAGAAGCTTTATTTAGCCAGACTGGAGCCGACTTGTAAAACATCAAAGGCAGTCATGAAATAATTTTAATTTCAAAGGACCAACAAGAATGCTTGACTTAGCTTTCTTTACAGCAGATAGCAATGTTGCCACATTGTTTTAAGTTCAACATTCACAGTATTTACAAATAATAGAATTATGTACCAAATTCTATTTGACCAGGCTGGCAGCCTACACCCATCTCTACCAGTCTTCGCAGTACTAGCATTGTGAGACCCTTCTATAGATGGTTCAACCTGCTTCAAACCTCAGGAATCAAATCAACAGTGCTTCAATTTTTCTTCAGATTTCCACAGTCTCTATGCTCTTTCACAGTTCGTGTTGTAGTTACTTTTCAATTCTGTAAAGATATACTGCTGAATTTTAACTGATTTGGCAGTTTTGGAATTAAGCATTGATGTGACACAGTAAGGCAATCTGAAATTAACAACAGGCACTTGAAAGTTAGAAAACATGGTATTGACCATTGATACAAAATCCCCCAGATAATCAGCAGCAATCCAGATATGCTATAGGAGCAGAGAGTTATCTTTGATCACAGGTGGCAGTCCTTTTAAAGTATATTTCTCTCACTTACTACAGATGTGTATATCTATCAGTATATCCTGTGTGAGTCATATACCTATATGAAGTGTTCATTTTGTCAGTTATTGTACCAGTCTTAACTGACCTTAATACATGTATGTATATACATATGGAATGACTGTATCACTCTGGGAAGATAGGTAGTGTCATATTAAAGAAACAGACACTGAAGTATGACCCTAAATGGATTTATATAAACTTTAAAAATGGTGTCCAGGTAGTGATAATTGTTTAGAGTATGGACACCAACTATGGAGTTTGTCACTGGTTACTTCCAGGTAAGGAATTTATGCTACTTGAGTTGCTCTGGCCGTGACGGTTTTTTGGTCATTCCTCTTGAAGCAAAATGTAGCACAGGGCCATAACTATTCCAAAAGATGACATTTAATACTAAAAATGCACTACAGTACCAGAAGCAACTGAAAACAAGATTCTGAGTGTGATTCAGGTAATGACTATCTCTCGCTAAGCTCCAGGGTTGGTACTTAAGTACATTCTGTCATTTATACAGAGAGCTGCAAATGAAGCACTCATGATTAACTAATTAGGGAATTCAGTATTTTGTGCTAGATGGCTTATTGCAGGCTGTTGTTGCAGAATGAGTGTCTCTAGCAATGCGATTATGTGGTGGCATTGCAGCTATGTTAGTCCAGTCAAGTATTTACAATAATAAATAATCAGTAAAAACTACTGAACTGACTGTGTCACAAGGTGTACTAGTTTTTTTGGGTAGCTTGGCAAGCAGTATAAATCATACCTGATTATCAGTGTTGCACAGGTAACTGTCTGACCTGGCGAAATTGGGCCAGACATAACATTAACACTGTGCTTAGCTGTAACTAACCTTTGCAGCTAAGAGCAAGATTTTCTGATTTTTACTTGTTTACTGACTTTTTTAGCCTTGCTTCAGGTTGATGTATGTGATATTTCAGAATTTTGTTCATATCTGTAATACACACTGGTAGTTTTCTCCAGAGTGGTACAAAAGCATTGAGTGAATTGCCTTTTAGTAAATAATTCCTGTGATGATTTAATGGCCAAGAAAAGTGTGTGTGTGTGTGTCTGTGTGTGTGTGTGTGTGTGTGTGTGTGTGTGTGTGTGTGTGTGTGTGTGTGTGTGTGTGTGTGTGTGATTAGTAGTTGCAACAGTAGTAAGGAACATACCTCTCAACTTATTTGGCCATGAATTCTAGTCAAAGCCAAAAATAATGGGGAGGGTGGATGCCTAAAACTAGGGAATTCACTCAAAAGGTAAATAGAATAGCAGGTTTTGCATCCACGTACATTTTTTGAACAATAAGAACTGTGAAGCTCTAATGATTGCTGTTACTGACTACCTGTACTCCTCTGTAATTTACCATAAAATCAAAAATTTTTACAAGGCACAGGGCAGAATTGATAGGCAAAATCAGGGACATTCTGTGAAATCAAGGACAGTTGAGCTGTGTGATAAGAAGGGAAGTACAGGTTATTCAATGTGGCATATTATTACTAATCTAAAATATGGCACACCATGGAAGGGAACAGTTTATTGTAGTCACTTATATTGTCTTTTTAGGCCCCCATAGCAATCTACTCACTAGCACTTTTAGCACCTTTGTATGGGATTTCCATTTGAAGCTCATAGCTCATTAGGAAGTCATGACATTATTTAGTGCAGAATTCTTTAAGTAAATGAATTACCACATAATAATTAGCAACATCATGAAAGGACAGTGCTTGAGGTACAAAATGACACAAAGTTTGTTTGTCATCTGTAATGTATTGCAAGGGAGATATTAAGCACTATTAAATGTATTTCCATAAGTAAGTGAGCTACATATCCTTGGCTTACATCAAGTGAAAATCCATGTCAGGAAATTTAAAAAAAAGCATTTAGCCTGTCCCTGTAGAAAGCACTGAAGAAAAAGAGGAAAAAAAAAAACATTGCTGGCTGTATCACTGTGAAACTATGCGGTATACTAAGTGTGACACAATGCATGGAGTGCCTTGATTACTCTCAAAAATGGCCAAGTTATATCCTGTTTCAGCAATGGACTCCCTATGTGCTGCAAACATTGAGTCTATGCTAAAAGCAGAGGACAGTGACCACAAAACAGCAGCAGCAGGACATGAAACTGAGTTGTTTCAACTCCCGTTTCTGCCTGCTGTCTGCTAAAGTATATCAATTACTTTAGTTAAAACTACTTCTATTATACAGGGGATACTGCTATGTGCCTAGCTTGTATAGTTTCCAAGTTAGGAGATGCTGTATATGAATAGTTACAGAAAAATGTTTAATTTTGTTTAAATGTTTAGTCACCTCACTAAAAGAATCACAGGCCTAAAGCAGATGTCCTATACTGACCGTCTAAAAAAACTCCAGCTATACTCTGTGGCATATCGTCTACTCAGAAGCCATGTCAAACCCTGAGCTGTTGGACATGCTTCACTTAAAGAAATCCCAATCCCTCAGAGCCACACGCTCCAGGTATCTAAACCTTGTCGTCACATTGAACAAAACATGCTGGAGGGATAGGATCCTGACCCAGAGACTCCCCATACTCTGGAATAGACTGCCCATACATGTCAATCAGAGCGCCTCCTTGGCCCTCTTCAAAAGGAACCTTGACTATTGGATGGAAGATAGGAAATTCACCCCGGGGATCACGTCAGTTGCCCTGCTAGACAGGGGTCCAGAGAAGTAAATATTGTGGGAGGAAATATCCAGGGAATTGTTATGGCTAGGCTTGTATAGGCCCTAGGGTCGATAGCCTAGTACCAACATATGAACCTATGAATTTATTTAGTTTTTCTTTTCGCAATATAATGTTCTAAAACTGTTGTGTAGTATTTGAATGCTTTGTCTGTTATTGTACACACAAAACCAGTCCTGGTGTCCAAAGAGCTCTTGAAGATGAAGCAACAAAGATATCCAAGAAGAAACAACAGGAGCTCATTGCCAGACACTACTTTAATGAGTAAAATAATAAAACACAGCAAAGCTTTTGAGTTACAGAACTCTTTCTCAGTGCAGAACAATACTGACATTCATACCCTCTAATCACATTTACTGTTGTATATTTACATTTGTTTATATTATGCTTTTAACTTGATTTTCAGAAAAGGCTTAGGATTAGCATATCTCTCAACTGTCCCTGATTTTCAGGGATATCCCTGTTTTTTTGCCAGAAAATTTAGTTATATCCCTCATAATCTCTCCTACAACTGTCCAGAATGAGCTTTAAAGCCTGCACCCAGGGATAGACTTCAGAGGCCCATGATTCTGTGCAGGAAGAGAATGGATGAATGGATGGATGGATGGATGGATGGATGGATGGATGGATGGATGGATGGATGATAGGTGACTATCCAGGATGTAGACAGACTGGGATATGCAATGCATCTCAAATAATACAAGATATGTTTAAACATTTAGAAAAGCAATGAAAAGTGAAATGTACTCCACAAACACTGAAAGTGTCAACTTTGGATAGTATATTATCTTTTTTTCCATTGCAAGATGATTTATTACATTTTGCAGAATAATTGTTTCAGAGTGGTGCTTTCCTTGCAAATGGGTACACATGCCATGGTAATTCTTTCAATTACTCTGTGTATAAAAATTATACCTTACCTGAAAATATGAAGCAGTGTGTATTTTGTCAGTGGATTCAATGATACATGTCTGTTTCACTGTTGAAATTTTGATTTTGGAAAATTGTGGCATAAATAGACTGCATTACTACATCACCCCTTGCTACTACGTTAATGGAGACTTGGTCGCTGTCACAACATGACCACTTCATGGATAAAAGACGTGTTTGTTGTTTACGAAATTTGAATGATAATTTCTAATGGAGAGAAAACTGCATGCACTGTGTACACACAAACACTCATATGCACACGCACACACACACACATGTGTGTGCACTCACACATGTGCACGCACATGCTCACTGTGCACTGTTTATGCTGATGATTAGTTTAATATTACTGGTTAAGACTGATGAAGCTGTTGCTTTTGGCACAAGATGTCATCTTCATGGTGAAAAATCAGTATTTGAAACTCACCTCTTTCGCAACCTCCACAGACTACTGCTGCTTCCACACCAGGGTGTACAAAGGACCCTTAAACATATCCTGTAGCTGCATTTTGTAGCTCATAAACAGTACTCTGTTGTTGGAGTCCATATTCTGTCATTTCCATCTAATGTTGAAAACAAAACAAAAAAAAATAACTGTATATGGATGATACACTAAGAACAGTTTGTCCACTTCAACAGTGATCAGATTTCTTCCATCCTGGAAACAGTTTGAGTCTACCAAACCATTTCACAAGTTTTCTAGAGATCATAATACCCTGTCTAACTTCCCTTTACCCTGCCTACCTGTCACTCATTTCAGTGTCAGTTGGACAGCACTATTTTTCTCCTTCCCTGTCCCAAGAAGAGAGTCTTCACCTTTTGCCCACACAACACTTCAAGAGTTGGAGCTTCCAGTCTTCACCATTCTGACCTCTTCTGTGATTGGAGATGTCAGCATATCATTAAACTCACCATACAATAACCCTTCTCTGTCCATGATTCTGTCTGCACAGCCTTACCAGTAAATACCTTGACAGCAACAGAACTTTCTGTCCAATTTCCATGCTGAGTCTAGTAGTAATCAAGCCCTTCCTAACTCCCTCACCAACCTAGGCAGTCTATCAACAATCACAAGCCTCCTTCTGACTCCTCTACCCATCTCAGCCCAGCACTGATCTTAACACCACTCCTGACTACACTGTCCAACCTAGAAGTAAACTGTACTTTTCTAATCCACCCTGACAGCCTTCTAGTATTCTGTCTCTGTCTTCTCCCTTATCCTTAGTCTAAACAGTCAGCCTTCCTCAAGCATCTGTTGATCAAACTTAGTAACAGTTCCCCACCCAACATAATGCTGAGATAGCAGCTGACTTGTTTTCTCTAGCTAACATGGTAGCAGTCAGTCACAACTTTCCAGCAGCCTGTCTGTCATATAGGCAGATGGTGTACTCACCCCCATTTTCCCATCCTCACACAGGAGTGATACAGTGCCTATCCACATTAAGAGATTAGGGGTTTTCTTTAAAGATTGGACATTAGCAACATTGCATTGGTAACTGGTTCAGTGAACTGTTCCATTCATACACACGTTTGCCCCCTCACCACCAGGGGTGTAGCTAGGATTTTCAAATTTGTACTGACAGCTCTCAAACTGCTACCCCCCTCCCCAGCCAAGCTACGGCCATTCTCGTAATTCACGGTTCGCTCTTTTAGTGTCGATGAAGAGGCATTCGCTGTAATGCCTCTTCAGTAATACAATATAAATTCACTCAAACTCGGTTCCTTGAATTGAAAATTAACCTGAAATGTCAGTTCTTTGAAAAATGCAGCATGGTAGTTGGGGTAGAGACTTTATGCTTTTGTTTTCTGTAACTTAGGTACAGGTTTTGAGCTTGAGTAAATTACTAACCACCTGCTACCACTAACTAGGATGTTTCATTCACAGACACACCCCTACCTACCTCTTAGTGCAAGAAATATGGACAAAGCCTAAAATAAACAGGGACAGATATTAAATAATGCTCGTGAACTTAGAAAGTTGCTAGAATAACAGGATTTGTGCTAGTATGAATTTTTCTAAAGGACATGAAGTCTGAAGCTCAAATGTCTGTCATTATTTAGCAACTTCAGCCTTCAATGATTTTCTAGAAAATAACAAAATTTATGAGGAACAGACAAAAAATATGGGGCAAAAATCTGGACATTCTGCAAAATTTGGACAGTTGAGAGGTATGCTACCTACCACACACACAAACACACAACCTCTCAACCTCTTACAGCAACAAACTCATAAATAAAACTGAGGCAAAGGCCCAAAAATAAGGACATTTTTTTAAATATTGCTCTTATAAACATAGAAAGATAATAGAATAGTAGTAGCTCTTGCATCAGTGCAATTTTCTGAAAGGTATGAAATCTGAAACTGAAATGTCTGCATTATTTTCTAACTTCAGTCTTTAACAATTTGCCACTAATTTGCCAGAAAACTGCAACTTTATGAAAAACGGACCAAAAATGTGATGCAAAAATATAAAATTGCCAGACAATACAGCTGGGAACCTGTCAAAGGAGGGACACCATTTTAATATGAGCACAGTTAACTTAGAGCAGCTGACAAAATTAGAGAATCTACATGCATTTCTGAAATAAAAGTAATGTACAACTCTGACCATTACAGTTATTTATAAAAGTAAAGTAAACCCTCTATGTTTTCTTCCAAAATTGCTATTTTGTGGAGGGATCATTAGGGGAAGAGCAACAGTTTGAGCCAAAATCAGGGACAGTTGAGGTTTGGCTATGTCTAATTCTATAAAGCACTTTGCATGTACCTCTCAACCTGTTAATTCAATAAATCTGGACAAGGCCAAATATATTGAGGGAACATATAAACAGTACTAAAAATTGCTCTTCTATAAACTGGGACAGTTGATAGAACAGGTCTTATTTTAGCATGCATTTTTCTGAAGGTTATAAAGTCTGAAACTAGTGTGTCATTATTTAATGACTTAATTCCTAAATCATTTGCCAGAAAACTACAAATTGAGGAACAAACCAAAAATAAGAAGCAAAAAATCTATTCATTCTTTGAAAATCTGGACAGTTGGGAGGTATAGATTCACACAATACCAATCTATAACTACATACAAGATACTGGACCAGGCAAAACAAACAGGTGAAGCACACTACTTGTTTCATAAATTACCTATAATCCACCATTATTTTTCAAACAAACACTAATTCAGACTCTTGACTAAACTGGATAATTCTTATTTCCACAAAAAAAAGAACACTTCTTATAATTAGAATCTGCCTTTCACCCCCTACCCACTATCCATATTCAAAGGCTTCATCCTTCTACATGCCAAAACACCCCAAAACAACAACCTGACCATGTTAGGATCAGCTTCAATTGCTTAGGATCTAGTGCCAAAGATAAGGCAGAAATCCTAGCAGACTTAAGTCTTATCCATCTTAAAAGTGAGGCTGCTCTTCTAAACCCACACTCTGGCAAGCACTTATTTCTAGACCTAGTAATCACAAGCATCCCAACCGGTATATCCAACCTCACCATATGCACTCTCCATCAATAAGCAGTGATTCATTACCTTCACAATAAACAATTAGCAACTTAATCATCCACATAATCCAATTCCCATCAGATCAAAAGCCACAAATAAAATCATAAAACTAAAAGATCACCTGGACACCTTCGATTAGCCCCCCTACTTGCCATTAAAGTTCCCAGCAAAACAGCTATTAACCTTTCCCATGGTCTCTTCCAAATGAGGAACAATTTCTTCCTTTCAGCTCTGCTTCACTCACACAAAACACCTGGCTAGCTGAGGAATTCAAATATCTACTTCAATGAAGCATGGCCTTAATGCAAATACAGCCCCTCCCCAGAATCCCAAACCAAATGTACCTTACCATGGAACATAACTAAACAACACATTCAGATGCAGAAATAAAACTACTATGAAATACATACAGGGAAAATGCAGATCTTTACTTAAAAGTTCACAATTTGCCTGAATCGGTTAATGTGTGGAATATCTACAGGGCTATTGTATATTGTAGGTATATATATATATATATATATACTCTTATTTCAACTAGAATACGGGATACCCATAATAGTTGCAGCTTGCATGAGAAACATTTCCATCTTGTAAATCATCTCCAGTAAAACATGTCACTTCTTCACTAGATCTCATCGCTAGATCACTTCTTAAAGAACACCACTGTCTGACTATCTAAAGTCAGATGGCTCCCAGTGTAAGAGAGAACACACTTCTGTCTAGGCACACTTCTTAATAGAACCCTTTTCATAGTCACATCTTCCTCACTCACATATAAACTCTTCTCTAAAACTCTTTCATATAACCTCAGAGACCCCTGACAAAGCCAACACTGCAAGCTCTAAAAGCAAATCTCCACTGCACACAATACATTCTCAAATATGGCTACACAGCTATGTAATTCCCTTATTGCCACATGAAAGATCATCAGCCCTACTCAAAATTCAGAAACCAACTCAAGGAACATATCTTCACTCATGCCTAGTGCAGCTGCCTTCAGAAAGAACATATTACACAAACTCAACTATCTCATCACTCCAGTAATACTGCTTGTCATGCCTTAATCTGAATGTACTCTAACTTTCTTGCCTTCACTCTCTACTTCACTTCCAGATTCCACCACTCTTTGGGCTTTTTAGCCTCCTAGGAGATGTCGCTTCTACAGTGCTTTTTTGTGTTTATTTGTTTGGTTGGCACTTTTGTGGTCTTAGCACTATTTTCCACTTTTTTTATTTTACATACTACACACGCACGCACACACACACTCTTCATATTACTCACCAACCCTCGGGTCTTATGAAGTGAGACCAACATAACGGATCCTCCTCCCACTTCGACCGACCACCATAACGCTTCCCGCTCGGATGAGACCAAAATCCTAATCCTCCGGCTCCTTCCCGCTCGACCACCATAACGCTTCCCGCTCGGATGAGACCAAAATCCTAATCCTCCAGCTCCTTCCCGCTCGACCACCATATGCTTCCAGCTCAGATGAGGCCAAAATCCTCCTTCCCGCTCGGAACGCATTTGAACTGCATGTGCGGTGAGCTCCATTCCGACTGGCTGCCCTGATGAGCTGACGTAGCTGACGTCATCGTGCAGTAAAGCGCGAAAAAGTGACAATTTAAAATGCTACCCCCCCTTCTACGTAACTTGTACTGAAATCAGTACAGTGCGTATGCCTCCCGACGTCCCTGCTCACCACCACTACCACCAACAACTTCCTGTCCACAGGTAATCTGTCAAGACACCTTTCATCAGGTTATGAATTGCATTGGTTCATTCTTCCACAGTGCTGATGCAAATGTTTCATGAAACACACCTGTTGTCATTCTGTTGACAACCACAACTTTTTTTTCTGCTTGTGCTTATTGAAATATTAAAAGTGTAGATGACATGTGACTGAATTGAAACTTGCAGTAATACACATTTCTAGTTAAACCAGCATAATGTTCCAAACTGAGGAGCTAAAAATTTTTACTACCTTATGCTGCATTGTGTAAATATCATAATTAAATGAATAAAAATAGAAACACATCTACTGAAAAGTCTATATTATACAAATGTGCATTTTTTTAAATGTAGACAAATAGGAGTTTCTCAGCATAAGTGGAATTTTATGCAATCCATATTCAAAGAATGCATCATATCTATATATAAATTAAAATATAGATTATGTTTTTAAGTTTAGACTGCTGTGGAAAATCCTTTAAGGAAGTGGCAAAGCTGAAACCACAAAATGCTAGTAGGATATTGGAACTGGCATTCACTAAACAAAAAAACTATAAATTCATTTGATAGACATCAAAAGTGGGTGGATAGACCCAGTATATCTTTGACTAAAAAGAAAGCCACCTACTCTGTTTCCGATCAGAGCTACTTTTCTGGAGCTTCCTGGTGTCCTTGCTGTTTATTTACCTCTCTCATACCCAAGTCTCAAGATAACTTTTCAGTAAGCATATCAGCTTCTAAGTACATCAAGCTGTAAGTCTTTCCAGTTCTGCAGGCTGACAGTTTCATCCAGGCCTGTGTGCAAGACACTGTCATTATTAGTAGAGTCTTCCTCCATTTTAATCCATCTGAGAAACATTATTGTTTGAGCCTTACTCCATTTTGATCCCTCGTTTCTCTTTCTCCATGTCTCTCATTGTCTGTGCACTAGCATACAGTGCTGTTAGTTGCTGTCCCTTCTGGTTGTTGAACATATGCATTTATGTATACATGCGTATATATGTATATTATGTATGTATTCATTTATTTATTTATTTGCTTTGTTTTGTTGAAGTCTAAAGATGACATTAATTCTACTAACATACATTTTCATAGGTCATTCTTTCCTTTCAGGACTATTAGAGTTTTGGGCATTCACATTTTAAATGATTACCCTTATTTCACAGCTTATACATTTTCTTACAAGAGCCAAAGTTTTGAGTTACTGGTTGTTTGAATATTTGTGCCTTAATCTCTGACCAGTACTTACTGATTCTTTTGCTTTATTCTACTTTTAACATGTCTTTTCCAAGACTTCAGGGATTAGTTACTATCCTCAACCTAGCAGTTTTATTTTATCATCTCTCTTTTCTACAGGTTTATATTTCCAGGTTTCAGAATGCAAGCTGATACCAAATCATTATCATTCAATCTACCAAGCAGCACTCATTGGCCAATGAATTATTTATTTAAATCTACGACTGAGTTCTTGAGTATTATTTTTTTTTCAATGCGATTCACTGCGATTAACATTATCAAAGCTTGAAGAAACAATGAGCGTTAATCAGCTGGAGGACACCCAGTGGAACACCCTGAGGAAGAATAACCCTAGTAAAAGAGAGGTAGTCAAAGTCTAACACAACTAAAAAGTATACTGAATTTCCAACTGCAGGTGTTTTTACAGGAACACAAGCAGCTCCATTAATCGCCAGTGTGATGGCCGCTCCTATCCTAGTTACATACATTTTCTAATCCAAGGTCACAGGCAGTACCTTGTTTTCTAGTAAAACTAAGTGTCAGATTCCTAAAGACTCACTGTCAGTGTAAGTGATTTATTCTTGTATATGCTTGGCCTGATTTCAAAAGATTCGCTGTTGGTGTAAGTGACTTGCTATGATGTAAGGCCTACCTATAAAGCAGGGTTACACAGGGGTGCAAGTTCCAAAAGACCTGCTATCAGTATAAGTGACTTACTGTGATGTAATGGAGTAAGTCACTTACACTGAGAGCAAGTGTTTTGGAATCTGTCCCCAAATGTTTCTTTTAGGCAAAAAGTACATGTACAAGCTTCAACAAAGTCAGAACTGGATCAGTTGTGTTTAGTCACTTCCCCCTCTTGAAGCTCCATTTTGAGTACCTTGTTGTGCCTATGGACTAGATATCTTTTGGTAAGCTCCCACATGACTGGGAAGTAGACCTCCATCAATTACCCCCACCAATATTAAAAAGATAGTTCTTTGTGCTTCTTGCTGTTTTAACTTTCTTTCACGGTCATTCTGTATCTTTAGGAACATTAAGCCTGTGCAGAAATGAATTTCACATTTATGTTTATTGATAAATGTGTAAATTGTCCTTGTCATTTGGTTCAGATGTTAGTTGTAGTGATCACATTTTCCTAAGTTGTAAATTTCTTCACAAAAACTAGCATGTCTTTCTTACTGATCACCAGCTCTAGAAGCACTTCCTTGGTTCCATGCTAACTATATTACAAAGCAGTTATTTGAAGTGCAGGTCACCTAAAACTAGATGACAGTTCTGGAGTTCAAGGTCTGCACAAAGCTTCTGTCTATTGATATAAGACAGTCATGCATAATGCTACCATCTGCTGCCATTTGTCTGCTTATTTGGATAAGGTTTTTATGTGTTGTTTCTTGCATTTTGTCTGCATACTACCTTTATTAGCGCTTCTCTAAACATGCGATCATTATCTGTCCTCTTGAGACTGCTGCTCTAAATATAATGACAAGAAAAATGGCAAATTATGTGTCTATGTAAATGTGCATTTTATATCTAATAATTAGATTTAGTGACTTTTTGAGCAAATATTTATTTACATTAATGGAATACTAAAATATCTGTAGAGAAGTTTTGCATCATGTTTAATTTGTATTGTTCCGAGCAATTATTACAAAAGGAAATGTAAACCTTATGGACAGATTAGTAGCTCAGCCATCTAGTAGGCTGACATGCATTATTTTAGCTATTTTGCTTCAAGAGAAGAGAAGTGAATGATTAACAATGTAACTGAAATAATGTACTGTGTAAAAGTAGACATTTGTCCCATATTCATGGCCAGAGATAGTTTTCGTTGTTTATCTTAAACAGGAAACTAGCTGGAGAAAAATGGCAGCTGCGGTTCAGTGTTCTGCTGGCGTTTATATTTAACAAGCAAAGGAGAGGTCACGGGGTAACTCTCTAAGGACTTGTAAAAAAACATTAGGAAAGCTTTATATTCTATAGAGTTCATGTGGCAGTCATAGCTCCCCAAGGTGAACACATGGGACCTCCCCATGGTGAACGCATGGGATTTAAGGCAGAAGAGGCCAGCCACAAATGCAGATGTATCTTGTAGCTAAACACCATTTAGTTGGTCACTGCAATGGATGTGAATTGTGAAAGTCAAAAGTTATGTTATGCGTTGTGTGCTGTGGCATCAGACTGGAAATCTGAGGTGGGATTTCAAAGATTTTGTTGTATATTAAATTCTAAAACTTGCTAGATAAACATAGCAGACTTCTGTCTTGTTTCTAGTCATATACACAGACGGTAGGAGGACAGAATGACAGGGTGTATAATTTGCAGGGCAAAGAATAGAGAATTAATTTAGATTAAATTTATTAAATAAGACCTGTGCATCCAGGATGTCAGCAGTCACTGTGACTCTGAGACACCTGATGTGGAGAAGTGAGGGGAGTCCTCAACTAACTGTCAAAGAGAAACAGAAGGACTTCTAAGAGATACCTAAAGGCTTTATGTTAAGGAAAACAATTCCACTGGATATGAGTGTATTTTTGGTATTATAAATTTTTCGTCTCTCAAGTGTTGCAGAGTATAAGTCAGCTTCAACTTAAGATCCATTGGTAAATTAGAGTAATGAAACTCATGTCTGTATATAATGACGTTTAGCTTTTTTGGCTCAATTGCATTACTAAATACTTGTATACCATTTTACATTTTTGACCCAGTGAGCTTAGTGGTAATTTGCATATCTTTTTTTTCTTCTGCGTACTTTTTTTCCCCACAGCACTGGCTGACCATCAAGCCCCCTTCTCATCAGCCATGCCCATTAGTTGCCCCATTCTTAATGAGGTGAAATCTGGAGGAGGCCATCGTCCAAGCAGCCTCAATGGTGATTTGTAACCTCACCGACATCTGGGTAGTGAGGGCATGTTTATTTAAGCCTAACCCTGTCTCCTGGATAGGGGGAAGAGATGACCCACATTACTGCAGTGACCACAATGCCCTCCCCAATGCAGATGTACATTCCTGTACACCTATAATGAGAACCAAACACCTGCTTTGGACCATCTGCTACAGTGTTGCCTCTCATATGACAGATTGTGACATTAAATGACCCCAGACTGCCCCACCCCACATCAATGGGAATGCCCATCCATCTGTGCCAGCTCCATCAAGCACCTGAGCCACTAAACAGTTTCAGGTTACCTGGGCCTTAGTCAGAGCTTTAATACTGCATGCCACTAGAGTTGGCAGGGTAATTTACATATCTCCCATGATACCTTACTTTTACCCTGGTAAGAGGTACAAACTATTACAGATCTTGCATAGTATTACTTCCTTTCGTGTGATTGCGTGACCTGATGTTGTGTAACATTGAATAACTGTTGCATGAATTCTTTAAAAAACACATTACAATGTGCTTGTTACATTTCAGTCATCGTATGTTTTTCAGGATGTTGTTTCTTTTTCTTGTCTTCCCCAGATGTTACCTGAAAGAAGGTAAACTTTAGTATCAATGTGTCATTTCTCTGTTTTTTTTAACTTATTGTAATTTCTCAAACCATACTAGAAATTAGGTTATTTGCGCGTGTGTGTGTGTGTGTCTTTTTCTGTACTTTTCTGAGGTATAATTGAAAACTAGCATTTTTAATTTATTGTACCTGCTCTGATATTTGCAAATAAGCAATAAAGCAAAGACCACCAATGCAATGCCAAAAAACATAGGGTTATACTACACAGAAAAGAAGATGCCGACAGAAACAAAGCTTTAGAGTGACCTAGAGTGGTGATTTAACACTTCTTAGGGAATATAATACAACAAATAGGAAACAGAACATGTGACACTGAGATTTGTGTGTCTGCATAGCAGTTTCTGCAGAAGGAAAATGTGTTGTCATTATCTAGGCCTTTAATAAAACTGTATGCTGAATGCTAAGTGAAGTTTTTGCTGTCAAGTTGGATAATGTGTGTAGGAAAGACAGATGTAATCCACAGCACAGTTTTTGAAGTTATATGTTTGCTGTCTATTGTTTTTGTGACACAATAAAGTTGTGTATTTTTAGAGATACTGCTTCCAGTCAGACACATAGCACAGAGGTCTATTAACTCTTCAAATGCTGTTTTTTTTCTATTTATTATTCTTTCAGGAGCATGTCAAGAAAATAATCATATGTAATAATCATAGGTTCATAGGTAAGTACTAGGCTATCTGCCCAAGGGCATCTATAAGCCTAGCCAGAATTTATTGGCTTTCACCGCCCCCCTGTGCCCTCTCCAGCAGAGCCATTAGTTCCCTGTGCCTCTGTCCAGCAGAGCCACTGCAGTGATCCTCGGGGTAAGTTTCCCATCCACTCGTCAAGGTTTCTCTTGAAGAGTGTTAGTGAGGGGCTCTGCCTAATGTAGATTGGAATCCTGTTCCAAAGCATGGGGAGTCTCTGGGACAGGAATATATCCCTCCAGCGTGTCCTATTTATCGTTGTGGTGAGGTTTAGATTCCTAGAGCATGTGGCTCTTGGGGATTTGTTTTTTTTTTTAGGTGGAGCATGTCCATCAATTCTGGGTTGGACATGGCCTTGTATGTCAGGCAGAGATCACCTCTGAGTAAGCGGTATGCAACTGAGTACAATTGGAGTTTTATGTGACTCTTTCTAGGAGAGTAAATGTAATACACTTGATAACTTTACAGTGAGGAAATATATCGTATGGAACATTGTGTCCACCAATGGAATGATTTAAGCAGTGCAACCTAGAGGCACTCTGTCCAGCACATAACACAGATCAGTGTTTTTTCATAGTGAGAGTACATAGGATTCAGATACTGATCTATTGAGAAGGATAGAGAATCGGTATGCTACGGCATCAGCAGCTTATCTTTAGGTATTTAAGTGGGAGGTTGTCAGCTACAGTGGAGCAAGGTTTGAGTTTAAGTAAAAAAAAATGTTATCATTGATGTGCAGACAAGTCCTAAGTAAATCTTGACAGCAATGACTATACAGGGTAAATTAGGCTCAGATGATATTACTGGGAGGGGAACTAAAGGAAATGGTAGTGAGTACAGTGTATAGAGAATCTTGGTTTTAGTCTAAACTGTTTAGTGAATTACTAAGATTAGGTGTTATTGGGGGAGGGAAGAGGCATTGCATGTGGTGAAGAGTTTTGAGTTATGGAGGTAATGCTTTCTATGAAGTAGTTATTGAATAACGTTGCAATTCCTATTGGAGAGTTATGAGAAAGGCTGGGTTCCATGTTTGAGCCCAGATGCGACAGGTTACATATAGATGTCATGAATTCTTTGGGATCATTTTGTGTTCAGTCTGTAGGCATCTCTAATATTGTTGTAAATCAGTGCTGGTGCAATGTCTAAGTGTGAACAAGCAATAATTCCCTAGTTGTGAGAGATTTCTCCTGGCATAGAATCGATGCAAGCAAGGAGTTGGCATATATAATTTTTGGGGGTGTGGAGAGCTTGGACCTCTACAAAAAAAAAACACTAAGTTGATTTTTTCACAGTTCGGTTCACAAAGTCAGCAATTTCTGTAGGATGTCCACATCATTTGGGGACTCGACTATGGCTCCTAGTTTGCAGTCATCTGATAATTTTGTTAGCCAGAGACCTTCTGTGTTAGTCTGTACTACAGAGAAGTAGATACCAAACAGGAGGGGACCCAGGACTGAGCCGTGTGGTACTCCACTTGTCACTAGTTTGAAGTTGGATTTGGAGTCTGCAACTTTTACAGTGTGGGTTCTATCAGTGAGCCAGTTGGCAACCCATCTTATTACATACAGATTTATACCTAGTTTAGTGAGTTTATCTATAATTCCAGAATGGGGGACGGTGTTGAAAGCTTTCGCGAGGTCAAGATAAGCTGTGTGAACTACCTTACCCTCATCTAAGGCTTTGGTGACTGCCTCAAAGAAGTCAGTCATGTTCAGGAGACGTGCTCTGCCTTTCACAAACCAAACTGGGTGGGGTCCAGAGACTGGAGGTTACCAATGTCTTTGTTTATAAGTTCCATAATGATACATTCCATGGCTTTGCAGACAAGGCTCGTCAGGCTAATAGGGCGATAGTTTCTGGGGTCCGTGGTGGCTTTCCCTTTGTGGAGTGGGATAACTGTTGCTGTGCACCATTCAGTGGGCACAAAGCCTGACATGAGGCTATGATTGAGCATGCTACTTAGGTGGGGAGCCAGTTCATTCTGAAGTTTGTGTAAAACGCAGCCTGGGATGTTGTCCGGTCCCATGGATGCTGTTCTTGGCTTTAGAGAGTGCAGTTTTTATCTGCGGAGTTGTGATTAAAGGGACTCTGCATTCTTCTGGTATCGATTTGGGTCCTTTAGGGGGTGAGAAGAGAGTAAAGTTAGCACTGAACATGTCTGCCAGGATGTTTGCAATATCAGTTGGTTCTGTAATTTTCGTGCCATTGTGCTGTAACTCAGAGCAGATTAGAGTGTAGTTATTGAGATTTTTGACATAGCTATATAATGCTTTGTGGTTGTCCTTAGAATCAGTGGCGATTTTGTTTTTGTAACTAGCTTTGGAGGATTTTATGAGGGATCTCTGCTTCTTACTATATATATATATATATATATATATATATATATATATATATATATATATATGGATGTGGGTGTCTGTAAAGCAAATAAGTAATAAAAACCGGTAGGCCAGAGTGAAGTATATACCATAGCATTTTTTGAATTGAAATCAAGAGAACGAAGCGTAACTTGACTGCTGATTACTTTATAAGCACAAGAAATGGTTAAACTGTAAGGTGATACAGGATGCTGTTTAATTTAATTTTAAAGCTATTGATCAAATTTATGATGGGATCAGGCGAGGAGATGTTACCAATAATACTGAATTATGTGAAACCAGATGGATTATTAACTTGCCCTCTGGGTTTGAATGCTGTCATACCTTTAAAACCTATTCTAAACAAAAGAAGACCTAGTATTGCGTAAAAGAGAAGGTGTGTCACATTCAGAGTAAAGCTATTGGTTGTTGCTGCTTTTGAAAAAAGGCACCATTCAGTGTCTAGAGGTTTATTGGTCAAGATTTATGTTAAAAAGGAAGAGATGGAGTTCCTATCTGATGTGATCTGAAGAAGGTTTTACCGAAAGCGCTTATCGAGTTATTTTGGGACTTTACAGGCAGTTGTATACACTATTACTAGTTGCAGGAAGAACTGTTCTTATTGCCACGTATTGCAAGGCATTTGAAGTGTATATATTCCTTGACAGCGTGGAAGTTCTGTATTTACTATACGGAGTTTTTATGGAATTGACTTGATTTTCTATTTGGAAGATTGGTAACAGCCGAGGAATTCGTGGTTTGAGATTCTGTGTGCTGATTATGATAAATATTTGCCATCACGAAATTTTGTTTGATACTTCGTACCAAGACCAAGGTTCCAAGTATTTGAGTTAAATCCAAGACTTGAACTTTTGAGTCAAGAAAAGATACGTTCGTTCCATTGAGCTTTTTAACTGTGTTTTAAAATAAAGCAGGACTGAAGGGTCTTTAAAAATAATATTTTCTTTTTTGGTGAAATTTATTGAATTCGATTGGACCGAAGAGTCTGAATGTTACTTTGCTCAGAGTGAGTTGTTATTTATCACAGCTGTGGAGTTATGGCTTGATTTTCACACAACAGGATGCTGTTTAAGGTTTCTCCTTAAAGTCAGCAATCTAGCTGATTACAATAAAGTTAAAGAAAGGTCAAAGAAATAATTTTTTTTCTAATAAGCAGTAACCACTAAGAAAATGCTATGGTTTTGCACATAAAAATGAATGAAGGAGTTTCATAGTATGGTGAAAGATTGGAGTGGCATTGCATTCACTACAAATTGGGGATATGAAATCGGTATAAAAACAAAAATTCTGTATGGCCACGAGTATGACACAGCATTGTAATGCCTCCTCATAAGCAATGGAAAAAAAGTATCAGATTAGGTATGTGGAGGTCAGGAGTGAGTGCCATTGTTCAAGATCAAGGACAGGCCTTAGTTGTAGCCAATGGACTGATGTAGTGGGAACAAACATTTTAATAAAAACAGTTGATTGAAAGAACAGTGAAGATAAGTGGTTTGTGTTTTTACAAATTAGTTATTTCATGTGAGCAAAGCAATTAATAGCATAAAAAAATCTACTAGTGAAAGTATGGTTCATCAAATGTCTCATATAAGATCTTTTTCTTCTTTCGGCTTTTTCCCGGTTAGGGGTCGCCACAGCAGATCATCTGTCTGCTCATGATTGGCAGTGGAGTTTTACAGTGTCGAGTTGCCAGCCCGGCGCCCAACCTTCCACAGAAGGCACACACATGCACACATTCACACCTAGGGCCAATTTAGAGTGTCCAATTCACCTACTATATGTCTTTGGGATGTGGGAGGAAACCAGAGCACTTGGAGGAAACCCACGCGACCACAGGGAGGACATACAGACTCCACACAGAAGGCACCCCAGCCAAGAATCGAACCGGAGAACCTCTTGCACCACCGTGGCTGGCCATCTCATATAAGATACACTGGATATAAAAAATGTACACACCCCTGTTAAAATGCCAAGTTTTTGTGATGTAAAAAAATTAGACCACAATAAATAATTTCAAAACTTTTCCCACATGTAATATGACCTATAACCTGTACAATTCAATTGAAAAACAAACAAATCTGTTAGGGGAATAAATATATATAAAAAAAAATGTACAATAAGCTGGTTGCATAAGTGTGCACACCCTTAAACTAATACTTTTTTGAAGCATCCTTTGATTTAATATTGCTAATTCATACTGCTGTTTGATACACTGTCCTTCCAGTTGATACAGTCTTCCCGTTTTTTGTGTTAATACTTCCAACTTTTTGGTATTATTTTTTTAACACAGCCTCTGCTATTGCTGTGTCCAAGTCTGTTAAGACATTTTTACTTACCTTTTGATAATCCTGAGCGATTGTTTTCCTGCAGGACTCTGTTGGATACTGATCTGTGACCCTAGTAAATTTACAACCTCTGAGACCTATCCAAACTTACTTGGCAACCACCTTCCAGCTTATACCCAACCTGAAACCTTTCTAGACTCAGTATAGGCACTTTCATCAATACTTTGAAAGCCTTTAATTGGTCTGTCCTGAAACTCTTTCATTCGATGAAGCAGTCAATATTTTTAATAACTTATTCTTAAATACTTTAAACAGCCATGCCCCACTCCGCAAAAACGAATCAAATTTAAATATGGCTCACTACCCAGACAAAAGCTACAATGTCTAACAGAGACAAAGCTTGGAAAGAAAGGCTTAAAGATAAAACTCCCTATAACCTGCAACTTTACAGATAATTGTGCAATTTGAGTAAAAAACAAGTTAACCTACATAAAAAACAATATTACAGCCATCAACAGCTTAAACACAAAAATGACCCCAAAAATTCTGGACATCAATACGTAACCTGCTACATCCGAGCTCAAATCCCAGAACACAACCTTTCTCTTAATAGCTCTCCACTGGAAATTGCAACCCTATTCAATGCCACTTCATAGAAAGCATTACCTCCCTAACTCAAAACTCTTCATCCCCATCCAGTGCTTCTGCCAACCCCTCAATAACATCTAATCCTAGTAATTCACCACACAGTTTAGACCAAAACCACATTCTCTGTACACCGTACTCATCACCACTTCCTTTACTCCCCCCTCCCACTCTTACCATCTGAACCTAATTTACCCTGTATATCTACTGCTAACAACTTCCACTTAGGACCTGTCTCCACATCAATGACAATTTTTTTTTTTTTTACTTAAACTCAAACCTTGCTCCACTGCAGCTGAGAACCTCCCACCTGAATACCTAAAGATATCTGCTGATGCCATAGCATACCCAGTCTCTATCACAGGTTCATAGGTTCACAGATTCATAGGTGTTTACTAGGCTAATAACCACAAGGACCTTTTTAAGCCTAGCCATGCATCCCAAATCTCTGACAAGTTCTGACACCTTTGATAAGTGTAAGCATGGGTCTGGGAGTTGAACCATTTACAGGTTACGTGTGTCCATTAGAGACATAGGTGCCAAACCAGGGATGAATCTCCTGCTCCCCATCCAGTTGTCTAAGTTACACTTGAATTGGGTTAGGGAGAAACTCTGCTTCTCATCGATGGGGAGCCTGTTCCCAATAATCGGGTAGTCTCTAGGATACATACCTGTCTCTCCAGCAGGTCCTATTTATATCACAGGCAAGGTTTAAGTCTTTAGAATGGGTAATTCTGGTGTTGTTTGTTTTGTGGATATGCAAGAGGTTCATCAGAGTGGGGGTTGCCAATGGCCAGTATGCCAGGCATAGATCTTCCCTCAAAAGCCTGTAGGAGACAGAATACAGGGTTAGGGCCTTGATGTGGTCTGCATAAGGCATTTTACTTACACCCTGTATTCTTTTAGTGTGGAACCTCTGTGAATGTTCCAATTGTCGGATATGCCTGGTTAGGTACATACCAAAATAGTACTCATTGATATGTCTGAATGCCAAATACAGTGGAGTAATGACTTAATTGGACCTAGATGCCATACTTTTGTTTGTAAGTTGTGGAACATAGAATGATTTCCTCACCACTGTAGGCACGTGATGGTCAAAGGCGAGATTACTGTCTGTATGTGTCCCTAAGTCCCTGACTAGTGGTTCAGCTGTAAGGGGTGTATTGTCAATATGAAAGTTACCAGGGGTGGATGACTTCCAGAAGGATGCTATTATGCATTTCTTAGCATTTAGTTTTAGCCCATGGCTCTGACACCAGTTGTTTATCTGTGTCAGCCCTTCCTAGAGAACATTTGTGGCAGTGTGGGATTCAATGCCAGCTCCTAATTTGCAATCATCAGCAAATTTAGTCAGCTAGAGACCATTGATGTTGGCATTGACTTCAGAGAAGTAAATGCCAAAAAAGAGCGGTCCAAAGACTGATCCCTAAAGGACTCCACTTGTGACTGGCCTCTTTGTAGAGGTGGGTTCCCCAATTCTAACTTCCTGTGTCCTGTCTGTGAGCCATTTGGCTATCCACTGGGTGACATACAGGTTTGTACCTAACCTCCTGAGTTTGTCAACAATGCCCGAATGGGGTATTCTGTCAAATGCCTTGGCCAGGTCAAGGTAGGCAGTGTGAACCATTTTGCCCTCATCCACTGCTTTGGTGACCTTCTCAAAGAAGTCCATCAGGTTGATTAGGCATGACCTGCCCTTGACGAAGTAAAACTGGGTTGGGTCCACTGTCTGGAGGTTTACTATATCACTAGTGATCATGTCCATAATAATTCTTTCCATGGCTTTACATACAAGACTAGTGAGACTTATGGGTCTGTAGTTCCCAGGGTCTGTAGATGGCCCACCTTTGTGCAGAGGGACGACTGTTGCTGTTCTCCATTCATGAGGCTCGAAGCCTGTTTGGAGGCTACAGTTAAATAACATTTCCAGAGGGCCTGATAGGGCATGTTTCATGCTATTTAGAAGGCATCCTGGGGTATTGTCTGGGCCCATTGCTGCAGTGTTCATGGCCTTAGAGAGAGCATTAAAAACCTGTTCCCTAGTGATAGCAGGGGGAGTTATATTTGATGATATTTCCTGAGGGAAGGTTGGGGGGGTAAAGTTGGAGCTGAATTTATCGCCCAGTAGGTTTGCTATATCTTCTGGCTCAGTATAGTTGGCTCCATTTACAATGAGCTCTGCACATAATTGTGTATTGGTTTTGAGGTTGTGGACATAACTAAAGAATGCCTTGTAGTTATCCTTGGCCTTGGAGGCCAAATTTACCTCAAATTTGACTTTGGTAGTCTTTTTGTCCTCTGAGTTGTTTGTTTAGTTTGATGGGAGTGCTTTTATCCTGCTGTTCTTATCAGCAGTTCAATATCTGAATCTTATGTACCCTCACTATGGAAAAAATCCTATTTTGACTGACATCTCTAACTTTTGGTCTATTGCAGTATTATGACTTCTCTCAAACATTCTTGAAAGTTGTTTTCAGAAGTAACTCCTCCACTGTCTTCTACAAAAATGTCTGTTAACATCCACCCAACATGACTTCTTCACAGCACACCGTACAACTACTGCTCTCCTATCATTCACTGACTCCATAAACAAATACAAGGACTGGAGCAAATGTGTTTCCTCCTTATTCCTTGACCTGTCAAAAGCTTTCATTACAGTTTCTCACCCTCTTCTTCTTCATTATTGTGGTTCAACAACTGTTTAGTGGACAGGCTCCATTCTGTAAAATGGCGGAATACTGTCTCTCCCTGCATACAAGTTTCCACTAGTGTACACCAAGGTTCGATTCTCGGTTCCCTCCTATTTGATATCTGTTATCAGTGACCGCTATACCTCTCTAATCTAGTAACTTGACTCAACTCCTCCATACCACGCACAAAGCTTTTTCCTCATTTGAGAAATGGCTCAGTAATACCCAGCTACTACTCAACCTTAAAAAAACAAGGTCATTGCTATTTTTCTGCAATCCACATGCCTGATAAAGTGAATTTCAAAATATTTTTACTAAACAAGAATTAAATTGAAGTAGTCTCCCAATCCAAAACTTCGTGGTGTGATTATAGATAATAACCGTAACTCTGACCTGCATGATCAAAATAACATAAAAAAGACTCAGCAAAAAAGTATGAATGCTCTATAGGCATAAAATTGCCCATACTTACCGTCTTCCATCTCTCTTATATGGTGCACACTTCCTAACCAACCTTCAGGCTACAGTTAGAAAATAAGCTGGAGGCATGTTATAATAAGGTTGCAAAATATGACACCAACAAAGAATACCACAGCCATCACTGTATTATCCCTAAGGGTTTGAATTGTTTTGAACTGCCTCACTGCTTAGATAATATACAACTTACTCCACACAAACTGTTATTCACAAAGTTGGCTGCCCTGCTTTTATATCTATTGTCTATTCCTATCACCCTAATAGACTACCTTGCTCTAATGAACAACATCTTCTCAGCATATGTAAATCACACAAATCCTCTAACCAAAGTCTCTACTCATATTCTGTCACTAAAAATAGAATTCTATCCCTCTCCAAATTAGATCGCCCTCTAACCTCTCCATCTTCCAATTACTACTAAAGGACTATCTGAATAAGACTTTTCTTTGCTCCTGCAGTACCCCAGGCTAAACTAGTCCCTCCCTCCTTCCACCCCCAGCCTACTTTGACTATGTTCAGAGAGATGGAATTAGTAAAAGTTTTCCTAGGCTATATTATCTAATCATCTCTCTTCCAAAGAGTATACTCTGTGCATTTAATGTCATCTCTATGAATTGCAATTGTGAATACTTTTTTCTGTTGACAGTGTTCTTTTTCAGCTTGTTATAGTTGTCCAGATATTTGTTGTATGTACGTATAGGTTCACACTGTATGAGCTGAAGCTGAACTTCTACTTAGTTACTGTGTCATTCTTCTGTATTAGGCCTTGTAATAATGTCATTTAACTGTAACCATATTATGTCAATGTGGAGCTTTTCTCCCCAGGCCTCTGCTGAAAATGAGATATTATCCCAGTTGAACTTTCCAAGTAAACAAATGTCAAATAAATAAAAAAATGTTATATACTTTCTGTCCTGCAGAGCATACATCCTAAGCTGCCCTGACAGACTTAAGTTTGAGTTCAACAATCTACCCTGTGTGGTGGTGCATTTAACTTTGTAAGAACCCTGTACCCTCAGCTTAGACCTGACACTTATCATTTGGAAATGTACCGCATGTGCATCCCTGAACCGATAATGTCACACGGTAATTAAAATTGGTACAGCTACCTTTCTAATAACTGCCTCTTCCAGAATTCTGTGCTAGGAATTTACACATTCTACTTATCCCTCTTCAACCAACAATAACTAACTAACTAACTAAATAACTAACTAACTAAATAAATAAATAATCCACATAGCTCATTAAGCAGTAGGGTAAGGAATGTTAATTTTAAACTGA
Organism: Protopterus annectens; assembly: GCF_019279795.1. Classification (NCBI taxonomy): domain Eukaryota; kingdom Metazoa; phylum Chordata; order Ceratodontiformes; family Protopteridae; genus Protopterus; species Protopterus annectens. The sequence continues at coordinate 333,858,147 of NC_056745.1, read as the reverse complement.
AATGTTAAATTCCCAAGCTGACGTTTCCTATGCCATGGGTTTTCTACTCAGTGCTCTGCAGTGGCCAAAAACCATTATAAATGATTTATTGTATATGATACAAAATGGAATGCAATTCACACTGTCAAGATCAATTTGTTTTGAGTACTTAATTCATTTTTCTCAACCTTGTTAACTTTTGCAAAAAAAAAAGTACATTATCTTGAAACGGGGTATATGCTTTTGTTCCCAGTGAAAGTATTTCCACACTTTGTGTACCTAGCCTAAATTATCATGTAGTCCAGGTCAGTCCTTAATGAATCCACTGAGGGAAAAGATTCATACTAGTCGTAATTAGTATAGCCAGTGTGACACAGAACTTGTCTCTACTGCCAGAAATTAAGTGCTTCCAGCAGATGTTTATTACATGTTATTTAGAAATGCAGAGGTTCGTAGCAGATTTAAGACATTACATGTTCATCAGACTGTGATGATCGATAGCTATGTGCCATACAGTGTCATTAACCTAAATCCAGTTTGTGTGATTCGGTAGTTGGGGTCATAACTATAGGCTTTCTCTCCTTATGGAAATGCATTCAGGCTATGCTTTATTATCTAACAGTCCATTTTTTTGTTCAATTTATTTTCAGATACATAAATTTGTACAACCAGTTACTATTTTATAATGCAGTTGCTCATTTATTTTCAGAAATGTTATAAAATATATTAGAAAATAAAAATAAGCAAATAACTAATGTAGAAGCTGTAGGTTTTCTTTCTGTAGTTGGGCTTCTATTCGGTGCCTAAGGAATCTGTCACAGTCTAACCAGATGCTAAGGGGCCTTGCTAAGTCAACAGTTTGCATTCCATCACTACAAAGTGTCTTTATCCAGATGAAGCAGCTATTGACGGCATAGGCAGGCAGTTTTTTTTTTTTAGTGGAAAAGCTGTTCCTGTCTTTGGCCAACTGCAAACTAAAGTCTGAGCTGATCTTTGTTAAAGCTTAAAATGTCATAGTTGCAAAGGAAGACAATGATGGCCAGCAATTTATTTTATTTTTATTGAACAGGTACTGGTACCAAACAGCTGAATACACTGTTTTTAGTTATGATGCAGGAGATTAGATTACAGTAGAACAGACAAATATGTCATGCAGTGCAATAAAAAAATACAATGTAAAGTATTGAACTGTAAGAGTTATAAAGCAACACTTTACTTATGAAATACATTGCACTGTGGTTTAGAAAATATGTGATATATTTAACAATTTTTACTATTACTGCTCTTAAGTTGAAGAGGCTGTACAGTATTACATTGATATGATAATGAAGGTATTACAGTCTTTATGCCATATTGGGTTTCATTGCATACGTTTGTTTTTCAGTGCTATACTGACTGCCATTCATCAATGCTTTCTTCATATTTCACCAATAACTATACATCACTCTGCTCTGCTAGCTTCTGAATCATACCTCTCAACTATCCAGATTTTTGGAGAATGTCCAGATTTTCCCTCATGTTTTTGATCTGATCCTCATAAAATTTGTGGCTTTCTGGATTTTTGTGGCAAATCAGTGAGGAATAAATTCAATAAATAATTACAGATATTTGAGTTTCAGGCTTCATCTCCTTAACACAAGCCCTTTTATTCTAGCAACTTTCTAAGTTTATAACAGTAATATTTAAAAATTATCCCTGTTTTGGGGGCTTTGACCCCTCCCATTATTTTTGGTTTTGTCCAGATATTTTGTGCGAAGAAGTTGACAACTATGTTCTGAATAAGTTAGTTTGGCTAAACTTGGGTAACAATAAGCAAATGGCTAAATAAAACTCGTACAGAGTCCTGTACAGCAGACTTCACCCATACTTAAAATTATATGCTATCTGGCACTAACTCGAAAACATAACTTATAGCAAGCATAGCGCTAGGGCTCCAGGTGATAACTTATAGCAAGCATAGTGTTAGGGCTCCAGTGCCCTTCCCTGTATCAGAAACTCTGTAGTAGATGATGCCCAAAATTCATCAAGTTCAAATGCTTTTTTAAATAATAACAATTGCATTCTGTGGCACAACAAATCACTCTGATCCTTGGTTTTCGCAATAATCTGTCTTTCCAAAACCATCTTTTACTGAATTAACCTCTTTTCTACTATAGAAAAAAATAAAATTGTAGTTATTTGTCATAGATTATCGACTGTGTCCTGAACCTACAGAGGCTACTAATAGCCTAGCCTTTCCTACTACTAATAACTAATAGTAATGTCTGCAGCTCACTTTACCCCCCCATTGCTAAATTAAAGATCATGTATAAACACTAATTCTCAAAAAAATAACACTGCTCATTTTGTGATTTTTGGGTGCTATTATCCAAAATTGTAGCTCACCTCCAGAACAATATTACCAATTAAGATGCATATGCTTCACATTTTCCCCACATTTGCCTGTTAATAGTATGTATATATGTATACATATCTATA
>NC_056745.1:333838190-333850690 GCF_019279795.1 Protopterus annectens | reverse complement strand
TGGTTTACTATCAAAATTTAGATCAGCACTTACGCAAAGCTTGTAAGGTCAAAAGGCTGTTTTCAAGTTTGTATAATGTCAATCCAGAAAAGTTTTGTCTCCACATTAGTAAATGGTAGTGTGCATTCGCTAATGTGGAATCAACATTCTGATAATAGATCACACTACAGTGGGGATCAGGAAATGTATGCTTTTTTCACCGTAGTGTGATCTTGGAGTTGGAATATATAATATGCAGGGGGTGGGGGGAGTAGGGGGTGCAGGGGGGCTTGCCCCCTGCAGAAACATTATCGGTAATATGGACTTTTGACATTGGAACTTCCTGTGTTCAAATGTTGATTGTATGTTACCATTTCTGAAAGTTTGGTAATTTATTACCAGTTTCGGTAAACTGGTTTGATCAAAAGATGGAAAATTATAGTAAACTCTGCAAACCAGATACACAATTAAGTGCCATTTAATGAAGGCAGGAAGGAGGAAGTCTGAGTCTACCAAATCATGTCAGAAAGATGCAAGACTTCCAGATGTGTATGAGGTTTACTGGTCAAGTGTACTTTACTTTTGGAAAAGATCTCAAACTTATTTTTCTCCCTTGAATACTTCCTTACTTTGGTAGCAAATTATGTAATATGCCTGTACAACTTTGCATAGTGACATTTCAGTTTCATGGCTCCCTGTTGAAATGTTGTCACTCTTAACATCAAGTGCTCTCACACCTAAAATAAAAGATCAAAAATGCAGGAGAAGACTGAATCATGAAGATTGCTGTTCAACTTTAAACTTGTTTTTTGCAGGGGCCAAGAGCCCCTGTACCCCCGATGGGTGGGGTAAGCCCCTAAACCCCACTGAACTTACATATACAAACTCTGAGAATGCCAAACCTTGAATCAAATGGAATATCCTGAGAAACTGCCATTTTGGACTTACTATATGTAAGTCAATTTTTTGATCCATTCAGTCTCTGTATTTCAAGAATCACTCAAGTGAATCTCAGCATTTCAAATGGTCACCCATTTTCGTTTGCCTTACAAACCTAGAGTTACTTTATGTCTAGACCGTATTAACTTTAAATCTTTATATCATTGTCATTAATTTTAATAATAAGGTATTTTAAATTGGCTAACGTATTACTGCCTAATAGCCACTATGTTGGAATCATTGCACCCCATGTTGTCTAGAACATTGAGTATGTTATCCTTGAATGTGCAAGCTTAAGCTGGGGCCAAACCACTCGCACACATCTTGTTATTGAAATATTCTCTGTGCAAATGGGTAGTTTATTTATCTATCTATCTATCTATCTATCTATCTATCTATCTATCTATCTATCTATCTAGCTATCTATTTTGCTCTTAAGTTAGAGCTTTTCTCCACGGTCACCTAAGTAGCAGTACTTGTTCAATAAACAAAGAGATAAAGAAAGAAAGAAAGAAAAGGGATGGATTGATGCACAAATGAATATATGATGTATATCACTGTCATTGCAGTAGTTATTATCCGGAGCTTTTTTCACATCTCTTGCCTGTAACTCTGTAGGTCCAGTCTGACAAAAGTAGATACTGCATTAAATACACACTGCTGCATTTAGTGTAAATGTGGCAGATGATAATTAGTTAAAAATGGGTCACAATCATTAGATAAGTAGGGGTAGAAAACAAGCTTTTAGGAAGCAGTGCATTTGTAATTCAGTCATATATGCTATATTACCTTGGAATAAGACACAAATACAATGAAGGAATAACAGAGACTTGTACACCACACTTAGGATATGGAAATGTGGTATTTGGGGGTAGGTTAAGTGTTTTAAGGTAAGCAAAACTTTGTATCTTGAGCAAGGCTAAGAAAGAGTTAAATATTTTAAATTAAAAGGGAAAAGCAGGCAGGAAAAATGTAAATATATTGGGATCTGTGCTTGTTACTAGCTGCTGGGACATTGGTTTTCAGGATATTATACTACTGTATGGTTTTCTGATCCAGTAAGTAAACATTTCTAACTGTTTTCAATTCAGAAGTTTTCCCACTCTCCTTCTGGGATCAATTTCCTGTCATGGTAATGAGCTGTCTCACCAGTTGCTTCATTGAAACATCGTGAAGTGGGCTTAAGAAAAGTAAAAGTTGCAAGTGTGAGGTACATTCCTAGAAGAACCAGAACATGAGTCTTCCTCTGTTTTGAAGGTAGGTAGGTCTGTAGCTACATAGTCCATAACAGTTACTGTGTATGTGGCGGGCTGAGGAGTTCATCCTCAGGATATTCCACACCATAATAAACAACTACGTCACAAGTGACATGGGTTTTGATGAGAACTGTATCGTTGGACGGGTACATTTTTGGTGTAAAATGGTAGATAAGAAACATCAGCTGCTTTTCTTGTATCACAGTTTGTAAGAAAGTATTGTACTGTAACACTAAGGACCACTGGAACAGTAAAGTGAATGATTAGGAAGAAAAGAAATATGATCTGTGTCCACAAGGTAATGAAAGGAGATTGTGAAAAGTGAAACTGAAGTAGACAGGCAGAGGAGATGTGAAAAAATGAAACTGAAGTAGACAGGCAGAGGAGATGTGAAAAAATGAAACTGAAGTAGACAGGCAGATGATATGTGAAAAAATGAAACTGAAGTAGACAGGCAGAGGATATGTGAAAAAATGAAACTGAAGTAGACAGGCAGAGGATATGTGAAAAAATGAAACTGAAGTAGACAGGCAAAGGAGATGTGAAAAAATGAAACTGAAGTAGACAGGCAAAGGAGATGTGAAAAAATGAAACTGAAGTAGACATGCAGAGGAGATGAAGAGGATGTAATGCATGATAAATGGTAAAAGCAATAGCCAAGAATTAAAGAAGTATTATTTCACAGAAAGGGCAGTTGGTACATGCAATGGATTACCATAATGGTGGTGTGGGGAGGCTTTTAGTGGAGGTGTACAAGAAGGCATGAGCTAGATGGAGGAGAGAAGGGGGTAGCAAGATGGGAGGGACAGCTTTGGAGTGTTGTCTATAAATTACGACAGACTAGACAGACAGATGATGTCTTTCTGCTAGTACTAATTTGTGTGTGTGTGTGTGTGTGTGTGTGTGTGTGTGTGTGTGTGTGTGTGTGTCTGTGTGTGTGTCACCATCCACTGGGGGCTTGGCTGAGACTAAACATAGTAGAAGCTGTTAGTAGCACTTGTCAAATGTACATATAAGTTGAAGATAGTAGTCTCACTGTCACAAAAGTAAAGTTTTGGTTGAAGAACTAATGGAGAAGTGGAATGTTATTGTTTTGTGAAAGTCTCGTTAGAAGAAATCATATTCTATGTTGGGGAGATGATATATGTTATTTGGGAATGGAACTCTGATCTTCAAGCTTTGGATGCATTGCTAACTTTGTAAGTATTTAAATATGTCAAAAAAGACACTAAAAAGGAGTGTGTTATTTACAGAGGTGTTGTGATCCAAACTGGGAATAATCTACTACAGAACATAGTCAGTTCTGGGAGCAGGTGACCCCAACCCTGACCACCAAAAAGAGTGTCCAAACAGCACAAGGTTGTGCAGCACTCTGCAGTTACATCAGTTTATAAGCAACGCTGGATGTACCACAGTTAAGATCTCCACTGGCTAATAATGCTGTTCTCTCCTTAAAAATTAAACAAATCGCTTGTTGTCATGAATAAATTAATGCAAATTGTAAGTACACAGGTCAGATCAGTTTAAGAGGCTAACAGCTACTTAGGGAATGAGACTTTTGTTATAACTAAATATACCACTGCACCTGAAAATGTTCATTTTGATGCGGTGGGCCTGACTGCTGTTAGACTGATGTGGGCTTCCTGAATCATCTATTTGTGTTCAGGATTCTTGATATTGTCAGTCCTGCTGAGGCCCATTAATTCTGGTAGTTACACTATGGACTTCTGTTTCTTTTTATCCTCCTAAATGTTCCTGGATTCTTTAAATTCTGCTGATTTCAAGAAGTATCAGAATTCTGCTTTTTTGTTGAGCAGGTAAGTCTGCTGGACACAAGTGTCCCTTTTCAGTGGTAGCCCAGAGACACTGGCTAAGAAACTTGCTCAGAGTCACACAGTAGGCAAATGGAGTGAGAATGAATCAAACCCTGGGATTTTGAGCTCAGGAGTCAGCTTAGAGCCTTACTCCTCTGCACTAAATGCCATATTCATGTTTCTCTTAGTTTCTCCTGACTTTGGTAACATCTGAAGACGTGTTGTAATTCTGCTAATCTTGCTATATGTATTTTGAACCCATTCAACCTTTTCCCCTCATCTCTAATGAAGTTGCCATGTTTCTGAATATCCAAACTGTAACATTTTTTACAGAAGTGAGAGATTTTGCAAGACAAACCTTAATGTCAACCAAGGCAAATTACTTATTTTCACTTTATTACCAAAATAAAGGTTAAATGGTGTGGATGTTTTATTGTTTTTGGTTACTTCATATCAATGTTAAGATGTCTGAGATAGAGCAGCTTAGTTTTTAGAAATATGTAGAAGGAACTTTAAAAAACTGAACTGTCTCCTAAAGTATATCTCATCAACATACAGCAGCCATATTGGATCTGTCCTACAAGCAAAGATGGACAGGTGGTAACTGTGACTCTATTAATCATGTTGGAGAACCTAAACTCTATTAAAGTAAGTAGGATCCTTGTGAATTCTTTATTCTTTTCTAAGATCATTGGGCATACTGCTCAATCTCTTAGCACAAGAAATCTCAACAAAGCCTAAAATAATGGGGGACAAGCCCAAAATTAGGGATAGATTTTAAATATTGCTTGTATAAACTTAGAAAGTTGCTAGAATAACAGGATTTGTGTTAGCATGCATTTTATGAAGGACTGGAATTCTGAAACTCAAATGTATGTCATTATTTATTGACTTGAACCTTCAGTGTAAAACCACATATTTTATCAGGAACAGACCAGAACTATAAGACAAAAATCTGGATATTCTGTGAAAATTTAGACAGTTGAGAAGTATGTTACTGAATTTTTTAATTATGTTTTCCTGTCTGACTCCAATCTTTGCTGCTCATGTCCTTGCCAACTCTGCTTAGTCAAGTTGTGAGACCTCTTCACTTTGCTAATTCTACCAAAGTCCCCAGATGTATTATTTTTTGTGTTGAATCAGTTAATTAGTTCTTAAAAATGCTTTGGTCCTCCCATGCAGACATTAGGACCCTAGGAACCTACCAACTAGTCACAGCTACTTACTTCTGACATCCTGGCAGTGGCAGCTTTTGCTATTGGACTGCAGGGCTGCAGCCCCCCCCCCCCCAGCTATGGAAAGAACATTTTAAAAAATAAAATAAAATATTTATTTTTTGTATTCTACATTACATAGCTGTGAGTCTGACTGACTTGCTGGCACTCTGTTAAAGTCCCTGAACTCGAACTGCGCATGCTCAGCGAGTTCTGGGTTAAAAAAAATAGTTTCTGTAAATCCAAACTGCTGTAAAAGCAGTCCAGATGAAGGAGAGAAGGCATCAGTGTTTGATGCCCAGAAGTCTATGGGGTTTGTAACCCTAGTAAACTGGAAAATTGGACTGCCATGTCTGCAGTCACACAGGTGATGTGCATGGCTGGATGGCTACTGATTGGTTTTCGCTCTCTTCCTGCGCTTTGCGTGGTGGGAAAAAGAGAGCGAGAACCAGTCAGTACAATAGCAGCATACACTACTTTGGTTTGTGCTTTGGTAAGACCATCAGACCATGGAGTTTGCAGCTTGCGATCTTGGACAAAAAATTCTGCACTTCTGTCAAGACTTAAGGTAATCATCCAGTGCCTGTGCCACTCAAATAATAAATGCTTGCTGCTATAATTGTTACTGGTAATGGCAACCTGCATAAGCTAAAATAAAGTGGTACTACATTTGTTAAAAATAAAGAGCTAATAATGCTGATTTTTTTTCCATGAAGAAAAATAGTAATTGTAATATTTATTTGATTTAATGTGCTAACTGGAAAAGTAAGGCAGTCACCATGGCCTCTTTTCATCTGCAATCAAAATAATAGAAATAAGGGTAAGTAATATATATGGACAGTTCAGGATTACAGTCATCCAACATGTTTTGGGGAAGTAGAAGGAAGCCAAGGGGAAAAACAGATAAGCTCCACAAATGCAGTGGACTGGGGTCAGGATTGAACTCTGGTATCTGGACCTGACTGAACCTGACTGAAGTGAAAATAAAAACTTGTGTCAGAGAAGCTATCTAAGGGTCGGACTTCAGAGCTGAAATATCCAGATTTGGAAGGGTGGGAGTGAGCATATGATGTCAGCTTTGCCAACACGTACAGGAGAGAGAGAGAGACTATGGGCTTGAGCTTGAGATATGCTTAGCTCTACTAAGTCATGTTAATGCTGTAACCTTCAAAGAGTGTAGCTAGGAACAGGCATGTCCACTGGGAATGGTATAACATTACTTTATATCAGCTGCCAGGGAGGAGTTTAAGCAACAAGACGGAAAAGACCCTTCATGGCTGCCTGTCTTATGGCTGCACTGTGAAGGATGCCTATTCCTGTGATAAGAAAAATAAATGACTGGTGGTAGTAGTGGCTAGATACTCAACAGGCACAGTCTGTGGGAAGAGGTACCTAACAAATTGCCAATTTATCTGATTTTTCAGTTTGTCTTTTCTTTTGGTTTGCAATTTGTAATATAAGCAATAGAGAAACATCCCGATACCTACTGTGTATAAGAGGGAAACCAATCATGAACAAGTCATCAGCCTACAACAGATTTGAAGACTATAAATACATAAGCTCACACACCACTTTCAGATAGAAAAGAACCATGGGCAGCATATTTAATTCAAGTCCCATGTTTTGTGGTTTTGAGCATAGCTCCACCCATTTCATATTGGCCCCACCCATTCAGCTATTTCCTGCAGCCCCACTTGGATTTGAAGTCACCAGCCACCACTGCATCATGGGGAAACATCTGGGAAGAAAATTCTCTGAATTAGTCTTTTTTATACCCTTTGCCATATCCACTGCAACAGTTCTGCTTTTATAGACATGATCACTGTTTTTTTTTTAGCCAGATTAATCATACATGTTGCAAACGGGCACCATGTGACATCAACACATCACTGGCCAATGTACCTGTAACATACCTGTAAGTATCTGTAGGGGATACAGCAACACTAAGAAACCCCTCAGTTTTACAGCTCCAGAATAAAGAGTCTGGCAGAAGATGTTCCTCTAGCCTTCCTTGTACTGTCCAGGAGGCTGGAAAATCCCAAGGCACAGATGACAAGGGCAGATACGTTACCCTTATGCTTGTGGTCCAACAGCAGGCTGGTGTGGCAGGTGGGGGCCAGGTTACTGTAGTCTAGATAGGGACGCGGAGGTTGCAAACTTCCTAACCTCATCATTATTGTATAGCCTGATCTACAGAAAGACTATACAAGTATCTTAGAGAGGAGCTGAAAATGCATTTCAATAGTGGGGATTGTGATTTCTGGCCAAAGTAAATAAAGCTGGGGGAGGAAGGGAGGCTGGGAAGTCGTGACAGATTATGTTTGTAGTATAGCTGGACTGCACACATTACTTGGTCTGACTCCATCAGCATTTTCATCTGCTCATACGTTGTTTAGCTACCATAACGTGTCGTGCCTCTGCAATTCCATTTTTTTGCCATTTATTGATGTAGCTGCCTGCATTCCCTTCATAGGATGCTTTATCACAGCATTGTGGCTTGATAATGTAGCAGTTTTCTTAATGTAGACCACCGCAGTATCGTCAATCATTATGTCAACTAGTGCTGATGCTAGGAAAACTGATCTGTGCAAAACTCTTAAAATCATATCTATATGCATGAGGCTGAGCGAAAATGTGATTTTTTTGAAGCAGTAGCAGTGTTTTTCTGTATAATTACCATTAGCCCTACTGTGTCCTCATAGAATGTAAAGCAATGTAACTATATCTGAGAGGACATCGTCAGACTGACCACTCCTAAGGTAACATACACAAGGTATGATGTTATCGACCCTAAATCAGGTACCCCATTACATGAAACACAGTGTCAGGGAGCCAGATTTCTTCAAGATCTACAGAAATATTGCTAACTTGCATTTTAAGAATCTTGACTGCAGCCTGTAAATTTTTTTCTGTCCCTTTGTTTTCAGAGTCCTTGAAAACAACTAGACGGTGCCACCCCCAGCATGCAAGTATTATAATTACAGTTTGTCTGCAACAACATGCTGATATATTGCATAAAACACAAAAATAAACCACTGATAAGAGGAGGACTTTATGTTTTTTTTATTTGTTGAACTCAAGGTATTGTGACTTGGCCTAGTCTGTGAATTCCAAGACCTTGTAGCAACTGACCTTGAAAGAATACTTGCTGATGATTGCAAAATGAGTGATACATTTCTTCATATGATTAAAACAGCTTTCTCACATCCCACAGCTTATATTCATTGATATATTAAATGCAGTGCATAGCTTTTGAAGTTTATTGTGCATTATATGGTACATTGTTTAATATCCTTCCTAAGTGATCTGACATTGTTAATAAGCAGAGCACATAATGGTTCATTTGTCTGTGTTATGCAGATAAATAAATAAGTCATGTCATGAATTAGATTTTGAAGGAGGACCAACCTGTTCTCAGATTCAACAGTGTTGCTGTGTGTAGTAGTTATAGCTCTGTTTGTAGATGTTCTTCGTGTTTCACTGTTGCAGTCATCACACTTGGGTAATCTGGCTGCAGGTAGTTCACAGTCGGCCCGAATACCAGAGACTTAGTATTTCTGCGTCGGTTGCTTTCGTTCCAGGACTGGCATCAGGTCGTCAGGGGTATAAAAACAGGCAGCCGACGCCATTACATCAGTCTTTCTTGCTGAGGAGCTCGAAGCAGAGGCAGTTTGCATGAGAGCCAGCCGGACGCTACCTGAGTTTTCATTTCCGAATTGAATCATCCTGAAGTCTTCTAAAGCTAAGTACCCCATTGGGGATCCTTTTTTCTTTCTCTAACAGATGTCAGAAAAAGTTAACAATTATCTCGCCCGTGGAAAGCAAATACCACACCAAGATTTCAATTCTTATTGCGTCACCTGTTTAGGCCCAGACCACAACATACCTCGCTGTCGGTTTTGTGCCTTGTTCAACGCCCAAACTATTTGTCATTGAGCCCTTATTGTCGCTAAATACCTTCGCTCTCATTCTCTGTATTCCGAAATGGCTTCGGTAAGCCATCTGACTACCGATCTTCCGAAAAAAACATAAGGATAAAGACAGAGACAGACCGCACAGGTCCAAAACTGCTGACGATGCTTCTGTTAAGCTAGTCGCCAGTTTGCCGGTACTCAGTGAGGCACTTTCGCAGCCCCTGATGCCCGCTTTAATGGATTTGCAGGCCGCTACCATGACCTGTTCGGAGTCCGGTATGCTGCGAGACTCTTCTTTGACTACGGAACCTGTGGATGCCTCTTCCTTGGATGAGTCCAGAGCCGCTGAGCAGGCACCATCCTCTGAAGAAGTTCTTTGCACTACTGATATTTGACACAAACCGACGACTTCTTTCACATCTTCAGTTCTGTCTAAAACTACTGAGTTTCTAAGGCCAAGAGTACGTGCTATGCCTAAAAAAATGATGACCCATACTCAAGCACCTGCTTCCTTGCCACAACACCAAATGCTTAAATGGCAGAAGACCTGATTATGCTGATTAGGGGAAGCCAGCCTTCCCCTGCTAAGAGCAAAAGAGACCTGTCCCCAGCAGCTTTAACAGACCAAGAGTCCGATGACTCTGCGGTATCTGATTATGAAGACATGCCTTTATCTGCTTATGAGGATTCAGATGCAGAGGAACCCATACCCTCTGCTTCTCCTCCAGAGTATTTTTCTTTTGATGAAACCATACTTTAAGAGAGCATTTCCACTGGGAATGCCAAGACTATCCTCAGTCCAAAATGAGACTCAGAGAATTTCTAGATTTGCCACAACATAGAACTTTAGCAAAACCCCCAGTTCTAGATGTTGTGGATGTTGTCTTTATGGAATCCAGTCTAACTCCTGATACTTTACCCCCTGCTCCTAGGAAGCCAGACAGGTACTGCAGAGTTCCTGACCCTCACAAATTCCTTTTCAAAAATCCTACTGATGACCCTGAGATCATCTCCTAGGGGCCTAAAGGTATCAAAGCAACTACAGCTAACTACACCCCATTCAGACAGGGATTCCAGAGCTTTAGAATGATGGGGTAAAAAAGTATACAACTCTGCAACTCTCACCATTAGGGCATTGAATTGTCAGTTTCACATGCTGAAGTACCAGCAACATATTATGGAACTTATTAAACAAAAATTAGCTACCTTTACAGACTGTGCAGAAAATAAAGAATTACAAGAGCTTATGCATTCTGCAAGCCAAGTCAGCAAGCATATTTTGCAATGTGGCTTTGACGCCCTAGAAGCATCTTACAGGGCAGCAGTCACTGCTTCTGTACTGAGAAGGCATGCTTGACTTAAAGAACAGACCTTGCCAGACCATGTCAAATCAAAATTACTAGACGCTCCTTTGAACAAGCATAATCTGTTTGGCACCAAAGCAGAAGAGTTTCTTAAAAAGATGGAAGAAAAAGCTAAATCTATGCAGACAGTCAAAGAATTCTTGCACGTACAGCCTCCTAGATTCAGATTCAGTAGGCATTGCCCTTCGAAACATTGGTCCTTTCCAGCTCCCTCAAGGCCATCTCAAAGTAGACCCAGGGGAAACAGACCCCCCAGACTACAGTCTCAGGGTATGCAGAGATCTAAGCAATGGAGTGCCTCCACTTCAAAAACAGAGCGTGCTAAGCCACTCCCTTATGGAAAGAATTTACAATGACTTCTCAACTCCTCTCCTCACCTCTGCCCAATTGCTCGTGCCCCAAGGAGGAAAACTTGCCTATCATGCAAAAAACTGGACTTCCATCACCAAAGACCTATGGGTCCTCAACATTGTATCCCAGCGTACAAATTTAACTTCCACTCCCTGCCAACCCCAAAAGGGTTCCCAGATATACCTCCAAACCAGTGGGCAGAGGCACAAAACCAAGTTCAGTCCCTGCTCTCCATAAAGCAATTCAATCTGCTCCTGCAGAACAGATAGGTCAAGTGTTCTATTCCAGATATTTCAATGATACCCAGAAAAGAGGGCACTTGGCGCCCAATCCTAGATCTCTCCATTCTAAACACCTTCCTGGTGGTACCAAAATTCAAAATGCTCACCCTTCAGCAGCTGCTTCCTATGCTGGCCAAAGATGCCTGGTTAGCCACCCTAGACCTAAAAGAAGCCTATCTGCACATCCCTATCACGGACTCATGCAGGAAATACCTATACTTCAGGGCAGGATCTGTGCATTATTAGTTCTTTGGCTTATCCACTGCTCCCAGAGTATTTACAAAATACCTAGCTCCAGCCGTTGCCTACTGCAGACAGAGAAAAATTCAAATTTACCCGTACTTAGACGACTGCCTGATTCAGGCAGACAGTCAGGAAATGCTGTTGCAGCACCTGACATTTGTAAAGAACCTTCTAACCCCCCTAGGGTACACTATCAACGAAAATAAATCAAAACTAGTCCCCAGTCAAAAGATTATATTCCTGAGAGAAAGCTTAGACACAGTATCCCAGATGACATTCCTTACTCCAGAAAAACAAGCCTATCTGATAGGCTACTTCACTCAAATGGCCACCAGAACCCAGCTATCTGTAAGGAAAATCCTGTAGGCCCTAGGGTTCATGGCCTCTTGCATTCTACTGATTCCATATGCCAGACTGCATATGAGGAAACTTCAATGGTACTTAAAAAGTCTTTGGTACCAACATTCTCAGGACCTGGAAACTGTCATTCCTATCATACCTTGTCTAAGGACAGAGTTTCTTTGGTGGGTAGCAGCATGCAACCACAACAAGGGACTTCCCTTTACTCAACCCCACACCACCCAGACCCTAACCACAAATGCATCAGACTATGTCTGGGGGACACACTTGGATGACAAGTGCATTCAGGGCCGCTGGAGCCCAAGTCAAATTCATCTGCACATCAACCAAAAAGAGATGTTAGCTGTCCAGCACACCCTAACAGCTTTCAGATCCCTACTCTCACCAGGACCCCTGCTAATAAAAACAGACAACACCACAGTTATGCGGTACATCAACAAGCAGGGGGAATCCCCCTCCTACCCACTCTGCAGGCTAGCTATGGCCTTGTGGAACACAGCCCTGGACATGCAAGTCCATCTGCAAGCTCAATTCCTGCCAGGCAAACAAAACTCACTGGCAGACGACTTAAGCAGAAATCTCCTAGACCCACATGAGTGCCAATTAGAGCCCAAGACCTTCAGCCTTCTGACTCAGAAATGGGGGACCCCAGAGGTGGTGCCTCCCCCTGCAATCATCAGCTCAGCAAATTCTGCACCAGGACACCTCACAGCAGGGCCTGAAAAGTGGATGCCCTATCCTTCCAGTGGGTAGACCACTCTATCTATGCATTTCCCCCTCTGCCC
>NC_056745.1:333820690-333833190 GCF_019279795.1 Protopterus annectens | reverse complement strand
CCACCCTCCCAATTATATTGCACTTTAAATCCTGTGCCAGTGGCTTAGAGGGATAAAGCTCTGGCTACAGTCCTGATGACCTTAGTTTGAATAGCAGTTCAGGCACTTAGTGGTACAGGCAGGGAAGATGAGTGTGCCCATCCTGTGGGAGGTGTGTGTGCATGCATGGAATACATTTGTGAAGTTGATTTCTGTAGTACAGACCAGGGAAGCAAATGTTCAGTATTGCCTGTGGGTGGATCGGGTGTCCTGCTGATGTCACTTCCTTACAGAAGTGAGGGTTGGTGCAGTAGCGATGGTCATTTTAAGTCCAACTTACACGGTGTTATTGGGCAGCACAGGAAGTGAGAAGTAGGAACAAAACACTCATAGGCAGCAGTATGACATGGCTCCAGATGCCGCAGTCTCCTTACTGGCCCCAAACATGAATCAAAAGTAGTCCAGGGAGGCCAGTCATGTTCAGTAGGGCTGGTGAATGAGGAGAGGCCATGGGAACAGCTGATGGTCAGCTGTAGATAGCCAAAAATGTAAAAAAAAAAAAAAAAAATATATATATATATATATATATATATATATATATATATATATATACATATATACTGTACTATATATATATATATATATATATATATATATATATATGCATATATACTGTACTATATATGCAGTAACTTAACCATAGTTGCACTGCATTGCATGTGCAGTAAGTGGGCTGCAATATGCTGCATTATATGTACACTAACTAGGCAATGGTTATACTCCGCAGCATGTGGAGTAAACAAACATTAGTTATACTGTACATCATGTATAATAACCAAACAGTAATTATAATCCTCAGTATGTGTAGAAACCATACAGCAGTTGTACTACACTGCATGCAGTAACCAGACAGCAGTTATACTACACTGCATGCAGTAACCAGGCAGCAGTTACACTACACTGCAAACCAGACAATAGTTATCCTCTATTCCATGTGCAGTAACCAGATAGCCATTATACTCCAATGTAGCCAGCTCTTCTGGAGCCCTGAGCCAGTCCCTGATCTGGCACCCCCCCCCCCCATCTTTAAGTGGTCCTGTTGTACTTTTGGACCAAAAACAAAACATCCTTTCTCTCCAAGCTGTTTCCTAAGTTTGCTAAAGAAAAATACAACACAGGGAGTGCTGAGTGCTTCAGCCCTTATCAAAAATGAAGTATTGGCATTCAAAAACGTAATGCCGGTATCAAAGATCATGTCCGTGACATTGTGCACCTGAGGTAGCTGCACTGTTTGCCTCACCCTAGCTATGCCTCTGTGTGCAGCAACAAGATATGCAGCTGTGTAGTACTGAAAGTTATATTATATTATCCATGCAGTAACTGGAGAGTGGTAATACTGTAACTAGGTATCAGTTATGAAATCCTGCATGATTGGTGACCAGAAAGTATCAGTACTTCAGTACATGTAGAGTGAATAGGCACCATTTATACAATACTGCATATGCAGTAACTGGAGAGTACTTATACACTGCTACTTGTGTACAGCCCTGAATATTTATACTAATAATGTTGACTCTCACTTGCAAAATACATTTCATTTTACATTATTAGCTTGTCTGTCTTGTCTTTAACCCATGTTCCAGTTCTAGCACTAAGTCCTTAGCTGACTAAGTTGTTAACTTTCTTGAGCTGGACGGGGTATCAGGCACCCACATAAAACTCAGTTAGGTCACAAGCCTACCTGACCTAGCCAAATAATTTTTATTTTCCCATTAAAAATATTTAGAATGCTTGCCTAATATGAACATCCTGCTGTGAAGCCATCAGTGCATTTAGTCGTCTGTACCATTTGCCTCATTACATAGTAAGGCATATGTAAGATGGGGTTCACCAACCCGTGCATTATATCTGCAAAGATCATTAAACAAAATGCAACCACCTGTTGCTCATGCACATCAAGTCTTCAATCAAGTTCAAGTAAAAAAATGTGCATAAACACACGCACACACACAACTATATAGGCATATGTGAATACTATATATATATATATATATATATATATATATATATATATATATATATATATATATATAAACCCACGACATGTTCAAATATCAGTGACTATATGAAGCGAATTATCGACATTTCAAAACATCAACAGTACAGGTATCACGACAGCTAACATGGGTCCTGCAAGGGGGAAGTAAAGGATATGATATGATACTGTACCCATACTACTTCCCCCTTGCAGGACCCATGTTAGCGCTGTCCTTTCGTATACCTGTACTGTCGATGTTTTGAAATGTCGATGGTTTCATTTCGGTGTAGTCACTTTCGATATTTGAACATGTCGTGGGTTTGACATGAACCCATATATATATATATATATATATATATATATATATATATATATATATATAAATATAGATATATGCATGTGCGCGCACACACAAATATATAGGTGTGTGTGTATAGCATGTATCTACACACACACAACTATATAGGCATATGTGAATACTATATATATATATATATAGATAGATATATGCATGTGCGTGCACACACACACACACACGCACACACAGACGAATATATAGGTGTGTGTGAGTATAGCATGTATCTATATCATATATAGATACATGCATACACACACACACACGCACGTGCGCGCGCGCGCGCACACACACACACACACACACACACACACACACACACACACACACACACACACACACACACACACACACACACACACACACACACACACACACACACACACACACACACACACACACACACACACACATATATAGGTGGGTCTGTGTCAGAAGCTCAAGTTTTCAGAAACTGCACCTCCCACACCCCCTGCATATTATATATACCAACTAAGAGAATGCACTACAATGGAGAAAATGGTAAATTCCATGATCCTCACTGTACCATGATCTCCATTCAAAAGCTGGTGTCTGACATATATTCCTTTATGAGAATAAGATTTATATAGTAACTTATGGTTTATTTGATGTTGAGTGGCAAGGCTACTTTAAAATTTTCCTGCTTGTTAAGTAGGCTGACTCATCAACTTACTCAGCTTAATAGGATATAAGGAGAACCAAAACTGTTTTACAACTGTTTGTCTGAAGAAGGCAAGTTAAAGTGCTTGCCGAAAGCACTCACAATAAAGGTTTTTTCTTTATTTTATTCCGTATTGGTGTGACAGTATTTATTTTTTGCCGGCTTTTATGGTTTCCTGCTGTGCCTGTTTTTACCAGTTTTAGTTTTCATTTGTGGTTTGTTTAGTCGTTTGTGATGGCAAGCGGAAACGGAGCAGCAACTCAGGATTTGTTCTCCCAGGATGAAGACAGCGTTAATACCCAGGAGAACGCAATTGGAAACTTGACAGCCCTAGTGCAGGTTCTCCTAGGGCGGGTCGAAACCTTATCTCAAAAAGTGGAAATATCCTGTAGTGGCAGACTGAATGAACGTAATATTGCCACTAGACAACCAGGAGAAATGAACAACCATAGTTCCAGTGAGGGTTTGGTTGGAGCAGGCAGTAGCAGTGTCACTAATGGGGTTGCAAGGGTGTAAGTGATACCATTGAAGGTCGTATAACATCGCAAAACAATACAAGCCGAACTGGCATCAACCAGGGAGGAACACAAGGCATCCCAGCCCCACCATTGAATGACAATAGCTCACCGAATCGTGTAAGTAATATTCCTTCGATGGCAGTATTTGTAAATAACAACAATTTCTTTTGTGGAAATAATCAACTGAACAGTTCACCTTTAGAAAGGGATGAACAATCCACAAATGAATTACCCAATTTAATTAATGACTTTGATATAAAGCTTTACAAATGCAGGAAGCTTCAACTTGAGGTTTCCTACCTGCAACAATGTATTCAGAATAAAATTATTCCCAAGGGCCTCAGGCAATGGCGGTATCCAGCAGGCCTGGTGAATGATTCTACTTTTCATAGGGAATTACTAGACCTTTTTGACCGCCAAGGACATGAATTTTTACAGGCTCTTATTAACTTTAAATTAACTGACATTAACACCCTTAAAACAGAGCTGGAAATTTTAGCGCATGCTATCAAAAGCCACACTGACTTTTACAGGTATAAGTACAACTATTGTAGAATTTATACCAGTATCGAGTCTGCATTGAATAAACTTCTCATTATTAAAAAGAAAAAAATCACTAGAGATATTAGCGATTATGCTAATAAAAGAGCTTATCCTAAGTCCCCTTTCAATGGTCCAAGTAATCAGTCACCTGCCTACAATACAGATGGAAACTTGAATGAGGAAGTTTTGTCTTCTAGTACATGTAACGATAGTCCACTAAATGGGAATACGGACGATCAGCCACTCAGACGTAGTGAGAGGCTTTTTAAAAACAAAAATGGGTACGGTAATAGAGACAATAATGTTGGTAGTAATAACAACAACCCTGACAGACAACAGGGGGACAATCATAGGGGCAATAGTTCTAACCACCAGGATTTTCAACCAACCAACAACAACCGAACCAACAATCGCTAGTCCAATCGGAACCGGCCACAAGTGAGGAACAAATGGAGAACGAGGAGACGATAGTTTACACACAAGACCTAGCTTGTGGACCACGTGTTTACACAAGCTCAGATGGTGACTTTAACATATATAATTACACCTCCTTGGATGTGGATTAAGAAATTGTCGATTTTCTATCTAGGGGCCTAACCTATGTTCCCGGGAGACACATGGACATTGCTAAAACTATTATAGACCTTAAGTTATTTGTCCGTAAACTTAACCTCAATATGCTTATGGGAAGCAGTACTAGTATGGTCAGTTCTTTAAGGGTTTCTAGTGTATTTAACCCACTTATTCATCCAGACTTGTGTGTTTTTGAAAAAATGTGTGAGATATATTTTTGGGCTATCAAAAATTATCAGCATTTTAAAAATATGAGTAACAACATTAGTAATTGTGAATTTGATTACTTAAATTTGCTGAACGATTGTAATATTAGGGTCATGAAACCCGATAAAGGTGGTGGCCTTGTGTTTATGCAACACGATATGTATGTTGATAGTATGGTCAAACACCTCAATACTGCCACATATACACAGGTAACATTAAATGAGGTCAATGGGGCACATAGAAAGGTTAAAGGGGTCCTGGAGGATCTATTTTTAGAGGGCCTTATTGATATTGACCTATACCATTACCTTATAATGTTAGCCCCTAAAACACCAGCATTATTTGGCACCCCCAAAATTCATAAAACTTTAATTGATCCGCCATTTTAGACCAATAGTTGACGGTCGGGGATCAATTACATACGGGTGTGCCAAATATATTGATAGTGTCTTAAAACCACATATTGGCAGCGAAACACAAATCTGTAAGGATTCATGGGGGTTTCTTAGCCATATTAACAAGCTTGAGTTTCAGCCTAATGCTCATTTTTTAACAATTGACATCAAAGATTTATATACGGTTATTCCCCAGCAGTTAGGTATTGAATGGACTAGGGAATTCTTTTTTTTTTAAAACACAGTTTTATTGGTTTACAGAAAACAAAAGGAAGAATAAGCATGTTACAATAATTAGTTAATAGTTTTACATAAAAAGTACAGGAATAACAAAATATAACCTATATACATATGTGCCAGATACAAAAAGGAAAAAGAAACAACACCATTAAGATATTTGTGAAGTCCTGTTGAGCCTTCAAGTGGTATGCTACATTTGCCCTTAAATTTATTCCTATAATCCTGCAGAAGGGAAGTAATTTAGATGTCACATAATTTTCTTTCCCAGATCCATTTACCAGGATAGTTTCTAAGAAAAATAGGTGAGTCAGTGCAGAAACCAAGAGTAAGAAAGGTAAAATGAGATTACTATGAGGATTAATTGTTACTCTGTATCCAAGAGCAGGAAGATAAAGTCCCATATTCTTTGATATGTAGCCCTTTTACAGGAATTAGTTATTAATAGTTTTTGTGAAGAGATATATTTAATGGCCAAAGACTTAAAATCCCTCCAGGATATTTTGGAGCGGTCCATCCAATGTTTGGTAATGTAGAGTTTGATCAGGAGGCAGACAATAATTAATGCACGAAGTTTAAATTTAGGTATATAAATACTCGTGATATGTAATAGGGCCATCTCCCAGGACAGTGTAGATTTATGGTATCCCATTTTCTCCAAACGAACCTTAAGTGAGCACCAGATACTGTGAGAATACCTACAGGACCATAATATATGCATAATATCTGCATGTGGGTACGAACAACAGGAACATGTAGTGGAGATATTCGGGTTAAATTTGTTCAAATGTACTGGGGTTAAATATAGATTATTGTTAATCATAAGTTGTGTACAACACAGTTTTTTGTATGGCGAATACATAAGTGTATAATTAATAGCCTGAAGCTTCTGTTCTATTGAGATGTTTAGACTTTGATGGTCCCAGTAATCAGCGAATATAATTTTTCCTTGGTTTGAGATTTCAGAAAAATTCTTGTAGGCAATAGAGACCATGTTTTTCTTGTTAGTTAAGTGTTTAAGTAGAGAAGCCACCTGGTTTTGTTCCATATTAGAGCTGGGAAATCTGGATACCCACGATATGGTAATCTCTTTTAATTGCCTCAAAGTGATAATATATTTTTTAGGTAAACCTAGCATCGTACGAAGTTCTGTTAGAGATAGGTGTGGACTAGGGAATTCTTAATTATGAAAAAAGTAAATGATGATACCATCAATTTAGTTGAGACACTTTTAGAAATTGTCCTGAGGAACAACTTTATGGTTTTTGAAGGTCAATTTTTCTTACAGAAGTTGGGGGTAGCTATGGGTTCCCCCTGTGGCAGTAGTTTTGCGAATGCCATTATGGCTTTCTGGGAACACAATTTTTTGTTTAAAGATTCATTTTTTCAGAATCATGTATCCTGGTATACCAGATACCAGGATGATATGTTCTGTATTTGGAAAGGTGATCTTTCTCTTATTCCTTCTTTCATTAATAACATCACTCAGACTACCAACTTTTTGGGATTTACTTACACTATATGGGAAAAAACTATCAATTATCTCGACATACAGCTCACTAGGGATGATTATAACCATAGGTATAAGATATATGATAAACCAACTTACTCAAACACCTTTTTACATTTTTCTAGCAGTCACCCTTACCATCAGAAGAAGGCAGTAGTTAAGGGGCAGATGGTTAGGGCTGCCCGTATGGTTTCTGATGAAACCGATTTCAACCATGAATGTGACTTGCTAGAATAAATGTTTCTGAACAGAGGGTATCCTTCTACCCTAGTTTCAAATATTAAAAATGAAATCATAAACAAAAGGAGTATGGGGCATTTTACACCGTTGCTACCTGATCTAGTTGGTACCACTATTAAAAATTTGAGTTACCATGAAGGCTTTCTTGGTGAGCAGTCAACGAACATGTCTGATGACATTATAGTCCATCAAGTCAGTTTTCTTTGTACATATTCACTTGACCACTTAGCTATTAGAGAAGTTCTTAATAAGAACTGGAATATAATTAAAGGTGATGAAAAGTTTTCTAAAGCACTAGGGGTTAGGCCTAAAATAACTTATAGGCGAGGCCAGAATTTAAAATCGCTCCTAGAGAGGAAAAGAGACAGAACACATAGAACCAAAGGAATGTTTAAGTGTGGTTCATGTTCATACTGTAAACATATTTTTGTGACCAAGCAAATTTTCATCAATAACAAGATGTACAAAATGAATTATAGATATAATTGTGAGTCTAAAGGTGTTTTATATGTGTCTTTGTGCACGTCATGCGATGCATTCTACATTGGCAAAACGGAAAGGAAACTAAAACAACGTATTTATGAACATTGTTATGCTATAAGTAGGAATGACTCTAACAATGCACTGGCCAAACACATTTTAGACTACCCTGATCATGCTTTCAAATTTGCAGTTTTACAATACAGGAGCATCGACATTAGGGGAGGACCATGGCAAGTCCTTTTGGAAATTGATGAACTTATATGGCAAATCAAGACTAGAGCACAAGTCTTTCCGGGTTTGAATGAGAGCCTTTCTATCAAATGTATGTTGAGATACTTGGCCCTTAAATGATGATATTAAAGGGTTTACACATACATATACATTTCTGGTTCACTTAGATAGATTTTTGGATTTACTGTTTATGTTCATTTTTATTTATGGTTTCACTTACCATATTTATGCATTCATATACATATATATTCATACATTGTTAAATTCATAGTTTTTAGTTAATAATTTGGTAATTTTGTTGAAACATTGTCATGTGTTTATAATATTTATTGGTGTCTGACATATATTCCTTTATGAGAATAAGATTTATATAGTAACTTATGGTTTATTTGATGTTGAGTGGCGAGGCTACTTTAAAATTTTCCTGCTTGTTAAGTAGGCTGACTCATCAACTTACTCAGCTTAATAGGATATAAGGAGAACCAAAACTGTCTTACAACTGTTTGTCTGAAGAAGGCAAGTTAAAGTGCTTGCCGAAAGTGCTCACATTAAAGGTTTTTTCTTTATTTTATTCCGTATTGGTGTGACAGTATTTATTTTTTGCCGGCTTTTATGGTTTCCTGCTGTGCCTGTTTTTACCAGTCTCCGTTCAAAAGCTTCAAGTTTTTGAAAAATCGATCATATGGTCTCGACCATATCAGTTTTGAGTTTTTGAAAACTTGAGCTTCTGATAGGTATCCATATAGGTAAATGTGAATAGCATGTATCTATATGGTATATAGCTGTATGCACACGCACACACACACACACACACACAAATATATAGGTAGTATGTGTGATTAACATATATCCATATAATATATAGATACACACATGCACACACACACACACTCGCACATAGAAGTATATAGATGTGTGTGAATAGCATATATCTATGTAATATATAGATATATGCACCCACACACGCACACAATGTAATATATATATATATATATATATATATATATATATATATATATATATATATATATATATACACACACATAAAATCTACTGATACTCTTTGTAACAGTATACTGCAGATTTCCCACTAACCACCCTCCCAGCTGTTACCTAACAGTAAACTTAAACTAATGAACATGTAGTTTCCTACTTGCTGCATCTCTGTTTTTCATCTGAGAAGTAACTGCTTTTGTCCCTTTACCCGTTTTATTGATTTCTCATCTTCTTTTATAATTGTTTTCATGATTTTTCTTAGCATTTTGCAGTTATCATATCAGCCACATCTTGGGATGATACTGGATTTAGTTAAACTGTTTCACAGTTCACATCTGCATGTAGAGCTGACACTTTGTATTATTGGATCTGTTGCTACTCTATTACTCTAGCATTTTGAATGACTGAATGATTGCAGCTCTTAATATCTTATTGTAATTTATTGTAATGTTTTATTTATTAGCAGTATATTTGTCTTTTTTATGCATTATATTTACAAATTTTATGGAAGTATTGCTGTTGTTTTGGCTTAGGTTATGGCTGAAAATGGTACACATACCATAAGTACTAAATAAGTATATCATCCCACAGGTCATCAAAATGTAGCATTAACATCACAAGGGAACGGATTGTTTCTCTGTCGTTGGCTGAATCTTGTCCAGCTTATTCACTAAGAATACCATGGAAATTTAAAAGTTTTTCAGGAACTTGACTTGCATGAATAAACTGCTTTCAGTTTTCCATCTTTGTGTAAAATGTTTCTTTCTGTTAGTTTTGATACACTAAGTATTTAGCAATATTTCCTCTACTCCTGCCTATTCAAGGTTACACCGTGTTTTCTTCCCTTAAATGCTCCCTAACTATACTGACACTCTGAATATCGTATTGTCAATATACAAGTTATTAAAAAAGTATTCTTGGATGCTTACTTGAACTTTAGTTTGCAATGATTCCAGCTTTTTATCTTGCTTCCTTTGGCACTTTATAAAAAGCAAAGCGTGCTTGTGTCTTTTCATTCTAAGGTTATCTATCCATTTTTGCAAGTCTGCAGTGTATTTGACATTTGGGTTTGCATGCATGTCTCTCTTAATCTCAACGTATAGTCTTAAAACAAAAATATATAAAATGCAGATATAAGTATGATGTATGATGCTTCCAGTAGCTACTACGTTGTTTCACACCACTAATGATTTCATCCATTGTCTTCCTGAGAGATGCTTCCTGCCACCATATTGTCTGTATTTGCTAACTGAGAATTGCAAATAGCAATTGCCAATAAACTAACATTAATCAGTAATTAAAACAGCAGCAAAATCCATCTTGCTAAAATGAACCTATACTGTTTCGTTATGTGAGGCATAGATAAAAAAATATCTATTGTCTGCCATGAAATTAACCAGCTATAGAAGGAATTAATCATTACATTAGCTTCTGCCACTCTAGTGCCTTTCCATTCAGAAATAGCCTTATGTATCATCCTTTATATTTATTTTGCTAGTAATAGGGTGACACTAGTTCTTCATTCATTTCTCATTTTTTTTTTACTTTATTTATTTATTTATTTGCCTTTTTCTTCTGTTTACTATATTAGGATGCACAAGTTGTCACAACTTGCCACGTTCTCCACTTATTCTATAGATATTCTATTGGTTGCAGCTTAATGTTTATATTTATTCTTCACTGAATGTGATTGTTTAAAGAATATGAGGAATATAAAACTGTAGAATAAATGCAGAAGCTAACTGTTGACAACTACACAATATAAAATACCACTTTATTCAAAAATCAAGGCTTCCAAACCTGGAATCAGGTAATCAGTGTAATGAGTACTACTTAAACACTGCTGTTATAGCAGAGTCCAAGTTAGCAAGCTATATCTGTATGGAGACAAAAAAACAAAAAACAAATGTTATTTGTTGGAAAAGCTTAAAAGGTAAAGTCTGGATCATGCTGGAAAAACAAGGGTTTATCTTGCAGTATTGAACGGTTGTACTGCATTGTTAATCTTAAGGCTGAAGTAAGCCCAGCCTCACGCAGTATTGAATGGTTGTACTGAATTGCTAATCTTAGGGCTGAAGTAAGCTCAAACTCAGAATTTATTTCTTGTTTTAGTGCAGACCCAGTAGCTCACTAATGTAGTTTTGTAATAAAGTACTCTGGATGTAACATCTGCTCCCAGTTATTTCTGGCAAACATATGTCACTGGAAGAACAGGATCGTGGCTTTTGCTTGTGCGGTTCATTTCTATTCAAACACATTCTATTACCTGTAGATTAGGGACTCTCTGCAGAGTTGCTGCCTGACAGTTGAATTTTCCTCAGCAGCATTTTGCATAAAATCATTTCTCAAAAGTGCAACCATCCATAGGTTTGAACCCAGCAGAATTCACACATGGGTAAGACGTTAAGCTCTCTGTCTCTATCATAAATTCACTGTGTGTTCTAGTGGAAAAAGAAATAGACTACAGCTGAAGTTTTATAATTCTACATTTTGAGTCTTAGCTGACAGATGTTCTTTAGTTATTTATTGATGTTCATCATGTTACCCTGCTACAGTCATCACACTTGGGTTATCCTGCCATCAGGCAGTCCCACAGTCGGCCCAAATTCCAAAGTCTTGGTCTGGCGTCGGTTGCTGTTGCTTCTTCCCTGACGTCAGAGCGCCAGGGGTATATCAGAGGCATCCAATGCCATTTTCTTCTGTCTTTCTTGCCGCGCGGTGCCTGAAGCAGAAGCAGTTTTCAAGTGCCGGTCGGCCGACACCTGAGATTTTCAAATCTAGTTTCAGTCTGAAGTCTTCAAACCTAAGTACCCCGTTGGGGAACCTTTTCTTGCCTCAGTCCGATGTCAGAAAAAGTTAACAATTGCATTTCTTGTGGGAAGCAAATACCTCATAAGGACTTTCATTCTTTTTGTGTACCTTGCCTAGGCCCAGACCACGATGTCACTGGTTGTTGGTTTTGTGCTAGGTTCAATAAGCGAACTATAAAGCATTGCTTTGATTTCGCACACTACTTCGGTAGAAAATTTAATTACACTATGCCGTCGGAGCAACTGACTACCAGCGTGCATAAAAAAATGCAAGGATAAGGACAGGCAGCCTAGATCCAAGCCAGACTCCGAGGTTCAACCCATTACCAATTCTCTGCACTGCCCTTTGTCTTATCTACTGCGCCCAGGGTCTTCACAAAATGCCTGGCACCAGTAATTGCATACTGCAGACAGAGGGGAATTCAAATATACCCATACCTGGACGTCTGTCTCATCCAAGCAGAAAGCAAGGACATTCTCTTACAACACCTGGCTTTTGTAAGACATCTTCAAAGTTGCCTAGGGTACACAGTAAACGAAAAGAAATCAAAACTAGTGCCCTCACAAATTATGACATTCCTGGGTGCCAGCTTGAATACAACGGCCCAGATGGCTTATCTGACGCCAGACAAACAACTACAATTAACTCATTCAGAACAATGGCAACAAAGACCCAACTCCCTGCAAGAAAAATTCTGCAGGC
>NC_056745.1:333808190-333818190 GCF_019279795.1 Protopterus annectens | reverse complement strand
TTTATATTTCTCAGAAAAGACTTTTTCTGCAAGTTATGTTTCCTCTTCTGTAGTTTCCAGCGTAGGAATGTATGGAAGTTACCATTGTTGAAAAAATGCATGTAAGTATTTTATTTTTCAAAACTTAATTGTTATCCCCCATCTTTAATGCAAACTTTCATGATGGCAGGGTTCCTCCCTGCTGTCCCCTAACTAAATACTTCAGAGTTGCTGCACCTGTGGGTAATTGATGTAGTTAAGACATACTAAATTTAAAGACATTCCTTTTGTGTGCATGTTAACCTGATATCAAGAGTTTTGATGTGCCTTGATGTTACAGAACTGGAAACATACCTCACAAAAGTCTATTTTGCTGAATAATTTCAGTTTGAATTTGGTAACTGAATTCAGAAAACATAAGTTCCTTGTTAAAAATTTTTAAAGTTTCCTGAACCCCCCCCCCCCCCTCCCCAGCCCATGTTGCAGTATATAGACAAGCTAATTTTTGAACAAAGACATGGTAAGGATGCCTTTCCCAATCTTTCAACCTCTGAAAAACAGTATTCTGCTAATCTTACTTCATAACAGAATTATTTCAATTTTCTTGATTTATGTTTCATGTTTATTTCTGCAGCTTTGCACTGGATCTTTGAAAAATACATATTATTTCTTATAAAATCCACATCACTTAACAGGTCTGTAACACATATGTATCCTTGTTGAATCCATAAATAACCTGACTACTATAAGTTTAAATATGTTGCTAAAGGCATTTCTTGGTTTCATCTGAGCTTTGTGGGAAGTTTATGCTCAATGTAAACAGGAGGTAAGAATACTTAGGTTTTTCAAAGTATGTCTTTATGGTATTTTAACAAAGTAATAACAGGCCATTCCTCAATCCCACCACAAGCAGTATTGCTTTACAGCAATGGGCCCCCCCTAGTGTCACTGGCTGGGTGAGACCATGGATTGTTTTGTAAGTATATAATTTCCAAGACCAGCCTTTTCTAAGACAGTCACCCAGTCCCACATAGAAAACAACCTTGGCCTTTTTTTCCATGTATATTGTCCAATTTTAGAAATGTCTAACCACTATATATCATTCTAGAGATTGTGCACATATTTTGAAGATGCTCTTTTGGCAGAAGCTGAAGGAAGTGGTAACACAAGAACTGGTGCCATGCCAGTCAGGTTCAGTTATAATGTACTTTCAGTGTATTCATCTGCCATACATTCATCATAAACTGTTTAAAATTTAAGTTGGCTATAAGAGTATTGCACAATCTAACATAAAAAAAACATCTGTTCTGCAATGTGCATTTCATGTGCTCTCTCTGCACCGTATATAAACATTTGTAACATGTCAAATGATTCTTTCAAGAAATACATTTAGTGTTTTGCAGTCAAGCAAGAAAAATATAGTTTTGTTGTTGCTATTTAAGCTGCATGTATACTAGCACATGTTTAGGCTTGGAAAACATTATGAATGAAATCATAATTTTAAGAAAACACTTTTGTGTTTAACATTTGCTTTATTATCTAAAGTGGAAATAATAAAGATAGCATCTTATGAGTAGCAATGCTAATCACTCATCCACTTTTCTGGACTTCAGAAGACTTGATAAGAAAAAAGAAGTTATGTCTTACCTTAATGTTCCATCTGTGTTGTAGATCTTCATTCATTCCTTACTGATAGGACTTCGGTTCCGTCCTCAGAACTGACCCGGCCAATACACAAGGTCGCGCCAGCCAAAAACTCTCGAGCTAAGTCCTACCCATAGTGCCCCTCTTCTCCTTCTCTTCAGATTGAGTTTGCCTGCCCAGTATAAGACAGTGGAGATAGTAAAGATAGTTGGGACAATGGAGGCCCTGTCTGAGCAAATACCTAATCAGGCACACATAACCAAAGGATCCACCAGGAGTCATTAGGCAGGGGGATGGAGGGCGGGGCGTAAGGACTGAATGAAGATCTACAACACAGATTGAACGTTATGGTAAGGCATAACTTCTTTATCTGATGTTGTAAGTCTTCATTTGTTCCTTACTGACAGGACCGAGTCCCCAGCTACTTGCGTCCTCGGTGGCCCTATGGAAGGATATTCCTGAGCACCATTGAGCCAAAAGATGCTCTTCCCTGGAGGCCATATCCAGTTTGTAATGAGTGATAAAGGTATGGGGGTTTGCCCAAGTGGCCGCTGCACAAATGTCATCCATAGAGGCTCTGGAATGAAATGCCACTGATGTGGCCACTGATCTGGTGGAATGAACCTTGATTCTTGAAGACAAAGATAATTTGTTCTGATGACAGACAAGGGTAATGCAATCTCTTAACCATTTTGACAAGGTGACTTTGGAGACAGCTTTCCCCAGTCTGGGACCTGAAAAGGCTATGAACCGTTGGTCCGACTTCCTGAAGGGTTTAGTTCTGTCCAAGTAAAAACAAAGCTACGTATGTACATCCAACATGTGTAACTGGTATTCACCTCTGTTGGAAAATTCAGGAAAAAAGACTGGTAAATCAATGGACTGGTTGAGACTTGAATTTGAGATAACTTTGGGCAAAAAGGAAGGGTTAGTATGAAGTGATACTCTTTCTTTGTGGAAAATCAAGTAAGGTGGGTTGACACACAAGGCCTGCAGTTGTGATGCCCTCCTGGCTGAGGTGATAGCCACTAGGAATAAGGTTTTCCAGGATAAAAACTTTGTCACATGAGATGGAAGGCTCAAAGGGTGAGCAGGTCAAATCTTGTAATACTAAAGTCAAATTCCATTGTTCAGTTGGGGTTCTAATAGGTGGTTTGAGGTGTATAATTTCTATCATGAAGGTTTTGCAAAGAAGATGAGACATTAATGAGGAATCATTGAAACCATTATGGAAATTGGTGATAGCTGCCAGTTGGACTGTAATATTAGAGGCTGAGGCTCCTGCATGAAGTAGGGTTGACAAGTATTCTAAAACTTTATGGATCGGCATTGAAAAGGGGTCTAGTTCTTGTTCCTTAGCCCAAATTGTAAATCTGACTCATTTGCTGTGATAAATTTTTCAAGTGGAGGGTTTATGGGACGCCAGAAGAATCGTTTGGACTGGGGAAGATAAGTGTATTTGCCTGACAATCAATGGAAATGGAAATTCCAAGCTGTCACCTTGAGGCTGTGAAGATTATGATGAACCAGCCCCTGTGGATGAGATAAGAGTCCCAGGAACAGGTCCAGGGTCCACGGGTGGTAAACCAAATGAGGCCAAAGGAAGGGGAACCAAACTTGGCTGGGCCAGCAAGTAGCAATGAGGATGAATTTGCTTCTCAGCTGTTGCGCTTTCTTCAGGAACTGCAGTATGAGTGGAATGGGTGGAAAGGCATACAGTAGACCCGGGGACAATTGTGAATCAGAGCATCTGTCAGTGATTCCCCCTGAGGGAGAATTAGGGCAAAGAAGCTGCTGCATTTATGGTTGAAGGGAGAGGCAAATAGGTCACAGCAAGGCTGGCCCCAATGACGAAACATTTCATTCACTACTACAGGGTTGAGAGACCACTCATGAGGCATCAGAATGTTCCTGCTCAGCTTGTCTGCAATGAGATTGGAATTCCCAGGAATGTGCCTTGCTAATAGAAAGCAGTTGGAAGCTATCACCCATTGCCACATTCTTAGGGCTTCCCAGCATAAAGGATAGGATCTGTTTCCACCTTGCTTGTTGATGTACCAGACTACTGACATATTGTCTGATTGGATGGCAATTGTCCCGGATGGGAGGGTTGTTTGGAATGCTTGTAATGCTAAGAGTACCACCCTTTGTTCTAGAACACTGATATATAATTTGGCCTCTATGGGGGACCAAGTGTCTTGGATGATACTTCCTTGAAAATGCCCCCCCACCCCATCAGGGAAGTGTCCATGGTCACTGTGGCTTTGGGTTAGGGTAGTGAAAAAGGTTGACTCCATAACTCTTCCTCTGGCTTCATCCTCCAACTCAAATTCTGCTTGCATCGACTTGTTATACGAATCAGGTGAGACACTGGATGTGTTAGAAGAGACCATTGAGAAGATAGGATCCATTGGAGTAGCCTCATATGAAACCTTGCAAGAGGCACCAGTGGAATTGTAGCCACCATGGAGCCCAGCAGTTGTAGAACTTGTCTGGCTGGGACTAGATCTTGAGAAAGTATTATTTGAAGTTGAGCCTTCAGTTGTAGCAGCCTGTGAAGAGGCAGGGCATCTCAGCAAGAGATTATGTCGAACGTTGCCCCAATGAACTCTAAGGTTTGAGTCGATACCAGGTTCAAATTTCCTAAGATTATAGAGATTCCCAGTCTTTCTACCAGGTCTTGAGTGTATGATATGGCTTGAAGCAGTAGACTCCTGTTTGGAGCAGTGAGGAGCCAATCATCTACGTATGGAAATGCACGGAATTCTTGTAGTCTGAGGTGAGCTACTACTACTACTACCATGCATTTGGTGAACACTCTGGGGGCTGTGGAAAGACCAAAGGGCAGTACTTGAAATTGGTAATGATTGGCTGCCAGCCAGAATTGGAGATATCTTATGGACCATTTGTCCATTTTTATGTGGTAATACGCATCCTGAAGATCTATAGAGCATCCAGTCATCCTTCTCCAGGAATGGGAGAATGGACTGAACCATGATCACCAGGAATTTTTCTTGTCTGACAAACTTGTTTAGAATACTGATATCCAAAATTGGTCTCCAGTCTCCTGCTTTTTTTGGCACTAAAAAAAATTTCAAGTAAAAACCAGATCCTATTTGGTCTGGTGGGACTAATTGGATAACTCTTTTCTCTAGCAGTTTTGAACTTCTTGCACTGCTGCATCTCCCTGACTGGGTGGGACATTAGGTATTCACCTTAGAGGCTTGGGATAAAAATTGAAGGGAATATGGCATCCTCTGGTCATAATCCTCTGCACTCAGGAATCTGAAGTTATTGATTGCCAGGCCAAGTGGTGCAGGGAAAAACTTCCAGAGGAAAGCAATTGGGCCACTATTCAGGAGCAACAATAGAGATGGCCAGAGAAGGAATCTCTGGAACCCTGGTTTCACGGCCCCCCTTTGCCACGATAGGGGCATCTCCCAGATGAGTTCCCCCCTCTGCCCTGTGGGGATTGCTCACCACGTGTCATAGAAAGGTCCTTGGGATTTCATGAACCACATCTTTCCACCCTCTGATTCCTGGAGTAGGATCACTGAAAAGCTGAAAAATGTATGCCTGTGGCAGATAGGGTCTTTCCATGTTTCTCACACCTGGCTAATGTGTCCTTAACTTTAGGGCCAAATAAGGAAGACTTATCAACAGGAGCATTGATGAAGGGGTCCACGAAGTCACATAAGTGCATCCAAGCATGATGTCTCATGACAATGCCTGAAACAGCTGCTCTAGTTGCCCCCTCAGTTGTATGGGCTTTCAACTTCATGGAGGAGTTAGAAATGGACTCTAGGGTAGCAAGCTGAGAGGTGACTTTATCCCGCACCTCATCAAGTAATATCAATGCAAAGTAACTGAAAGTTCTGAAATCAGGTCCCTCTGGAGACGTGTGAAATATGCCATGTAATTCAGAAACCATATGGCAAAGGTCGCTGAAGCATGTGTCCACTTTCCCAATCTGTCTGTCATCCAGGACTCCCTGTACAGAGAATGGACAGTTGAACTTTCTTCCGTAAGTTCTTTCTTGGTGGCCACCACCGCAACCATGGAGTCTACTGTCAAACCTTTGGACCAATGGGGGTGGTCATCTGGTGGGGAAAGAATCTTATCAGGCCTCCACGCAATCAGATCAACATTGTCAGGAGCCTTCCAGGCACATAACGCAATGAGCTTAATTAGTTCTTCTGCAGATGGGGTCACCCAGGAAATAGAGGGTTGAGTACGGAAAGCTTGCAAGAATACAGATTCCTCAGTAGAAGGGTCAATGGGCTTCCAGTCGCCCCTCTGTTTTAGGATCTGCAGTATGTCTGCAAAGGAGACATCTTCAGGGGGCGATCATGGGGACCCTTCTCCCTCATCGAAATCCCTATCTTCTGTGAGGGATTTCTCAGGGAAATCAATGTGCTTCCTCTTGTACATTCTCTTTTGGGGTGGCTCCTCAGTGGGGTTTTCTGAGGAAGACTCTGAAGAGCAGGTGCCCTGGAGCAGTGGATCTTGCTGCTCCCATGCTCAAAGTCCCCGCTTAGTGGGCTGCTTCAACTGCATGCTAGAGGAGAGAAAGAGATCAGGCTCTAATGCTGGAGGTGCTGACTGCATGCTTGTGGAAGCAAGAGCCTTATCCACCACTGGAAGACAGGCCCACCCAAAGAGGGATGGTAGCCGGGAACCGAGAGGGACAACCTCGGAACCAGGGTCACACCTTGTTCCGATGAGCCCACCACCAGGATAGGAGCCTCAAGAGAACCAGGAACTGCCAGAACAGCCAGAGACATAGATGGTGCCATAGAAAACAATCGGTGTTGAGCTAGGAGTCACAGTGCCGATAGACTAGTCATGGTCCCAAGGGTGGATTGGAGTCCAGAAGGGAGGCTCCAGAACCATGAAGAGAATTGTCACAGGACCCAAAGGCGTAGGACATCCAAAGCCTGGGAAGAGGTTGAAGGAGGATATGCTGGAGACTGTGCAGAGAAAACTTTGGCTTCAGGTGGGAGGGAAGCCCTGGTTGGGGTTGGAATTCCTCTAGCTGCCAAAAGTTGATTGACAAGAATCACTACGTCCAATTCAAATAGACTCCTGGTGGACCGTGTAGATACTTCTGAAGGTGAGTCTGGTCAGTCCAAAGAAGGTATCTGTAGTTGGAGAGTATCTGGTCCTAGGCAAAATTTCAGATTTTTGCGCTGAGGATGTAACCAATATTGGTGCCGAGATTGCATCTGGTACCAAGGATATAGTCGGTACCAAAGCATGTGTAGAAATTTTCGGTTCAGTGGTTGCCAACAGCTTTGGCACCGAAGAACTAGTCATGGGTGCTGGAGCCGAAATAGTCGGTGCAGATAATTTTGTCATTTTTGGTTCAGAAACGGTCTGAGAGTGCTTCGGTTCTGTAGAAGTTGGAGAGGTCGGAACCAAATAGCTTCTCTTTTTCTTATCTTTTCTGGGAGGAGGTGGTGAGACCTCTGCCTCAGAGAGGACCTCCAAAAAAGGGGGTTTTAGCAAGCCCTTAAGAATGAGTTTGTTCATGCACTCAGCAAGAGTGCAAGAACTAAAATTTTTACACAAGTGACAAGGAGGTTGAGTCTGGAGATGGGAAACTCCAAGGCAGTAGACACACATTGTGTCCATCCGAACTGGGCATTTTCCACCGACACTTCTCACATTGTTTAAATCCTGTTCCTTTTTTGTCTGTCATATTTAAGGTAATGACAGTTATAGAAAAACAGTGAGATACAAGCAGAAATCCAGACAGAGAGGAAAAAATAAAAAAAATATAAAGGATAGAGTATATATATATATATATATATATATATATATATATATATATATATATGTGTGTGTGTGTGTGTATATAAGTTTTTTTTTTTTTTTTGAAAAGGGGAGAGAGAGAGAAATACCAAGTATTGTAACAGGATTACCACAAGGGTAAGAGAGGACTGTACCAACAATGGTACTTAAACTACCAAAAAACGGGTAGGAGAAGAATTAAGGTCACAGATAAGACGAAAGATATATAATCACAAATAAAAGGGTACAAAGTACAAGTAAATTCAAGAAACATATGTAAAAATATCACAAATCTATCACTTAGCTGAGAGAGATGGCTTGACATGTCTTGAAAAATACACGGCAAATGAAATCTGAAGAGAAGGAGAAGAGGGGCACTATGGGTAGGACTTAGCTCGAGAGTTTTTGGCTGGCATGAGCTTGTGTATTGGCCGGGTCAGTACCGAGGATGGAACCGAAGTGCTATCAGTAAGGAACGAATGAAAATTTGCAACATCAGATCTGTTTTTCACACACACGGCAGTGAAAAATGTGGGAGAATACACAGTTAATTTATAAATGTATGCATTACAACAACAGAATGAGACAGTGACACAGTGCCAGAAATGACAGATATGGTTGTAAAAACACACAGAAGTATTTGATGTAATGAAACAGAATATTTTTCACATATTTCATGTACATTTATATTCAGTGACTCTGGGAGACTTTTATGGGTCTGCCTGACTTGCCAGACATTCTGAGAAATAGAACAGAAGGTTTCCAGTAGGTGACATCAAATGTCAATAAATAAATATGAATAAATGTAATGTTATTTGCGTCTCTCTTGCTGTTCTGCCTATTGTTGGCATGAATAAAGCACTTCAGGAAACCATAGTATTAGTTACTTGTAGCTATGATGCTACTTCATCCATCTTAAGTGGAAAGCTTGACACCAGGTCTGTACTTGTTTTGTGTTGTACTGTTCAACTCACTGAGTATGTCATCAAATTTTGGTGAGATGTATCTTCTTTGATGCGGCTAGATCAGTTACTGTCATATCTACATGTCTGCACCTCATTTGGACTTTTGGGATTGTGTGATGTCACTCTTAGCAAAACTCAGGGTGTTAAACCTGGCATTGTGTCTTATTCTTCGAACTTTCTTTATTCATCATTTGCCTTTTTATCTCACATGAAATACAGTCCTTTTGTGCGACTATGCACTGAATGGGTGATACAAAGACTAAGTTGATTTTTCAGCTTCCCAGTGCTGTCAAACCATTCTCTGGATTTATTCACAAGTGGCTATAACACCCTCCACAATATCTCCAGACATCACTTGTTACATTTTTACTTGTTTTGTTCCTGTACTCTACTTTTTGAATGATATATCATGTGCTGTAGTGATATTTTGGATGCCATTAAAAATTTTGTTTTGCTGGTTTCAGTTTTCTTTGCTTCTTTATGTCACACAGTCAGCGTTTCTTCTGTCTTAGGTAATACTTTCTCTTAATTTTTCTTGTTTATAGTTGATATTATTTTGGTTCTAATCTGTAAGAAAAAAATGAAGTTTCTAACCAGTCCTTTCCTTTTAGCGTAGTGGATATCAAGTGGTTCTTGATTTTCCTCGTCTACATTTCTAAATCTGTATATGCTGAGCTTCCAATTTTTCTTGGGTTGAGAATTTTTTGTCTTCACTCAAACTGATGTCTCTTATTCAGTACTGACTCGTATATTCCATGTGTCCTTCCCAGCTATGCATACTGCATTATTTGTATTGCTTAGTGCAGTTAGCTAAGTGTTACATCGGGTCCCTATTAATTATTCAAACTTTTCAAAGTTCGAATATCATATGGTCGACACCATATGATCGAACTTTGAAAAGTTTGAAAGTTAAAAGCAATGGTTCCATATGGGGCAGAATGGGAAAATGTCCCTTTTCTGCACTGAAGTGCAATCTCAGAGTTGATATATTTAAGTAGGGGGTGCAGGGGTGCTTATCCCCCTGCTCAGAGCATTCAGGTAAGTTTTTTTTTTAATTTTTTTATTATATTTTCAAAGTTTCAAACTTCTCTCATATGTTGTTGAACATATGAGGTTTGAAGTTTTGAAACTTCAAATATATAATATAGACCCATTAAATCTAGCTAGCAACATTAGGCAATGTGGTACTAGAGAGTGTGCTTCTGTATCTTTGCCAGATTTTTTAGGCTTTTTTTGACAATTCAGTTTCCAGTACTTTTTCAATAACTATTTTCCTACTGTTTCATCTAAATTAACTCAGTCATAGTCTCTGTTACATGTTTCAACACTTTTCTACTTTTGGCTTTTTTTTAAATGGACTTTTATGGGATTCCACTTATTCTTTTTTCATCAGTCAACAGTTTGTCAAACTGTCAGGTGAATAATAGAAAAAAATAGCATTCCTGTTGAGCGTATCTACAACTTTTTCTGTTTTTATTCTTGTTGCCAATTTCTTTCAGAATTTCCACCTTAATATTAGTTTCTTTATACTGTTATTTCTGAAGGTTTGATTTAGTTTTGGCAGCCAAGATGCACCATTACATTCCTGACACGCAGGATGAAGATATATCAGCAGTGCT
>NC_056745.1:333755690-333803190 GCF_019279795.1 Protopterus annectens | reverse complement strand
GTTACCGCTATCAAATGCATCAGTTATCTGTCCAGAGAAGTTTACAGTGTTAGTAAGGCAGGATCTGCGCTTGATGAAGCTGCATGGCAATGATGTTATCAATGTGTAAGTTAATGAGATCAGAGATTATACATTTAATGGCATTACAAATAAGGCTACTAAAGCTTATGGGTCTGTAGTTACCATGGTGTGTAGTTTGTACTGTCTTGTGCAGGATAACAACAATGGCTGTTCTCCAAACTTCAGGAACATGATTCTTGCAAAGCTCATATTAAAGAGGTTTAATAGAGATTCCAGTGAGCCATGTTATATTATCAGGGTCAATGGAAGAGTATTATTATTGTCTTTATTATTTTGTAGGGCTGCAAGGATTTGTTTCGAAGTTATCATCGAGGAGGTCAGCGATTTTAGGATTCAGTGAATAGTTGTGGTTGCAAGTTGGATGAAGTTGGCACTAAATCTGTGGGCCATGGTATCAATGATTTCCTTGGGTTCTGAGTGGGCATTCTTTTGCATGAATTGTTGGGCATTGTTCCATTACTTTCTAACATAGTTAAAGACGTTTTCATGATTGCTTTCAGTACCTGTGGCTATCTTGAGTTTGTATGTTCATAATCATCTTTGTTTTTTTTATTTCTGACTAACCTGGTCAACACAGGATGGATAAATAAATAATTAAATAAATAATTAATTAATTAATTAATTAATTAATTAAATAAAAGTCATAATTTTTCTGTCGTTGAAGAATTAGGTCTTTTGTTCTAGCACTGGTGGAGATATATGACCTGCAGTGATATTAGAGATCTAGAACAATCAGGACTCTGAATGGTACTGATCTCCCCTCAAAACATCTGTAAGACACTGGATAAAGAGATAGAGCTTCCACCCTCTCTTGGTAACTCAGGGACTTTAGGTTTGTGATATTTTGAGTTAGAAACATTTGGGGTCTTCCTAATTGTTTGATATGTTTAAGCAGATATAGCCCAAAGGGGCACTTTACTGAATAATTGTCTTGATCAATGCTGAGTTGAGGGGAGTGGTTGTCTAGCGTTTATCACAGATAGCTAAATCACTGAGCTGCTTCCTCTACTCAATGTACAGGGTTTGATTCTTACCACTTTAGGGAAATTGCCTAAGCTTAAAATGGCCTTCAAAAGCAGCTAGCCTAGTATTTGCTTATGAACCTATGAACCATGGTACAGGTTTTAATTCATTCTAACTTCATTTGTGTATTTTGTGATTGAGCAGGTCACTTAATCACACAGTACTGTTGGCTTGCCACTGAAAACACACAATTTGTCCTGTCAGCAAGTAGGTAAAATAAAAAAAAAACTCTTTAGAGCAATGTAGGGTATATATTTTTCTAACATAGCTAAAGAAGAATTTTTTTTATCTTTGGCTTCAGAGGCCAGCCTAAATTCATAAGTTCCTTTAGTGGAACTGATAGTTCTCTTTTGTTTATCTTCATACTAATTTATTTTTTCATTGACTTAGTTAACAGAGATTATGTAAATCAGGGTGATAAAGGACAGTGAGGGGAAACGTAATCACAAGTGAGGAGAGTGCGTTGAGTAGATGGAAAGAGTACTTTGAAGGGCTGATGAATGAAGAGAATGAGAGAGAGAGAAGGTTGGATGATGTGGGGTTAGTGAATCAGGAAGTGAAGCAGATTAGCAAGGAGGAAGTAAGGACAGCTATGAAGGGGATGAAGGCTGGAAAGGTTGTTGGCCCAGATGACATACCAGTGGAAGCATGGAGGTGCTTAGGAGAAATGTCAGTGGTATTTTTAACCAGATTGTTTAATGAAATTTTGGAAAGTCAGAGGATGCCTGAGGAGTGGAGAAAACGTGTTTTGGTACCTATCTTTAAGAATGTGCAAAGCTGCAGTAACTACAGAGGGATAAAATTGATCAGTTACAGCTTGAAGTTATGGGAAAGAGTAGTGGAAGCTAGGTTAAGAAGGGAGGTGATGATTAGTGATCAGCAGTATGGTTTCATGCCAGGAAAGAGCACTACAGATGCAATATTTGCTCTGAGAGTGTTGTTGGAGAAATACAGAGAAGGTCAGAAGGAGTTGCATTGTGTCTTTGTGGACTTAGAGAAAGCATATGACAGGGTGCCTAGAGAGGAGTTGTGGTATTGTATGAGGAAGTCGGGAGTGGCAGAGAAGTATGTAAGAGTTGTACAGGATATGTACAAGGGTAGTGTGACATTGATGAGGACTGTGGTGGGAGTGACAGATACGTTTAAGGTGGAGGTGGGATTACATCAAGGATCAGCTCTGAGCCCTTTCTTATTTGCAGTGGTGATGGACAGGTTGACAGATGAGATTAGACAGGAGGCTCCATGGACTATGATGTTTGCAGATGGCATTGTGATATGTAGTGAGAGTAGGGACCAGGTTGAGAAGACCCTGGAGAGGTGGAGATATGCTTTAGAGAGGAGAGGAATGAAGGTCAGCAGGGCTAAAACAGAATATGTCTGTGTAAATGTGAGGGAGGGTAGAGGAATGGTGAGGATGCAGGGAGTAGAGTTGGTAAAGGTGAATGAGTTTAAGTACTTGGGATCAACAGTTCAGAGTAATGGTGAGTGTGGAAGAGAGGTGAAGAAGAGAGTACAGGCAGGGTGAAATGGGTGGAGAAGAGTGTCAGGAGTGATTTGTGACAGACGGGTACCAGTAAGAGTGAAAGGGAAGGTCTACAAGAGGGTAGTGAGACCAGCTATGTTATATGGGTTGGAGATGGTGGCACTGATGAAAAGGCAGGAGTCAGAGCTGGACATGGCAGAGTTAAAGATGTTAAGATTTGCACTGGGTGTGACTAGGATGGACTGGATTAGGAATCAGTATATTAGAGGGTCAGCTCAGCTTGGACAGTTTGGAGACAAAGCAAGAGAGGCAAGATTGCGTTGGTTTGGATATGTGCTGAGGAGGGATGCTGGGTGTATTGGGAAAAGGATGCTAAGGATGAAGCTGCCAGGTAAGAGGAAAAGACGAAGGCCTAAGATAAGGTTTATGGATGTGGTGAGAGAGGACATGCAGGTGGTTGGTGTGAAAGAGCAAGATGCAGAGGACAGGAAGAAATGGAAACAGATGATCCTCTGTGGCGACCCCTAAAGGGAACATCCGAAAGAAGATGATGTAAATCAGCAACATTCTTGGTGTTCCTGGAAGTACCTGCTATGATAAAATGGTTTTCTCTTAAATCTTTCCAGTGTTGGAATTATTTGTGTGTCTGTCATTCCACACTAGGTATGGGATCATGACATGACTATTTGTAGGCCCAAATAATATAAAACTCAGAGCCACCTAAAGATGACAACTTGGCTTGATTGTGGCCCTGACTGGTAATGTGACTAATATCCAACCAGTAGATGAATGAATGAGTCAGAAGAGTGAGAATGGAGCCTGATGACTTGGATAATGAGGGCAAAATATAGTTCTCTTTGCACTGAGTGGAGATGTAATTCATCATTTTTCATCAGTAATGTTAATTCATTTATGGAGTAGAGAATATCAACATGGGGTTCTAGCAATCAAACATCTTGAAGTTGCGTATGTCACAAGCTTCTCAGTCAAATCTGTAAAGTGTTGAAGAACTTATAAACTTGTCAAACGTGACTTGATACATGATTCTTTAACTATTGATTTGCAGTCAGAAATACACATTCATTCATTCCTTTTTTTTATATATATACTTAGCTTAACCCCACATAAAACAGTACAACAGAATTAATGTTTTAAACATAACATTTTTAGACTTGCTTGTTATGCATTTGAAACCTACCTGTTCT
This sequence comes from Protopterus annectens, assembly GCF_019279795.1. NCBI lineage: Eukaryota > Metazoa > Chordata > Ceratodontiformes > Protopteridae > Protopterus > Protopterus annectens. Next base: position 333,799,398 of record NC_056745.1, on the reverse strand, counting down.
TCCCTAAATGCTGACATAAATGAAAAGCACAGCCATAAAGACCATAAGCACATGCAATGAAAATGTACCAAACACAATCAGAAATATAATTTTAAACACTAAAAAATTCCTCTATGAAGAATGCATGTTGCCATTAATATGATCTTAGACCTAATTCTAACGCTAAAATTACATATAAAGCTAAACCTTTCTGTAAGCTTTAAATCCAAGCCTAAAACAGAAGCTATTGTTAATGGTAAAGTCGCTGACTTCTGCACATACAAGAGAAAAGCATTCAACTAGCTGACCTTTCGTACATTGTGGTTTTCAAACAAGTTATCTTACTGAACTGAATTTCATAAACATTGTATTTGACCCATTGTATCGATCAAGCCAATGAATGCTATTTCTAGTGAAAATCTGGGAAATTCTTTTTGTTTTCTTTCCTGTCAGCAGATATTGATACATTTTCTTGAGAAGAGAGACCAAAATTCATGTAGTAAACCTGTGTAAACTTTCAGTTTCTATACAAAGCAGTATATTTGTTGCACATGGACTGTATGAAGTGACAGTGCATTTCACATGGACTGTATGAAGTGACAGTGCATTTCACATGGACTGTGCGAAGTGGCAGTGCGTTTCACATGGACTGTGTGAAGTGGCAGTGCGTTTCACATGGACTGTGTGAAGTGGCAGTGCATTTCACATGGACTGTGTGAAGTGGCAGTGCGTTTCACATGGACTGTGTGAAGTGGCAGTGCATTTCACATGGACTGTGTGAAGTGGCAGTGCGTTTCACATGGACTGTGTGAAGTGGCAGTGCGTTTCACATGGACTGTGTGAAGTGGCAGTGCGTTTCACATGGACTGTGTGAAGTGGCAGTGCGTTTCACATGGACTGTGTGAAGTGGCAGTGCGTTTCACATGGACTGTGTGAAGTGGCAGTGCGTTTCACATGGACTGTGTGAAGTGGCAGTGCATTTGATGGGAAATGTACAAAATGTACAAAATCTGTTTTTTAATCCTGTAAACTATCCTATTCCCGACATCCTGAGGAATTCATCTGAAACCCTCTAATAATTTTATTTCAATTCCCTTTCCTATCAGTTACAGTTTCTTCCTTCTGTTACCCCAGTGTGTGTGTGTGTGTGTGTGTGTGTGTGTGTGTGTGTGTGTGTGTGTGTGTGTTTGTTCCACTGTGTTGTAATGCATATTTGTGCCCGCAAACACGTTCATCTCTTAATTACTCTGTCAAGATAATTTTCCCATTTCCAACTAACCCACTTCTACTCCAGTTTCTTGTAACCACCCTTCACCAGCAACTATAAATGTACCTGGGTAGAGGTTATGATAAACAAAACAGTTTGAAGGAGTGCTTAATTTTAACACAACATGAATGTTAAATTAAAAAATGTTTATACCCAATTACTGAGTCAGGTACACAAAACAGAAGGTACAACTGCCACAGGAGTAGAACATTCAATAATGTATTTAGGGTCACAGTTGATGCACCATTGTGAGGAAGCTATTATATTCTGTATAGACTATTCACTCAGCAACCTTCACACATTCTGGAACGCATCACATATATTCTGCCCTGCAGAAAGATCTGTCCGCTTGTTTGGGAAAGAGTTATCCATAGAGACTTCGATCTCACAGGTTGATGGAGTTCCATTATTGTTCACTTTCTTTAACGAATTGGAGACAAGGCAGCTAATATAGACTTCTAATGCAGTACAGCAATAAACTCCCATACGTGTGACCTAGCACACACACCAAGCTGCTTTTTGTTTACAGAAGAACTTGAAACATGCAATCTCAAAACATTTTTACAGTGAAGAGAAAGAGAAGGCACGGTAATTGAAGAGAATGTCTAAAATAGCAGGGAAATCAGATAACCAAGGTTAACATAAAAACATTACGAGCAGACAACAAGCATTTATACAAACAGTAGTTCAGGGTAAAATTAAATGAGTGGAGTGTATTGTATGATTGTATGTTATAGAGTGCAAAATATACAGTGCAGAGGGAAAATGCTGGTTTAATGGTGTCCATGCCTTAATGCTCCATATGACATTTGTTTTACCCTACCCTTAGCATAATTTAAACAACATAATGTAATCAATTTTTACTCATCTACATCTCTAATGAGGCACATTACACTGAAACAAGTTTAACAAGAGCAACATTCTGGAGTTAATTTACAGTTAAAATTGCATATTAAATGCATTATTCCACCAGAGGCCTGGCGGAAGAAGTATGTTTTATGCATGAAGAAAAGGAAATTAAGTAGAACCTCAGAAAAAAAATATGGGGAAGAGCTTCACAGGGCAGAGGCCATAAATGGAAATGCTTAATGGCCTGTTGTTGCACACCTTACCCTGATGACCTTTACTGGCTCCGTAAAGTGAAGTATCCATTTCTTTCAGGAGTATATAACCTCATCATGTCAGCTGCATAATAAGGACCCAGACCACAAAGGCAAACATGTCTTATGTGTCTCCAGTACACTGGCAGACAATACAATTCTTGTAGCACAAGTGTAATAATGCTGACAGAGATTGTGATCTGCCAAAAAAAAGCTTTATTTTCCCGTAGTTCTCAGTGTCATAAGCTTAATTTAATATTGTCATGCCTGAATCCAGGGTAAGACCATTCCTGTCACCTTGTATATGACATTTCTTCAATTCCTAAAACCTTGTGCATGAAGAGACAAACAAAATAGATTTCCCACCCTGCTGTACCTGCTGCGCATTTCCCCCCGACCCTAAAGAAGGGTGCCCATACCTTGTTCATGTTCCCATTATTATTGGCTCTGCTTTTGGTATTTGGTAAGTCTTCACTACACTTGTACTTTTAATGTGCCATGTTTTGCACAGTGAAAATGCAAATGATCTATGAATGTCTTCACATTTCACTTCTTAATAACTTTACTTTGTATATGTACTGTATTGTAAAACCAGTGTTATATATTGTACTATGTGTATGTGCTATATTGTAATACCTGTGTTGTACACTGTACTTTATGTATGTGCTGTATTGTAATACCAGTGTTGTATACTATACTTCGTGTATGCCCTGTATTGTAATACCAGTTTTGTACACTGTACTTTGTGTATATGTTGTATTGCAATACCAGTTTTGTACACTGTAGTTTGTGTATGTGCTGTATTGTAGTACCAGTGTTGTGTATACTGTACTATGTGCATGTGCTATATTGTGATACCAGTGTTGTATATTGTACTTTGTATATGTGCTGTATTGTAATACCAGTGTTGTACACTGTACTTTGTGTATGTGCTGTATTGTAATACCAGTGTTGTATACTGTATGTGCTGTATTGTAGTACCAGCGTTGTACACTGTACTTTGCGCATGTGCTGCATTGTGATACCAGTGTTGTATATTGTACTTTTGTGTATGTGCTGTATTGTAATACCAGTGTTATGCACTGTACTTTGTGTATGTGCTGTATTATAATACCAGTGTTGTATACTGTATGTGCTGTATTGTAGTACCAGCGTTGTACACTGTACTTTGCGCATGTGCTGCATTATGATACCAGTGTTGTACACTGTACTTTGTGTATGTGCTGTATTGTAATACCAGTGTTGTATACTGTATGTGCTGTATTGTAGTACCAGCGTTGTACACTGTACTTTGCGCATGTGCTGCATTGTGATACCAGTGTTGTACACTGTACTTTGTGTATGTGCTGTATTGTAATACCAGTGTTGTACACTGTACTTTGTGTATGTGCTGTATTGTAATACCAGTGTTGTATACTGTATGTGCTGTACTGTAGTACCAGTGTTATGCACTGTACTTTGTGTATGTGCTGTATTATAATACCAGTGTTGTACACTGTACTTTGTGTATGTGCTGTGTTTCTGTTCTGTACAGTCTTTACATAGTCATAGCTGAAAAGGTGCCATTGGATGAGTGCCTGTTTCTACATAAGTACAGCTATCACATTATATAGGAGGATTACATTAATTATGTGTGCAGACACAATACCAACAGAATTAAATGGTGAATTGGTGTAAGAATAAATAACTTACAGCTTATGTTCATGAGTGACTTTGTGCTCACATGCTGTCACTTCACAATTGCCCAAGTGTGATAGGTGACAATTGCTTCTTTTACACAGGATTAAGGTACTTGAAATATAATGTGTAATGGCAGCCTCCCAAGACAAGACAGATTTGATTAATTGTAATAATTGCTCTCTGTCCAACATATAATGACCTTAGAGTTAGAATAGTAAGTTAAGGAATTTGCCTCTCCCACCCCCACCACCACAACAACCAACATTGGGCTGCAGGTAGGTGACTTGCTACCTGGCCAAAAAAAAAAAAAAGGAAGAAGAAAACACTTTATGATATTTGCGTGGGTGTTTCAAGGACAGGTAGTGAATCCATAACGTGGAACAGAATACCTGTGTCTATAACACTATTGAACCTGGTTATCCCAGTTAACTTTTAAATGAGGTTTTATGGCTGCTAGTGAAGGCTTGATTCATAAGACTGTACTTTGATGAGATGTTCACACTTAATCTTAGTTACCAAAGCAGTTCAGACACGTAAAAAGGCATGCTTTTTTCAATTTTTGAGGGTCAGAGTCCCCACATGTCCAATGCGAAATACTCTGCTTCTATAACCCCAGTTTAAATGTTATTACCTCTTAGATCAACACATGTAAAGGAAAGACAAGTTCTTGACTGTGATATCTTTGTTTGAAAAATGCTGTGTGTAACACAAATATAAGTGATCTACAGTGACCTCTGTGCTTTGACCACCAATATATACAAATGTAAGCTGGAAAAATATTTCACTAGTAACGTATACAATACTTAAGGGTTATACAAGAGTATATAATACATAAGGGTTATACTGCTGGCACAAAGACATTTTGTTCAATTGAGTTTTAGCATATGCACATAAATGTATCTAGTCAAAGTTGTGTATTTTATTTTTTTTTTTTTTTGCCAGCCTATTTATATATTGAATGAGTATAGCAGTTCAGGCATATCCTGCTGTTTCCATTAAAACAGAAAAAGAGACATTATCTAAGCAGTAAATAAACACACATGCGCACACACACACACACACACACACACACACACACACACACACACACACACACACACACACACACATTCAGTTGAAGATTGACACAGATATTTAATTTTGTTCATTGAGCTATATGTGTAAATGTGGTACTCGTATGTATGATTTTATATATATATATGTTTACCAGTATGGAGTCAGAGAAGCCACTCAACCAGTGCATGTTGGGAATCTGGGAGTGCCTAGAGAAATCCCCTTCAAAATACTTTAAATGAAAGGCACAGCTGTTGTATAAACATGGAAATTTCACACAGTTACTGTAGGTCACGCTTGAACCTTTGGAGGTGTGTGGCAGAAACCTTAATCACTTACACACTATTTGGCCCTTGAGTACCATTCATATAAGGTGTCTTGGGACTTGGAGCTGCTTCCAAAAGTCATCCTTTGGATTTTGTTGGGCCTCCCTAAGAACTGCCAAAAACAGTGCTGATGCAAAACAGGCTGTAGGCTTTAACAACAAAATGGAAATAAAATTCTTGAAAGCTGTCATAAATCTGGTCTTGATTTTTGCAGTGAAATTAGTTTGCTGTTAGATATAATGATACAGATAAATGCAAACTTTAAGTCTGATGAAATGAGTAGGGTGCACTATAACCCAAGAGTCAAGCATACAACCAACACAAGCAAGCAGCAAGGCAGCTTGTGAACATTTTTTACATTATCATCGTACATGTAAGGAAGCGTTTTGCCTACTTTTGACTGAGTTATGTTGAGCATTTCAGAGGGAATATGCATTCGGTCTGTGTCATCATGGGAACAGTGTATTGTTGCCACCTGCAAAGCAGCAACAAAGAGAACTCCTGCCTCATAATGACGCTATAAATAACTTATGAAATCTGCAGTCAGTCAAGGCTCATTTCTAGCCATGTCCCTGGGTGCCTGGGGAGGTTTAATGAATGAAATGTACAATAACACACTACTCAAGTGGCAGACATTGGGTTTGACTTTAGATATTGCAGTTCTCCCGGTTAACAATTGGATGATCCCACTGTCTGTGCTATATTGCTTTTTTTAATTAAGCCCTTCATACCACATAAATGAGCAAGAAAACCACCGTCAGGACATATATATATATTCTTTAATTACAGCCGTTCTGGTAGCTCAGCTTCTCACCTTCTACTGGAACATTACAGCTTCAAAATATGTCCCTTTTTATACCATTTATACAAACCTTCAATTAATCAATTAAACTATTTAAATAACATCAATTACATAATTATTAAATTACCATACTCACCAGCATTCAGTTCTTTTAACAAACTGCAACCACTAGAAGAATGTTACCAAATCTTATAAAGTCCCCATACAATATAAAACACATAATAATGTTATTATATTGCCAATATGTCTATTTAAAATATATGCATATCAGCTCAAACTTGTAATTCATTTTAAACACTTCTACATCTGAACTCTAACAATATTAATACATAATTTAAGTGCATATTTTAACTGCAAATACATATTAGTACATACTTACAAAATTTCAGATGTAAAAGTGTTCATTCTGCTAGTGGTTGCAGTTTGTTAAAAGAACTGAATGCTGATGAGTATGGTAATTTAATAATTGTGTAATTGATGTTATTTAAATAGTTTAATTGATTAACTGAAGGTTTGTATACATGGTATAAAAAAGGACATATTTTGAAACTGTAATGTTCCAGTAGAAGGCGAGAAGCCGAGGTACCAGAACGGTTGTAATTAAAGAATATATATATGTCCTGACTGTGGTTTCCTGCTCCTTATTTATGTGGTATGAAGAGTTTTCTGCTTTATGTCTTGGTGAAGTAATTTTTTAATTCAGCCCTCTGCTAAGTGTAGCACTCATTCCATTTCCTGGGAGTCCTAATTATTTAAAGTGAAACATGTTATAGGTCTGCTAGAGTTTTGCTGTAGTCTAGAAACAGTCATGTCTGAAATAATATTGATTTTATATTGCTGCTATTGAAAGACTGGCATAATTTGAAAAACAAAGATACACAACAAATGATACCCTGCAGGAATGTCAAGACTCATATAAAGGCAACATTTGTGTATCACAAGAACCTTTCAGATGACCACATATATTTTCACTTATCATCAAATTAGTGACATGTAACTTCTCAGAGGCAGGATAATGTTAGGTTATCAAAATAAGATTGCATGTAATGTTTTAAGTAAATAGAAACTTCTTTCTGAGGAATGGCACTGTGATCCGTGAAAGAACTGGCTGACTGGATTGACAGAGGAAAATCCCAAAGTAAACTACTTTATGGGCTATATAACCTGAATAGGTCCTAAACTAGCAGCAGATTTTCAAGCAAAGTTTAATCTTTACCAGGAGAAACTGATTTTCCATTTATCTGAGAAATATACCAGTAAATCCTAAATTTAAGCTGCACAAATATTGGAAAAGCCCCAAAGTTTCACCAAATTTGGCATTTTAGGCCAGCACACCCATTCACCACAAACTGCATGTATAATACTGTCAGCTTGCTTTATTGAGTTTTCAGTGCATATAATCTGTTTTAACTTTCTGAATATACAGGTGTAATAAAAGTTATAATGAAATAATATTAATGACAGGAAATTCCATTTAAAGTCATCAGTGTTAATCCTGGATTTCATCTCATGAAAATAGAATTTCATATTTTAGAGAACCATAAACCAGGATCCCTTATGCTTACTAACACGGGAAAAAGCCTATCAAGTGGTAATATGCCCTACTTTGAAAATTCCAGATGGCAATGATAAAAGAACAGCTCAGCTTCTAGAAAAAGGAGGAGATTCCTTGTGGGCTGGATATGAAACTAGTGTCAAGCTTCATGTCAGACCTTGCTTGTTCCAAAGTTGCAGTGACCCTTTAAAAGGGAAGTTCTGCTACCTTAGAGTAGTTGAATGCCCAAAGAAAGGGATTGTTGTCTATATAGGGTAGTATACTTTCTTGTTCACATTGGGGTGATAAATAGACAGACAGACAGAAATAGTATTAATTTTACACTGCTATTGATAATTAATTACTGTAAATGTCTGGTATGAGATTTTGTAGAAATAAAAGTGTCTTGTATCTGTGGCAAACTATAACCAAAGAAGTTTGATTACTGCACTATATTATATACATTGGATGAATGGATGTGCACTGCCATGATATAGTACTGACTATTACAGAGGTATCAGGTAGTCATAAATCAGATTGTTTATTTGCATCAGCTTACATTATTAATAGGCAACAGGCAAACATAGCCTACATCTGTGCAGTATGCATTCAGTCTGCTGTCTCATTCGGGCATGTCTTTTAGGCAGAACATGTCTGCCACTTGCTATTCTAGGGAGGTACCTCAACCATGTTGGGATCTATAGATGGCTTCAGAGGATAATGCACAGGGTTGGGAAAGAAGTCAACTAGGAAAGTGGTGGGCTACAACTGAACATTAATGAAAGAAATTATTAGTGATGGCCTGAACGCACATTACTCAATGGAGGCTTTAAAGTGCAATAGCAATGTATTTATGTAATCTTATCCAGTACGTAACTTTTACTTTATGAACTCATATGATGCATCCCTGTATATGTCCCAGCCTTACTTTGCTGACTTTGTTGGTCTGATCTACTTAGTACACATGCATTTGTTGAAATAAGCAATTCTGTAGGTATTATAAATATAAATGTTTTTTTCTGGAGTCTTCATGATTAGATGTACATATTCTTCTTTCTGCATTCATTATTTGCATCATATACCTTGCATGCTACTCGCTATTTTTGTCACAATGTAGTTATATCATCTTACGCCTTCTTTTGCTCATTGCCATTGCCAAACGACCTTCGTAGTTGCTGAAGAGTCTTGTACCAGCTTAATAAACAGTATATTTAAAGCAACCAAAATGACTGAAAGAGGCCTTCTTATAGTACTGGTGGAATCTCAGAAGTAGTGCATTGTACCTGACCCTTATTACCCCCCCCCCCCCAAGTTATCCTGTGCCTGTTTCATTTTTGTTCTATACTGCTCAGTTTGGGAACACGTCCCACTCAGGTACCACCCTTTCAAGATTGGTGAGAATTTTTTTGCATACTTGAATTACGTCCCATGTTTCACTTCTGTACCGAGGAAAGAAAAGTTCTAGCCTGTGCAGCTTATCTTCACATGAACTGCGTTACATCCATTTTACCATTCTAAGTACCTTCCTTTGTACCCTTCCTAACATTTCTGTTCCCATTTCCCATTAACAGTTCCCAGCTCAGGCATCATCAACAGCTTGTGCAATGAAAGAGCTGTCTTCTTATTCAAGAGTCTATGCCAAGGGTGATGCATCCCAGCTTCAAGCTGAACATTTGTTATGCCATGACTCTCTGTTTCATGGAGATTATCACTGTAGTTACAACTTCTGTTAAAAAGCAGTAGAAGGTTTGTAGAATCCTCTGACATCGTTTTACTTAAGTTTAGCTAAAAATACCAGGCTGTTTATTAAATAAATACTTATTAAATATATAGTTTAATCAGATACTTCATTTCCATATCGGCTTTTCTTAGTAAAACTCCATGTTATGCTCTTAAGTGATTTTTTTTTGTATAGTGTTTTATGGCTAGGGTTTGTGATGCCTTTTATGCCTTACTTTTGAAAGATAATTACTTGTTAACTCTTCTTTTGTTTTTCTTGTAGTCAGAAGATTTATTTATGCCTTGTATGTGTGTGTCCACAGGTAAAATCAGTGATGGTTAGTTTCTTGCTCTCTAAGCACGCGCGCGCGCACACACACATGCACACACATAGACACACACACACACAAAGACACACACACACACACACACACACACACACACACACACACACACACACACACACACACACACACACACACACACACTCTCTAATATTGCATGATTACCTACAGGAAAATTTGAGGAACACCAGTTCAACATATCTTTACAGAGTTGTTGGAAACCTAGCACATGTATAAAACTCATACAGAGACAGAAAGGATATGCAGACTTCACCATACCTCTCAAACTCTTAGAGCAAGAAATCTGGACAAAGCCACAAAAAATGGGGGAATAAAGGCCTGAAAATAGGGACAAGTTTTAAATATTGCTCTTACAAATTTGGAAATCAGATAGAATAACAGGTTTTGCATTAGCATGAGTTTTCTGAAGGGCATGAAGTCTGAAACTCAAATGTCTGTCATTATTTTCTGACTTAAATCTTCAATGATTTGCCAGTGATTTTACTAGAAAACCACAATTTTATGAAAAATGGTGCAAAAATATGAGGCACAAATCTGGACATTCTGCAAAAAATGTGTACAGTTGAGAGGTATGGACTTCACACAGAGTGAACCAGAAGCAAAAACTAAATCAGCAAGCAAAGCACTGTGAGATTGCAGTGCTATTTAATGCAACATTGTGCCAATGATGTTTTACTTTAATGCACATCCTGCAGAAAACACCAAGATAGACACTTATTGTGTATAATACAAATGTTTGAGTGTGAAGAAAAATGAAAAAAGGTAATAACAACATTATACTGTTAGGAGCACTATAATACATACAAGCACACATGCACACACATGCACACACACACACACACACACACACACACACACACACACACACACACACACACACACACACACACACACACACACACAGTCATGACATAGTGATGATCATTTTACAGTGATTTCAGTAAATACATTACATTGTGTCACTCTGCCCCTGCTAAGCCAGATCAGACTGTTCCAATGTGATCAAATCGCTGCAGGGTTCAGTCACTTTTATCCACAGATGGACTCCTTACCCCTCCTTAACCATCAGTTATATCAACTGTGTACACCTCAGAAAAATGATTTTGATAAAAACTGACACAGTAAAGTGTTTCCCCTTGTTTCACACAACTGCACAGTATACTACACTCATAAAACCAGACTACTGACTTCTTAATTTGATGAAATAATAGTATAGTCATTTACTTTCAACCTCAGAAATCCCATGCCAGTTCCCATACCTAGCAATTATAGCCACTTTATTGATAATGTACGCCTCAAATGTCTGCCTATTTTTTAAAAAAATATAAAAATAAATGCTCACAGTAATATAATTAAGCTTGTTTCACACAAACACAAGGAACCCTGCCAAGCCTAGCACCAACTAGAAACAGGCATAAATGATTACAGTTGCCTGTCAAAAAACATTTTATAGGTACTTAATTCTCCAATTATCTGCTTTATCCTTTACAGAAGCACTGTACTGCCATGTCCTGTACTAATATTTGGGAAGTGCCACAGGGTAATTGCTATTCAAACTTCACAAGCACCAATATTGTTATATTGTTTTTTTCTGAAGTTACCAGAAGCTCAACCAGCTAAAAAGAGGTGATTAAGTGTAATTGGCATTCCATTTTTTTCTGGTTTCCCAGTTCTTGCTTCCTTAAGAAATGCTATTTGTGTCCACTATTATTTTTTCCAGTGACTGGAGACCCCAAGAGGCCCTGGAAAATTGTCCATTTTGTCCCCCATACCTATCATGCAGACATGGGTTTAAGGGGTTGCCCAAAAAGAAAAGAAATTACATGATTCAGTAAAACAAATCTTAGGCAGAGCAATTTTTTCTAGTTTTAATGAAGACAGAGACAGTAGTAAGCTAATGGAGAGCTCTGTTCCCAATGTAAGGAATAGTAACAATCATATATACAACAAACATTTCATGTATAAAGATGGACAGAAATGCTGTATATACAGTATTGATGAAGTTCAGTTAGCATGCAGATGTTTTTTCATTGAAACACATATCCTCCTGCTATGATTGTGTTCTTCAAACAAAGGGTAACATTTTTTCAGCCTTTAAAGGGTACTGGTTTATTAGGAATGCCCAAGAAAAGAGATTCAGCAATGCAAGCTATAATACATGTTTAGGAAAATGTCTGGTCTAGAACCCTTCTATGGGGTAATGGTTGTATCCACCCCTGGCAGTGAACACATGGTAGTGTTTTATTTCTTTATTAATTTTTTTACCCTTATGAAGTAAACCAGCATCTGGCATTGGTGCCTGTCCTCAAATATGAATGCCAGGAGTCACTCCTGACCCCCAGTTGTATGAAACCCTCCTGCCAGCTGAGAGGAGATTGAGGCAACCCAATGCAGCATCCTACTCTTGGACAAAGAGATTTTTTATTTATATGCCCTACCCATTTCTCTGCCCTAGTGCCAGACATGCAATGACATAATGCTATTGCAGTTGAGAACATGTGTCATTGTGTATTAGTGCTACTTATAAGCATGGGATGCATACCCCACAGTATAACCACTAGCACTGCCATCCTTGTATATAACCCCTGCCCCAAAGGATAGGTGAGCCAGAACATAATTTTGCCTTTCTACCCCCACCTCCACCCCCAAAGTGCCTAGCTCACTAGCTGAATCCAGTTCACATGAGTCACTAGCACTTGGAAAGCTGTACTTGTTTACAATTCCCATAAGAAATGGCATGCTATAACTGCAACTTTGTCACCTCTGTAGGGTGTTTTGTGTATCATACTATCTAGCCTTATGCAAAAAGAAAAGGTTATTGCATATAATATTATTACATATGGACAACACAGAAATTCAATTTGTTTGATGCAGTTTTTACTGTAAGAACAATATTTTCCACCAAAGTTTTCTACTAGTACACTCCCAAAATAAATAAATCAACAAACAAACAAGTAAATAAATCAATGAAATGTTAAATATAGATGATGATGTTGTTTTTCGGCTTTTCCTGGTTAGGGGTCGCCACAGCGGAACTCCAGTCCGCTAATGATTGGCAGTAGATTTTCACAAACGCTGAGATGCCAGCTCGACGTTCAACCTTCAATGATGGCACACCCATTTACACGTCTTTCGAATGCCCACCCAACCATGGGGAGGACATGCAAACTCCACACAGAAGGCACTCCCCACACTCCAGACGGGAATCGAACAGCAGAACCTCTTGCTGTGAGGCAACAATGCTACCGCTGCACCACCGCGGAAGTCAAAAATGCTAAATATAGATACTGTAACATAATCATAGTGCAAGTTAGACCATATACTTGCATTTCTCTTCTTCTTATAATCCACATGAATGCTCAATTATAGTTACTTAAATCAATTTCCTAACTACAAAATTTCAAATGAGAAGTGTTGCAGAGAGGTTCTGGGAACATACTTGAAAGCTGGTTTATAGGATAGAGCTGGAAAAGAAATGTGTGATTCATGCTTGTCTTCACACTGTTTAAATTTAAGGTACTTTCTCTCACTCTTTCTCAGCCTCTGCCCCTCCCCCCCCAAACACACAGTCTCTCTTTGCCGTCTGCATGTTAATCTCACATGTAAGCCACTGAGATAATTGATTGTGTTGTGAAATACCAAACCATGTATCATTGACATTAATTAAGTGAAAATCTGCCACACTAAGGTTATCCACTGATGCACTGTAACAAACCTAGCATATGAAGGGTGATCAAATACATACAAAAGTATATTGCTGAAACTAAAAGAAATGAAAACAGCTAAATCAGAATTCAACTGCTGAGTGGAGAATCGGCAACAAAATTAGTTTCACTCCAACTTCAGTCTAGTGTCAGAGAATAATTAAATTCCATCAGTATAATTTAATAATATGAACGTTTTCATTATGGAACACAGCAGGAACTGGCATATGCTTCAGTACTTCACAATGTTCATGTATTAATTATTAACTAGAAAATAGGTAAGTATTGCAGAGCTTTGCAGATGTTACAGTGTAGACAATAAACTGACAAAACAAGGCTCTGCATAGAAATGTCCTTGTATGTACGTATGTTGTGAACAACTCCAGCTATGAAATGCACCGAGTTTTTCCATTCTCTGCTAAGAAGCTATGGAGCAATGATTCACATTCTCTTAGGATTCTTGCTATACTAGTTGCTGCCAGTTTAAGGCATGAATCTGGTGACCAGTGGATGACTCTTATGACCAGTATACATTTAAAGTAATGTAATATTCTTCTTACTGTTTCTCTCATGTACTTTAGCAGAGTGGCAAAGCCACAAAGTATATTACCCCATTGTCTAATTATAAACTGGACATTTTCCATTGCAAATATCAAAAGTATTTACCAAAATTGAACTGAATTTAATAAAATGTAGCTTATGTGGGTGTAAAAGATCCCATGAGACTTATCAAAAAAGAGTAGGGTCCTTTGTTTAACCCAACATAAAAACATTATTTACATAGTTACACATTTAAAAATGTACATATTTATAGGCACATTTATACACATTTCTATTTTTATACTATTTATCATTTTTATTATAAAAAACTCATTGTTATTCTTCTATAATTAACCCCCCACTCCTTTTTCCACAACCATAATCTAATTTTTCACAATATATCTCCCAAAATCCATTTCCCACTAAACAAAATTTCATTCAGACTTTCATTCCAAATAACCCATATTACATAAAATAAACTCTTTTCTACCATTCTCACACATGCTTTCTTCTTGTTCTTATAATATCCATACATAATCATATTCATATCTATATTTCTTACGTCATTAATATTCTCAAACAAATTTTCTTCACACAACTTTTTCCAGTGTTTCAACACTTTTACATTAAAAAAAGAGAGAAAAGAAGAACAAACTCTGTTTTCTCTTCCTCCTCACAAAATAAACACACTCTTTTCAACTTTCTTTTTATTTGGCATATTCATGTGTACTGGTAACATACTTATTATCAGTCTCCATAGGAAATCCTGACAGTCAACTGTCTTGGGACACCACTTTTCCTTACCTTAATGTCTTTAACCACTTTTTCTGGTAAAATATCCCATAGATTTACATAATAATATTGTGCCATCACATTGTTATACTACATACTTCTACCTCCCTCTAGATCATCAATTTTTATTTTCCATGTTAGTATTTTTTATAATTTTTAGTTTCTTCATTTACATATTCTTTTTCTCATTTTCTTATTCTCATCATCTCTCAGAACTGTTTGTTCTTATATTTAAACACTTTCAGTATTGCGATCTCATTTTTGGGTTCCTAATAAATGATCGAAGATGCATTCTTTCGAATGCGTCTTGATTGAACTTGAAAGCATGAAAAGGCAAAATAGTGAAATGGCATTTAAGCAAATTCTTTCCCTGGGAAATAAATCGCTTCCATTACTTTGCTATTTCATCACTGTAGTGCGATCTCAGAGTTGGTATATTTAAGTAGGGGGTGTGTGGGGGCAAAGCCCCCCACTTTATGTAATGTTTTAAAGTTTTTTTTTGTTTTTGTTTTTTTGTTTTCTTTTTTGTTTTTTTGTGGAACAGCGATTTTTTTCCAAGGGAAAAAATCACTGTTCTAAGCGTTCGAGATTGTAAGCTTTCACTTACATGGGTTCGATAAATCATTGTTCGCTTTTGTAAGCATTCAATGATTTAACATAGACCCATAATTCTCTTCATTTACCCACTTTAATACTCTATACAAGTTTAACAAAGCATAATAAACAACTGGATTTAGTAACCCCAGTCCCTCTTCTTCTTCACTCATATACAACATACCTGTTTTCACCAGGTTTAATCTTGAACCCCATATGAAAGAAAACACCAGTTGCACAATTTTCTATTCATATTTCCTGGAAATATGTAAACATTTGACATATATGTTATTTTTCCCAGTAATACAGAATTCACTGAACATTTTCCAGAAAGCTAATGTATACATCCTCCACTGAAGACGTGTTTCTTTCATTTATTTTATAAAACCCTCCCATTGCATCGCAGCTACATAATTTTTCCCAAATTTGATCCTATCAAAGACACTTCATTCATTGATAAATACGCCCTTCACCACATTCCCAAACCCTTCCTTTTATCTTTATTCAAGCTCATTCTCATTTCCTTTAAACATCCGTTCAGACAACCAACACTTCCTCTGTCCATATTTGTTTTTTAGCAACTATGATTATATCATCAGTGTATGCCAAAACTACCGGGATCACTGATTTCTCTCACATCACATATCTAGCATCTTTCATTTTATAAGCTACTTTACTCACTGTCGCATTCATTACCAATGCAAATAAAATATTCCACTCATGGGACATCCTTGCCTTATACCACACTTTAAGCATATATCTTTACTCAGGCACCCATTCACTAACACTGCCAGTCTGTTAGTTTGATATACTGACATACACACTCTCCTTATTTTATTATCTATTCCATACTTCTCTGTAACATCCTACAAAGCATCATGTCCTACTGCATCAAATACCTTGATAATAACACCTTCCATATGTTTCACATCTTCCCTTTTGCTTATATCATCCACAATTTCTCTTACAACCAATAGCAGTTCTTGACATCCCTTCCCTTTTATGCCATATATACTTTCTTTCATATCCCTCATCCTTCTTTCCATTCTACTCTGGGTTATTCTCATAAAAATATAATCTGTGATATTTAGTGTGATGAGAAAACTCAATTTTTTTATTAATTCTTATTATCTTTCCTCCATATAAATGTTAATATCCCACTACATAACTCTTCATAAACAAATCCTTCCTTCAACCATTCATTCAGTTGTTGTTGTTGTCTTTCAGCTTTTCCCGGTTAGGGGTCACCACAGTGGAACTCTGGTCCGCTAATGATTGGCAGTAGATTTTTTTATGTGCCGAGTTGCCAGCCCTGACGCACAACCTTCAATGAAGGTACGCCCATTCACGCATGTCTCCACACAGAAGACGCTCTAGCTGAGAATCGAACGGGACAACGTCGTACTGTGAGGTGACAATGCTACAGCAGCACCACCACCGCGGTTCAACCATTCATTCAGTACATTTACAAAATACTTTCTTTGCCGGTCCATTCATTTCTTGTACATTCCATACCCTATACCATTTGGGCCTGATACTAAATCAACATTTATTTCCTTAAGTACATCATCTAGTTCACTAATTATTTTTCAGATTCTTCCTTAACTTGTATTATAGTACTTTTGTATTTTTCTCTAAATTCTGTAATGCATTTTATACATTTTCCCTTGCTTCACTTTCTCTTCCTTTCTTACATCATCCTGCAGTTGAACAAAATACTTTTTATACTTCTTTATAAATGATTTCCACCTCAATCCTCAACAGCTAACCTCATCATCCTTAACAACGCTATATCTAGTATTTTCACTGTTTTTTTACACAACACAGCTGGCCCAGAATGGCGTTCATTTCCAAAGTTCCATATTACATTTCCACCCCACAACTTTTCTGTTTGCAGTCTTTCTTCACTTGTCAGTAATCTTACATCCTCTAACAGAATAACATCCACATCACACTTATCACACCATTCCAGTATCCCTATCCTTCTTACAGTGTTAATAATACTGTTTACATTTACTGAAAGCACTCTAAATTGTTGTTTTTCCTTCTTTTTAAGTTTAAGGGAAATATTTTTAAGTTTTCCTTTTCTTACTTTTACTATTTCCCCAATTGAATATTTTTTAGGTTTATGTACAAACAATCCTTGATCCTCAGTATCAAATTTTTCACTGACTAGACACTTACAAAATAAATTATTAGTATTGGTCCATTATCCTGACCTCTCTTTCTGCATGCAATCTCTCCCATCATTTTTCCCCTCCGTATTTTTGCCTTCTATAGTTTCTTCTTCACCTAGTTCACCCTCTACCCCAATCTCTTGCTGCCCTTCCTCATGTATGGTTTCTTCTCATTCCATTTTGTTTTCATTATTTACTGTTTGCCCTTAGCAAGCCTTCCAAAAGTGTCCCTTTTTTATACAACCTGCATTCAGACACACGTCTTCTTGCTGTATGTCCTTTCTCCATACACTAGTTACATTGCAATCATGAATTAAATGAGAAAAGTCCCCACAAAAGAAACATGGCATTGGCTGACCAGTATATCTTAATGTCCCTGTATGACCAGCCACAAAAATAGCAAATGTTTCTCCATGTTTTTTTTTCACATTTCCGAACAGCTTCCAACCTCCACCTTCCATTCCATGAGTTTCTCTCATCTCTAACTTCCACAGTATTATCAACAGTTTCACACAGACCCTATACACATTTTTTAACATTGTCTTCTTCCAGTTCATCAGTTTCAAACAGCATTTTTTTAAAACATTTAAGTTACTACCAGAAAACAAATAATTGTTCCATGGTGCACATCATTCTGTTTTACAAAGTTCTGGAAATTGCATCATCACTCCATCAATTTCAAATATTAAGTTACAAGAATTCTTTGTCCCAGTATGTAAAATACCAAATTTCCTGAGCTTTGTTTGCTCTTATTGTCAGAGTTGGTCTTCTTAGTGACAATGTTGGTCGTCTTTTCTTTCTAAAAACATATTTACTTACAGTTTGTTGCTACAGTGGTTTTTGCCTGCTGACACTACTGCATATGTTTCAGTTACTGCATTATCTGTTGCTGAACAACCAGATACCTTGTCAGTTTGTTGCTGCTGTCCTCTATTACCTTCTGTCACTGCTGCATAAGTCTTAACTGCTGCATTCTATTTGCCATCACCTGGTTCCATTTCCACATTACCATTCTCCGTACTTCTGAAAAAGTTATCTGCCTTCTCACCCCGTGAACTAGCAGAACTATCACCTGGATCTTCCTGTTCATTTAATTTTAACACAACATCTTCTGCAAGTCCTCTGCGGTGGTGGTGCTGCGGTAGTGTTGTCGCCTCTCAGTAAGACGTTGTCCTGTTCGATTCTCAGCTAAAGCGTCTTCTGTGTGGAGACATGAGTGAATGGGCATACCTTCGTTGAAGGTTGTGCATCAGGGCTGGCAACTCAGCACATAAAAAATCTACTGCCAATCATTAGCGGACCGGAGTTCCATTGTGGCAACCCCTAACCGAAAAAAGACGAAAGACAACATCTTCTGCAAGCCCTCCTGACACGTTTTCTGCTATCTGCACCAGTTCAACAGACTCACTTACTTCCTTCTCCACGGCAACATATAAATGCTGCTCAAATGTCCACCACATAGGAATCTTTGTTTTCATTCTTAACCTCAATATCGAACACTTTTTCTCTACGAGTTTTCACTCCACCTCCAAACTCTCCATAGCTTTTCTCTACTTCTACATAATGGTGCTGCTTTGCTTAGGCCTCTTCCTTGTTGCTGTCGGAACCCTCCAGCATCATCTTGCAGTTCCAAAGAGTAGGGGAAGTTCCCCGATACCGTGGACATTTCCCTCTGTAGTATAAATAACACCACAGATCTCCCCGAAACAAGGCTACTAAGATAGTGAGACTAACCTGTTCAATAAATGATAAATAAAATAAAAAATGAATAAATATAGTTTGAATTCATATTTAAAAGTGTATTAAAAAAGTAAAATGGAGCTGATCATACTCATTTACAACCAGGTAGAGTTATATTGTTCTTAGAAGCAAATGATTTATGAGGGAACGAAGGGAGTAGTAGTAAAACATGATCGTTAAGTGACCAACCGCTCAACTGCTAAGGAGTACAAAAAGTAGAATAGCTAAAAAAGGACAACTCCCCAGTATGTGAAAATAAGCTTGAATGTTGTGTTCTTTTGTTTCTTATTGTGTGTGTGTGTGTGTGTGTGTGTGTGTGTGTGTGTGTGTGTGTGTGTGTGTGTGTGTGTGTGTGTGTGTGTGTGTGTGTGCGCGCGCGCGCAAGCGAGTGCGTGTCCATGTGCCATGTGCCCTGCAGTGGGTTGGTATCACAAACAGAATCATGAGCCTGGTGAGTGCCAGGATAGCCTGTGAGTGCCACTGACCCTCAGACAGTGCATGACTGAATATTTTTAGTCTTATGTGACATTAATACTTTCTTAAGTTCAAACTCTGAAATGAAATAAATGCTGTTGTAATTCATGAAGGATGGAGCACAATGACTGAATGGGTGAGAGGATAACCCCCCCCCCAAAAAAAAAAACATTGACAAGTGTTTAATATAGTATGTGGTCCACTAACAGAAATAAATGGTACAGAAAAGTGTAAGATCTAAGTGACTGCTGGAATAAGTTAAATGTCCAGATCACGTCTATGTGATTGATTTATGTACTGATTGGTTGCTAGACTGATTGAGTAATTGGTTAAATGACAAATGCTATACCTTATTGGGCTGTTTGCTGTGACACAGTCATATGTTTGTAAGTCTGTGACTGATGCCTTTAAATTACCAGCCACAGTTCACCTTTACACATTCATATAATGGCTTATCAGGTGATGAAGCTCAGCAAAAGGAGAAGGACCTAATGAGACATTAAAGAACTTAAACTACATTTATTGGCATGTACATTAATGATGTGGAAAGAGCACAATCTGGGTACCATGACTGCTGGAATAAAGGCGATGACTGATGTCATTAATTTATGGAATATTCATGATGGCAAAAACTTCTGTAGCTGATGAGCTGTGAAATGTGTTTTAATCAATTGAAGAAGCAAGCAATGTAAAAGGTAATAGCCCTAATAAAAGTACAAGCATTCAGAATTGAAGTATATGCAGCAGAGAATGTTTTTCCTTGTCAGTAATTATATATAGACTCTATGACTATTAAGAATTTACCATTTACTGAAAATGTGTAGTTAAGAATATAAAGGCAAAAAATTAAAATTTAGAATATAAAGTAAAATATCTTAAAACAGCAGGCATAACCTATTGTTTGGCAGTTGGAAACTGTTGTTTTTTGAAGTCACTTAGCTATGTACTGTGCTTCATTTGCAGGTAAGCTATGATTGCAGAAAATATGCATATACTGTACTATGTTCATTTTAGTTTGTTCCTTAATTGGATATATAAAATGGTCCTAACATCATTTTCAGTCACAACCCAAACCACATAGTAGAGACAGATACAGTCAGCAATGTGGAAGGTTAAATCAATGCATGCATTATTGCACAATGTATTCTCTGAAAATATGGAAAACATGGTAGATGACACCTCTATGGGTGCATATGGAAGACGATGATGTGTGTATAAGCACTCGATATAGGAGTTTCATACTGGTTAGAAGAAAGTTACAAATCACTGTCTTGTAAAAATCTAAAATTTATTGCACTAACTTCAGTCTTTGTGAAATAAAGAATTTTAAGAGGAAGAGCAAAATAAGACTTTAAGTAAAGTGATTTTAGGAAGTCAGCAAATATCAGCATTGTACAGATATAAAGAAAATGAGTGAAAAAAAATTACAGAAGAAATGTTGGATTTAAAACAATTTGAAATATGGGTATGAATTCTGTGTGGTAAGATACTTTTTGATATAGCAGTCATTAAACCAGTGACAGGAATATGCCTTCCCAAATAAAATGTACCAGTATTATGTCTTAACAATGATTAAAGAGCCTTGCAAAATATGGAAACAGTTTCATCACATATTCTGTCAAATGTTTTGAAATATCCTCACCAAAAATAATTAAGATATGAGCTATCCTTCTATCAAAGTAATACAAATAGGCTAAAATTGTCAGATTCTTTAGAAGAAAATTATGTTACCAGAGCAGTGAGGCGTGACATATACATTGTGTTGGATATAAATGCTTATAAGACTGAACCAATGAAAGTAAAATGCTTCTTTCATCTCAGAATGGAATATTACCCTAGTGTAAAATGTACTTGAGTGCTTTTTTGTAGTCTCACAAAGGGCTATTACCCTATCATAAAACGCACTTTTGAGTGTGCCCCAATACATATGAATTGCATTAGTTATATAAAGGAAGAATTATAGATGTGCATACAATTTAAATAATTTGCCATACAGTTAAGAAAGGCCAGTATTTGGCTGCAGTTATTTTAGGGCCATTATAAGAGGTCTGAATAAAAAATCATTACATGGCCTCTTGTATATATTCATCTTTTAAAATATTAGCTCCTGAATTTCATCTCAGAATATTCCAATGCACAAAGTGCTCATTTAATTATGTGCAATGTATAAAAGATAAAATACATGTATTTTAATACGTCAGAACATGGGTTAAAAATCTTAAAGGTGTGGATGGCACTCTCAGATTTCCAGTAGGTAATGGCAAATTAACCAGTATTATCACATGATGGGAGACACTGTCAGATAAGTCAGCTACCTGGTAACAGCTGATTGTGTAAGAGACTCTATATCAGGCACTTTTTAGTTTTTACTTGTATACTGCAAGTTTTTCATGCACATCCCTGAAGTGCCTTTTAGGCATGAATAATTTAATAAAATTAGTAAGTGAAATAAAGCAGGATATTTTATAGAAATATCAGATGTAATAAGTAGTACAGCTATGGTGAGACAGCATTTTTAGTCCATTTGTGATGACAAAGGTGATATAATTTATTATTTCTATCTTAATACTTCAGATGTAAATAACCTTTTGAGATAAAAAAAACATGTTTAGTGTCTTAAATTATTTTATATGTAACACATGTATTACATGATTTAAGCAGCAATATAAGACACCAAGAGTAATTGCTTTAAACAAGTCTATCTTCCTGCCTTTCTTTCATTTCTGATTTATTCATGTGTGTTAACCCTAACCCTACTACTCTGCCCAAACAAAATCCTACACGTTAGGTCTGTAAACAGCATTTTCCTAATAGCACCATTTAACAAAATGCACAAACGCACAATAAATAGACACATACACAAACTCATGCACTTAAAAATAACATTCCCCCTTTCCTAACACCTGCCCTAACCCTAGCCCACAGTCACTAACACGCGCGCACACACACACACACACACACACACACACACATGCACGCAAGCACGCACACGCACATGCACACAAACACATACACATGCACACAAACATACAAACATGCAGACAAACATACACACACTAAATCTCATCATTAAAACTGCCCTGTTCTGTTACCCTAACTCTAGCAGTAACTCAGCAACACTCATGAGTGTGCTTATGTGTACACACAGAGGAGAAAACGCACACACACACACACACACACACACACACACACACACACACACACACATATGCTCAGTCACTCTCACACTCAGCCTCAATGTCCATTGGCATTCCAACCCACTTCTACTTACCTTAATTAATTAAAAATAAGTCAACTACTCTGCAGTCAGCTAGTTGTGTGAAACCAGTATTTGACAAATGCAATCAATGATCAGTGGTACCTTTCCCAAACATGTGTGTGTGTGTGTGTGTAGAGAGAGAGAGAGAGTGAAAATTATGTGTGCGTGTTTAGGTTCATAGGTTCATAAGTGGGTACTAGGCCATCTGCCCGAAGGCATTTATAAGCCTATCCAGAATGTGTTGTCTTTCGCCATCCCCTTAGATTAGTTCCCTGTGCCTCTGTCCAGCAGAACCACTGAAGTGATCCCAGAGGTAAACTTTCTGTTTCCCATCCACTCGTCAAGGTTTCTTTTGAAGAGTGTTAGCGAGGACCTCTGCCTAATGTAAATTGGGATCTTGTTCCAAAGCATGGGAAGTCTCTGGAACAGGAATCTATCCCTCCAGCACATCTTATTTATTGTTGTGGTGAGGTTTAGATCCTTGGAGCGTGTGGCTTGAGGGGATAAGGTTTTCTTTAGGTGGAGCATGTCCATCAATTCTGGGTTGGACATGGCCTTGTATGTCAGGCAGAGATCACCTCTGAGTAGGCGGTATGCAACCGAGTACAACTGGAGTTTCTTCAGTCAAGCTGCATAGAGCTTCTGTTTGAGGCCATTGATCCTCTTAGTGAGGTACTTCTGTGGTCTTTCCAGCTGTTGTAGGTGTCTTATAAGGTACATCCCAAACGGGGCGTTGTACTCTAAGATGGGTCTGATGAGTGATGAGAAGAGGGGCACAATGACCTCTTTTGATCTGGATGCGAACCCTTTTGTGATTAGGTGGGCCACGTAGAAGGATTTTCTAACCACTTTGGCAATGTGCTTATCAAAGGTGAGATTACTATCTACTTGGGTCCCCAGATCCCTTATTACATCTTCCGTATTTAGGGGACTACCACCTATGTGGTAGTTTGTGGATACTTTGTTTTTTCCAAAGGGGATGACTATGCACTTTTTGGCATTTAGCTTGAGGCCATGATTTTGACACCAGGTATCCATCTCAGTGAGACCCTTTTGGAGGATGTCTATGTCAGCCAGAGAGTCAATTATAGCCCCTAGTTTGCAGTCGTCTGCAAACTTGGTCAGCCATAGTCCTCCTGTGCTTGCCTGTACCTCTGAGAAGTATATGCCAACCAGGAGGGGTCCTAGGACTGAGCCCTGGGGAACACCACTTGTAACCAGTTTAGAGATGGACCTAGCTCCTGCAACTCTCACCATGTGAGTTCTGTCCGTGAGCCAGTTGGCAACCCATCTTGTGATGTAGGGGTTTATGTTCAGGCTGGTGAGCTTGTCTATAATACCAGAATTGGGAATGGTGTCAAAGGCCTTAGCGAGGTCTAGGTAGACTGTGTGTACCACCTTTCCCTTGTCTATAGCCTTGGTAACTGTCTCAAAGAAGTCCACCAGGTTTAGGAGGCAGCATCTGCCCTTAACTAAGCCAAACTGGGAAGGTTCCAGTGTTTGGAGGTTCCCAATGTCTCTGTTAATGAGTTCCATGATGATGCACTCCATAGTGTTGCAGACCAAGCTAGTCGGGCTTATAGGGCAATAGTTCCCGGGGTCTGTTGTGGCTCCACCTTTGTGGAGCGGAATAACGGTTGCTGTGTGCCACTATATGGGTATGCAGCCTGTGGAGAGGCTGAGTTTGAACAGTGTGTTTAGGTGAGGGGTTAGTTTGTCTTTGAGCTCATGTAGGACGCAGCCTGGGACACCATCCAGTCCCATTGATGCTGAGTTTTTGGCTTTGGAGAGGGCTGTTTTAACCTGAGTGTCTGTGATTTCAGGGACTCTACATTCTTCTGGTATGGTTATGGGCCCTTTTGGGGGTGAGGGGGGGGGTGAAGTTTGTGCTGAACCTGTCTGCCAGGATGCTGGCGATATCGGTCAGTTCAGTGCATTTTTGTGCCATTCTGCACTAACTCCAAGCAGATCTGAGCATTGCCACTTAGGTTCTTGACATAGCTAAAGAATGCCTTGTGGTTATCTTTGGAGTCCTTGACAAGTTTTCTTTCAAAGCTCACCTTGGACGATTTTATGAGGGATAGTAGTTTCTTGCTGATACTGATCAGGGATGTCTTCCCTTCTTGGGATTTTACTCTTTTCTGTACTAGTTTCCTCCTTCTTTTGTATAGTTTGTTTATGGCAGGGGTCCACCAGACTGGTTTCCTTTTCTTGGAGGAGTGAGTCTTGGTTTTGCTTGGGATGGCATGATCCATGCATTCTTGTAGCTGCCCGTAGAATGCATTAGTAAAGGATTTTGCAGCTTGGACAGTGTTATCCTTCAGCATGGGGGTTTTGAAACTTTCCATCTTGGTCTTAAGTAACGTGAAGTTTGCTTTTGAAAAGTTTTTCATGGTGGCTTTCTTGTCCAGGGGTGGGGGTGGAATATGGATATCCAAAGTGATTTGTTTATGATCAGATTTAACCAGCGAGGGGTTGACCTCTGGTGTGGAACACCGGTCACCCATGTTGGTGATGACCAGGTCTAATATGTTGTCACCTCTGGTGGGAGTGTTGACCAGTTGAACCAGGGCGTTTGAGTTTATAAATTGTAGGAAAAGTTGGGCAAGGGAGTACTTGAGTAGTTCTCCCAGTTAATGTTTGGGTAATTGAAATCACCCAATATTAGGGTGTTTGGTAGGGCCTTTATGTTTCCCAGTGTTTCCAGAAATGCGGAATGGGGATCCTGGGACATGGTGGGTGATCTGTAGCAAGCTCCAATTTGAATTGCAGTTTTGCCCATTGTTAGTTGCACGTGGATGATCTCTGAAGCATCGTGCTGTGCCACTAACCTGGAGGTGTGGGTATCCTTGGTGAATATGGATACTCCCCCACCTTTTGTATTTTAAATGAACTGGAGCTAAAGAACGATGGTGTTCACGGATGTCAAAACATGCTCACTGTCCTCGCACACAATCCACAGTCCCTGGGATAGTGTAACACAAAATATGAAAACTCTCCAAACAATAATATGGAAAAAACTTTCTCTTATAAAGCCATACGTTTGGATAATAAAATCTTCATTTAATAAAATCTGCATTTAATATACACAAAGTTAAGCGCTTTCACTCACACCACCGTGAGCTTCATCAGAATATTTTTCAAATTACATACAAACAGTTTAAATAGTCTGTTTGGTGCCAAAAATTTTTTTTACATGTCAATTTGTTATTTAAAGTGACACAACACTTGTACCAAATGTCACTATAAACTGAAACCACCCGACATGAAATAAATATTGACAGCCAAACTTCCACTTACGACAATATATTACATCCAAAAGTGTATGTAAAAACCCTATATGTACAAAATGATCTAAACTACGTACTAACATATGAAAACTAATGTTCTAAATAATACACGTTCCCCCACCAGTATATAAACTTAATAAAACAATTATTATCTAACTAGTAATATAAATATGAATGTAGAATAAATAAAATTAATAAAATAATGCCTTACCACTAATAAATACTATTTGAAAAACTGTAATTAATTACCAGTAGGTGTGTGAACAATTCCTATGTGCAACTGTCCATTCCTTTCTTCAGGGACTATAATAACCTAAAAATTAATTAATAGTGGTTTGATGGAAATGTGGTCATTCAGCCCCGGAGGTGTTGAGGCATCCGTGAATATTTGCCACCATACTTCCTTATAAGCTAAGATGGCTTTGATGTTACCTCCCCTGGGATCCAATGCAACGTTTTCCAAGATTGCAAATTTAAAAGTATGTTCAGCCCCATATTTCTCAACATGCCTATATAGGGCATTGTTAGCATCTTTCCTCCTGATACTATATAGGTGTGCATTTATACATTTTTTCAAATTCCTTTTGGTTTTCCCTATATAGTATCCTGGACATGCCCCACATTTAGCTAAATAAATAACAAATTTAGAATTACAGATGCCCTGTTTAAATCGCAATCTAGTTCTATTGATGTTGACCAACTCTAATTCTTTATCCTCATTTATGGCATGACATTGACTACAGGCACCACGTTTGGTGGTGTACTTGGTCCACCATGAAAACGTTCCAATTGTTTGTTAAAATATCCTTTACTTTATTAACATATGGGCCGTATTCTAATACACATGCTCTGTTATACGCCCCTTTTGTTTCGGTATAGGTGGGTTCCACCCTGTTTGTATTGGTAGTCTCTCCTTTACTGTTTGCTCCTAATAATGAGGTGTATTTATTCCCACTTTCTTTAATAACATATTTCCTCACGTTTTTCATCATATTCCTATTATATCCCCTTTCTCTAAACAGTTCGGTGATTAAATCAATTTCTTCAGTCATCCTTATGGCTCATATGCACTGTCCTTTAAATATATTATGCTTTAGTTTTTTTGGATGGTTACTGGTGTATTCCAAATAACAGTTTGAAAATGTACTTTTTCTATGTATTCTGGACTTAAAGCATTTTTCACCATTGGATATATATGTGTCTAGGTAAGCTACTCCTTCACAACTACTGATAGCAGTAAACTTGAGAAATTCACTGCTGTTATTTAAATAGTCCAGAAAATGATTCAAAGTTGTCTGGTTGCCATCCCACAAAATATAGATGTCATCAAGGAAGCGAGAGTAGTATTTAATGTGTTGGTGGTAATGACTGTTAAATATCACTGTCTCCTCCCAATCTAACAAAACCAAGTTGGCAAAAATTGGGGGGCAAGCCGCCCCCATAGCCACACCCTTGGTTTGTCTGAAGTATCCCCCTTCATAGAATATGTAATTGTGGTCTAGAACTAAAGACATAAGTTCAAGTATCAGGCAAACCTTGTCCCATTCAAGATCACTGTGTTTCCTAATATTGTTAATGAAGGATCTCATTCCTTCCTCTTTGGGGATACATGAGAATAAATCTACGACATCAATGGATACAAATATTAGTCCTTCCTTCCAGATGTCTACTGGTTAATTTTTCAAAAATTCCCATGAATCTTTCACCATATGGGTGATTTTCCCATACATGTGCTTCAGCATAGTATCAACTGCTACACCCAAAGGGAAAGTCTTGGACTTACTACCTGAAATTATGGGGTGGAAAGGTGGATTACTGAAATTCTTATGTGTCTTTGGTATCCCTACTAGTGTGGCTAACTTGGGATATTCTACTTTTAAAAAGTTGTATGTATCTTCCGTAATCCTTCTATTAAAAATTCCTCCACATGCAAATCAATACGTCTGTGTGCAATATTTATTTCGTTAATGGAAACAATCTCATAATTGCCTGATAGATGTCAAATCTCATGCATCTTGGAGGTGTATTGTAAACTATCATATATTACTACACCCCCACCTTTGTCAGGTTTCATAACCCGAATACTGTTATTTTCAGTCAATTCTCTCAAAAATGTGGTCTCTTCCATAGTTAGATTTTTTTCTAATTTTTTTTCCTTTAATCTCATTCTGCATCTGATAGATCTCTTTGGTTACCAGTCTGTCATAAATTGACACATTTGGATGCATGGGAGGAACAAAACAGCTTTTTTCTTAAGTACACTAGTCCTATTGGATTTAGTATCCACTGAGTTGTCCTTAAACATTATAGCTAAGTTAAGTTTTCTTATGAATAATTTGAATTCACTCAAACAATCCACTAGTCTGAAACATGTGGTGGGAATGTATTTTATTCCCTTAGAAAGTAACTCAAAGTGTGTTTTTTTTCCAAAGGAAGTTGTGTGTAGTTGTATATATTGAAATGATTGTAAGTGAAGGTGGTACCATCAGTGACAATACCCTGATCCATTTGAACTACAGAGTGATGAGGGATTGTAGACTGAATGTCTTCTACCAATACCTCCCCTCTCCCCCTTGGGCTTGGTTGTTTTTGTATGTACCGTTCACCTGATACGTAAAGTTTCTCTTCTTCCATTTTCCTCCCCTTTTCCAATCTATGTACCTTCCATGTTTCCCATCCTGATGAAAATTTGATCTATCCTCATTGTTGAACTTTCCAACATTGTCATAAGTTCTAACCCTATGTGCATCCTTGTCATATTTGTCCATCAAATTGTCATCACCCCACTGATAGGTCTGACCCCTGTGGTATTGTTTAATGTCTCTTTTAATTTTTTTACACTTCTTGTTATAAATTTTTTTTAGTCTTTTGGTCAGCTATCTCAAATTGCTTCGCATACAGTTTTTCCCACTGCGAGAATAATAAATCATTGAGAATAATTTTGTTCAACTGTTCTACCTTTTTCATAATTCTGCATAACTTTTCAACATTACATTTGATTAATAACTGCATATACTGAATACCAAACATATCAAACAATTGATTGAATTCACATTTTATATTGTCAGATATATCAACCCCCATGGGGTATTTAAAGAATCGCATTCCCATAGGGACAATCTTAGAACTAATACATTTAGACAAATAAGCATTGTCTAATTTCAAAGAATTGATAAAATTCAACTTCTTTCCCAATGAATAAATAAAATCTCTTAAAGTATTTTTTATTTATTTATTTTTATTTTACATTTGTTAACCGGGCTAGTCTAGCTGGATATATGTCCATTTTCAGTAGAGGCCCGAGGAGAAAAGCTCCACACATACTAAATTTCAACGGGACAATTTACAGAATAAAAATTAAGTACAAAATGAATATACATTTAGTAACATGAAACAAACAAAAAATACACGAAATACCTAAGGAACATACTATAAAATAGTTGTTCAGTAAAAGCATTACACAAAGTCAGGATTAGCAACATGGTTTCAAAAAATGTTGAAGAGAAGTAGAACAGGAGATAAGAAGGGAATACAAAGGAGAAAGAGGGAAAGAAGCAATAGTCTGGAGAGGAGAAGGGTAAGAATGTGTACGAGAGGACAGGGGAGAGAAAAAGGAGGAGTAGGTTAGAGCATTAGAGGAGAGCAACAGGGCAATAAGAAGAAGGAATAAGTATATTTACTAAGTAAAGTGTAAAGTTCTAGTGGAGGAGGGGAAAGAAGAGATTAGTCAGGAGTCCTACAGGAACAGAGCCAGTGATTTTGGAAATACAGTTTGATTTTTTGTTTGAACAGAGGTAAGGAGGAGGTTAGAGTGATATCAGTGGGTAGCTGAAAGGAGAATACAAGATACAAGAAGTACCCTTCTGGATGTGTGAATTGAACCGCTCGTTCTCACAATCACCATTCACATTGTCAAAGTCACAGTAATTATCTAAAAATTTCTTTAAATGTGCTTTATTGTTTACCCCGCATTTTTTGCGAGTGTCTGGAATACCATTTTGAACACAGGAATCAACAGTACCTTTATCTACAATGTCCTTGGCATGTGCATTAAAATATGTTCTCATAGGCTGCATTCTCTTGGGCTTAGTACCTGTCCGTTTGGCCTCTTTGTTTTGTTCACCAAATGTAAAATCAATAATACCCAACTTACTGTTACAGGGTTCAGTCTGATGCTGAGAAACAGGTAAATCAATATCCGTAGTGGTGGTCAGTCCATTACCCTGTCCATTGGGAATGTCTGGTGAGGAAGTTACCACAATGGATCCGTTGCTGGGTTTGACCGAACCCTCACAGTTGCCTGTCCTATGCAATTGTGCATTTCTGTTGTCCACTGTATCTTTAAATAACGGAAAACTACTACCTAACACGGTAGTATGAGCTCCTTCTGTATTTCGGTTTGGGTTCTGTGGTCGAAATGTATGGTATGAGTTGTAGCCTGGTAGTGCTGGGGTGCTTTCTGGAACCTTAAACCAGGTTTCTGTTACTGCACATATATCGATTTTCTCCATACTGAGGAGTGCCTTGAGTGCATGCATTTTGAGGTTTAGACTTCTGGCATTGAGTAGCATTACCCTCAGTTTTTTGTTACTTGTGCTATTTACGGCGGTGGGTTTGTCTTCTGAGCCTTGCCTAAAAAAGGCACTATGGGGGGGGGGGGTGGCAAGAGCCTTGGCAAGAATTCAAAGCCTAAGGGTGACAGGTGCAAGCCATCTCTAGCGAAGCAGCGTGGCTTGTCGAGCATGTCATCCCAGGCGGACAGACACTGGATCCCCTTTGAATGACACCAGAAACAGCCAATTGTTGAAATTGAGAATTTTTTCTTTATACCGTGGTATCATTCTTGGTGAGGGCAGGATGCTACTCAGGGTCAGGGTAATACCGGCCTGGGCTACATGATCGGAGAGCTCTTCCATGTGCCTTTTTATGTAGTCCAGGGAGGTATGGCTCAGGTCATTCACACCAATATGGACAATGACAGAGTCATATTTGTACTTGTTCTGGAGTGACCTGAGTGCTTGTGTTATGTGGCGGACCCTGGCACCCGATAGGCAGCTAACAGTAAACTTCTCCTTATTCAGCCTAGTGAGTCGGATGTCATTGTACCTGACTATAGAGTCACCTATTACTAGTATGTTGGGTATGTTGCCTTAAGGGCTGTGATTGCATAGCACACTGGTTTTGTGAAGTATGTGTTTCATGGTTTGTGTTGGGGGTGGAGGTTGCTTGGATGTTTGCTTTGGAGGTCTCTGTTGGTTTTGCAGATTTTTATTTAGAGCCTTCTAGTATGTTTTCATGTATTTATGTGTGTTTTTTGCTGGTGCTGGTTTAATGGGTCTATGTAAGACTGGTGGTGTGATGCAAGTATTTCCCTTCTCCTCTTCACTGTCTGATCCAGTCTTGGGTTGAGAGAGCTTAGCCTCTAGTTTGTCTATATAACTGCGTCTCTCGCTTGTATTAGTGTTTGGTGGTAGGAGGAGTGGGTTGTCTGTGTACATGAGGCAGTTGTAACATTGCCTCAAAATGCCCAGATTCACCAGTTGGACTGGAGAGTGCACCTGAAACTGCCCTTTGGACATGCCTGGATAGGTACAGTGAACTGTTTTACTGGATGGCTGGTAAGGTCAAATAGAAAGCCTTGTCCTTCTGTACAGTACAGGAGGGTCTAGTGCTAGGGTTTATAAGTGCTTGCTATAAGTTTTGAGCAAGTGCCAGGCTGAGAAATGAATGGCTTGAGTGCTTAAGTTAAAAGTTTGTCTAGTTCCAAGGGAAAAATTAAAGAGGAGACTTTGCGGAGCCAGAAATAGTTTTACCCTAGCTAACCGGGCAAATATGGTATTTATAGCAGGGAAATGAAAGAGATAGAAATTAGCCCAAAATGGCCAATAAACTACTAATTTCTGGGCTGAAACCACTCCTCCAGGGACATATAGGCTGCTCAAAGCTCCCCTTTCTCACAGGTGAACAGAGAAACTTCCTTCTATCCAAGTAAGGTATGGGCAAACACAGAGATTTGTAACACAGCCCTGAATTCAGCACTAACCTGAAAACTGGACTTTACTAGCTTAGAAAGGTGGCAAACAAGTATATATATATATATATATATATATATATATATATATATATATATTTTATTTTATTTATTTATTTATTTTTTCCAGAAAATAAAGCCGATACACTGAAAAAACAGTTTAAAAGCACAGAAAAAGGATAATTATTGTTATGTATCACAGATCAGAGTTGTAGTCAGTGTCCCCAGTAATAAAGTAGGAAGAAACACAAATACAGTAAAAGCAGATGAATAAAGTGTAAATAAAGTGCAATTGTTTTATATATATATATATATATATATATATATATATATATATATATATATATATATATATATATATATGGTTCCCATTCAGAAGCCTGAAACATCATAAGCCTGAAAATCAAAATCCTGAAACCAAAAGCCTGAAAATTCAGAATCCTGAAAACTCAAAATCCTGAAAGCCCAAAATCCTGAAAGACCAAAATCCTGAAACTCAAAATCCTGAAAACACAGAATAGACATACTGATGTCATTGTGGCTTTGCTATTGTTAGCCCTGTGGTGTTAGGTCATGCGTTGGGGTCAGGTAAGTGTGCGTTGGTTTTATGTTAGGGTTAGGCGGTTTAAGTGAGTTAGGGTTAGGGCAGGTTAGGCATGTATGCAATAGTGACAAATATTGGGGTTAGGGGCAGTTTAAGTGAGTTAGGGTTAGGGTGCGGGTCAGGTGAGTGTGCGATAGTGACGGACCTTAGGGTTAGGGTTAGGGTCAGGGTCAGTTGGTAGATATTAGTGTCTTTATAGTGACATATTAGCATTATTTGTGTTTTCAGGATTTTGAGTTTCAGGATTTTGGTCTTTCAGGATTTTGGGCTTTCAGGATTTTGAGTTTTCAGGATTCTGAATTTTCAGGCTTTTGGTTTCAGGATTTTGATTTTCAGGCTTATGATGTTTCAGGCTTCTGAATGGGAACCATATACATATATATATATATATATATATATATATATATATATATATATATATATATATATATATATATATATATATAAACAATAGAAAACAAACAAACTGATTTAAACAAGTTACCCAATTAACCGGAAAAAAGCTCAAAACTGAGCCCTGTTTCAGCAGTCTTCAATCAGACAAGTTCTAACTGCACACCCCTGCTTACTAGGGTGCAGGAGAAACTTCTCCAAAAAAGATGGCCTGGATCAGTGCCTCAAGTTATACAAACAAAGCTAGATTCAGCAGGCCTGAATCTGGTCTATGCTACAGCAACAAGGCACACCAATTTCAGAAAGAAACAGTTCAAATAAGCAGACACAATAAGCCTGTGACCAGAAATTCCCAGCTCAGAAGGGCAGAATCCAGCCTTGTCTCCCAAAAGAGTACAGACCACAAACCTTCTTAATGTAGAATAACTGTCTTGAAGCCCGAGTGCTTAAGCCAGAACTAATACACTTTTAAAATAGCAGACACTGGGCCTTCAGTCAGCAATTCCCAGCTTAGAAGGATGTAAGCTACCTGTCCTGCCACAACAGTGCAGACCACAAACCTTCTTAATGTAAAACAGCCTGTATGAAGCCCAAGTGCTTAAACCAAAAGACTAAGAATGACAGTTACAATTTAATCAGGCTACGACCAAGCAGTAATAAATGCAGCAGAATAAATAAAATTGAGTACTTTTAAGAAAAGCAAAATAAAGTGGGAGGAAACACAAATACAGCAAATGAATAAAGTGCAAATTTTTTTTTTTTTTTTTTTTTTTAGTGCAACAAGAGAGGAAGGAAGAACCTAAGTGGGCTGGCCTTCTCAAATCTTCACTCTGTATTAAGTAGAGTGAACACTCGACTCAGAATATGATCTCACTATACTCAGTTAAGTGAGCAAATGAGATGGACCCAGGAGGAGTGTTCTAATACAGACTTACAGGAGGGGTGGGCAATTCCAAAGCCACCAACACTAATACCAACACAAGAACAGGGAGGGTGAGTGGAGAATTAACTGCAGAGAGACTCACAGAACACTGTTCAGAAACACACAATTAGGAAACAGAAAAAATGAAAATATAGTACTTTTAAAACTGCATGTTTGTACTTAACAAAAGACTAAAATTCACTACTGCAAGTTTCACTTAGCTTCAGCTTGTAATGCAGATGTTTGTAGCCAAGCAAGTCTCTCAGGAGTTGAGCATAAAATGATTTCTCAAACTTTGTGGCTAGCACTTAAAGTAGAGAGGAATCCCTCTAAGCTATTAAATATCAGATAACAAAGAAGTGATACCAACACCCCCTCTATAGCGACAATTGCAGAGAGACACACAGCACACTGTTCAGAAACACACAATTAGGGTGTCTAAGTAATTAAATGTCAGTGTTCTTAACAAGTGACTCAAAATAATCATAAAAAAACTTCAGCTGTGCATGCTCAATGTTTTTGCAGGGGGGAAGCTCCCTTTCATCCTCATGTGGAGGGGTGTACTCCTCCATCTCCTGCTACTTGTATATTCCATCTCTAAGACTGTACAATACTAGGGAAAGAGCATATTCTCCAACCCTGATATTACAACAGTCTTGTACAACTGTTGATCAGCTATTTTGTCAATCAAATTCTGGCAGCAAAACAGCTGTCAAATATGACGGTTGACGCAAGTGATACCACCTATGTAAAAAAAAAAAATATATATATATATATATATATATATGTGTGTGTGTGTGTGTGTGTGTGTGTGAGCATATATAAATACATCCAGTGTACCTTTAATGGGGCCAGATCTGAAATGTGAATAACTTACTGTAGATGTGTTTGTAGAGTGGTAAATACCATCTGGATGTGTTTGACATACAGCTCTATTAATTTATGGGGTAATATAATTTCCTGTTTTAGGATAATGTAACAGTAATACTATTCATGTAATATTGTTTTTATATCATAAACACTTTAATCTGTATGGAAACACGTAACCCTCACCATCTATTTCAGTTGTAAGTAGTACTGACGAATCCCCCTCTGTGATTAGACTAGAGTTACAATAAATTGTTTGATGTTACACTGTAAGTAGTTTATCCAGGAATGTGGCATTTGGAATCTGTTGAAGTCATTTTGTTCTGAATGTTATATCACTTTCTTTTTTATTCCATTCATAATGTTAACCTAATTAATGTTACCTGATCTACAAGAAAACACTTATTTATAGAGTTAAAATGTGCAGAATTCCATCCTAACATGGTACGAGTTAGGCAAATAAGTATCAAATCTCCCTATAGCAGTCCTAAGGGACAGAATGTATGATGAACTTCAAAATCGCAAGCCATAAAAATCTAGATAGTTAAAACAATTAGTAAATAATAGTATTCATAAAATACTTGTAAAGCTGTGAATTGTGAATTATTTTCCATATCCTTAGGCTGTTGAAACAAATGGTACATGTCTGTATGTTACAGTAATTGGTTTTCAAGGAAGTGCAATAACTTTATAATACTGGAAAGTTCCTTTTTTTGGGAGATAAACAGTTATGTCTTTATAACACAAGTTTGATGTAAATAAATGTCCATTCAGTAGACCTCTTTTTATGTTTGGGAACGTGTTTGTGACACATACATACAGTGATCAGTCTGAATCATCAGGAGCTTGTAAAATAGCAAATATGCATAAAATAAATGGCCACAGAAAAGAGTAAAAACTGTCTGCATACATTTCCAGCATCTAAATTAGATAAAATCATTTAACTTGTTTTTTAAATATAAACATTTTAAACCACTGCATTGCTTCTGTTTTGAACATAATGCAAACATCTTCTAAACTTGATAACTAATGATAATTGCCAACTTATGTCTGTTCCTTGACTATTCAGTGTGCCACACTGTACTGAATATTTCATTTATGTATTACAGTGACTAGTGGGGTAACTTAGCTGATACAATACTGTAATCAGCAAAAGGAACAGTCAACAGCACACTAACTGCAATCTGTGCAGTTAAAACCATAATAATGAAACAGTAGAAAAGGGAAGTTTTAGGACCCTTCCAATGGTTCTTTTCAGGCCTAATAGGCAGAACAATAGCCTATGATAGTGGCACATTTAAAACAATTGCCCCACATAGCTCATTTCTAGGCCCTTGTTATTTTCATTCTTTAAGTAAGAGGTTCTCCCATTCGATTCTCGGCTGGGCTTGGGAGTGCCTTCTGTGTGGAGTCTGCATGTCCTCCCCGCAGTTGGGTAGCATTCAAAAGACATGCGTGCATAAATGGGCATGCCTTCATTGAAGGTTGAGCATCGAACTGGCACCTCGGCGTTTCATAACAATCTACTGCCAGTCATTAGTGGACCGGAGTTCCGCTATGGCAACCACTTACCAGGAAAAGCCGAAAGACAAACAACAACATAAACAACTTCCTGTAAGACCATGTGCCAATCAGTCATACACTTTGCACTGGGCATGTAATTATTTTCACCTCTCTCCTACCAAACTCCAAACCAAGCACAGAATGATTTCAGCCTCATCTGGAGCTGCCTGAAATACAGGGCTTTGCTTCTTAATCTTCCACTTTGTAAGACAAAGAGGTGATCACCTGAAACTAACTTAATCAATCAAGTCTGTTCAAATTTTCCAAATAAGCTTGGCAACAGAAGCAGAAGAAAAAAACAAACATTTTTGCAGGGAAGACCATGCACCCCACATCCCTTCAACTTTCATATTCCAACTTTATGATCACCCCATATAAGTGTTCAGAGAGACTCCCCAAAAGAGTTGATAGAGGTCTTCAGAAGTGGCTGTTTTCTCTCTGATACAAGTGATTTCCAAATGATTGCTTCTTGTGAAAACACCAAACAACCAGTTAGCACCTGTACCAAATTCACAGCACAACTGTTTGGAGCTCACTAAAGACTGTCCAGTAAAACTAACATGGCAATAAAAGACTCACTGCAATCCCACAGTTATCCATCAGAGATACTATGCTTTTCTGCCACAGCTGATATTCACCTTCCATACAGAATGCATACAGAGAAAACTCTGCATCAGCTCATATTTGTCTAAAAACTATACCTGCCTCTTGTCACGTTGGATCCAGATGATACTTCCCAAAGTAGAATGTTGCTTTTCTGTTGTAACGCTAAACAAGTCCACAGTGCGTATCAGCAGACCACTTCAACAAAATCTGAGACTTCATCTCCTTATTAATCTAGAGAGCACCACTGTACAACACTATAAAAAGCCAGCAGGCTTCCATTTACAGCAACAGCCTTCCCACCATCTAGGCTACATAACCTTAGGACTCTTGCACTGCAGTTACTCTTCCTCCCTAGCTTCAAAGTTCCACAACCATTCCATAACATTCCCCATTGTTGACTATCTACTGGCAAACCTTCCTCTGTGATTAGAACACCCTTCATTAAGAACTTAGGATAAAAATTGTGTATGGAGGTAAAACCAGCAACAAGAAACTCACTTTTTCCCATAAAACTCAGATTACCCAATAGTCAAGGGGAAAAAAAACTACTCAGTCATCTCAGGGAAGAAAATAAATGTTCCTAACTGAACAGTGACCAACTAAATGCCTTATAAGAAGAAAGCGGTCAACTCCCCTTTTGAATGTTCTTCTCTGTAAAACATATACCAACAGTGTATGCAGCTAGCATGCAGACCATTTTTTTTGTAAATAAACATTTAAATTCATTTAAGCATGTAACTGTGCACATCACAGGCTTGCCATGTGACTGTCGTAATTATTTGTTTTACTGTGTCATTATGTTGACACTGTCGACTTGGTTTGAGTAAAGGCTCAAAGGGGTTCTTACCTGGTTAACAAACTGAAATAAAAACACACAAAAAATTGTCATTGCTAAATCTGGACTTGTAGTGAAACTGAACTGTAGCTGTAATGTAATCGCTAAAGATATGTGTTCAATAGGTGAAATTACTGAAAGCATGAAGCAGTTATATAAATCATAATGATAATCTTTCAACGCATTCAAAATACTATGTTGAATGAGCATTGTGGGTAACAGGCCATGTGTTTTTCTTTTGGTTGTCTAGTTTTTTATATCTGTGCCTAAATGTGGTATTAACTGCACTCCATAAGGAAGCTAGACTCTGAGTAGTGTATTTTAAATTGTAATTTTTTTTGTTTAAGACAGTTATATTAAATGAGTGATTTCATTTTCAGCCATGCTCCCCAGAATATTCTACCAGAAAAATAAAATTCAAAAGCTCTTATTAGCAGGGATTGCCACTCAGTACTCAGGTTATTGAAATACAACCACAGGAATTTACAAGTGACAGCATTTCGATAGGAGCCTGCTGCATGTGAATGCATGCCTCTCAAGCGTGCCTCATTATGAGGAATGTTCCTCATTTATGGGTTTTTAAAAATTCATGTTGCTAGAAGTTCCAAATTGACAGGGTCTGTCACACATTCAGTGTGTTATGAATGTTTTTAACTGATATCCATGTTAAGTAGAACTGAATCATATTAATTCATCAAACGAATCATTTTATAAGTAAAAAGTAGCACATTTTAACCATTCTGTGAGCTTCCTAATTGAAGTTATTAGCAATTTGTTGGTAAGATTTCCACTTTGCCCTTTTGTCCCACATTATGAGAGGTAGTGTTCCTCGTTTTTGAGGTGGAAGGTTGAAAGCTATGTGAGAAAGTTTAAAGGAGGAGCAAGATGTATTAATTTTAAAGGTCCTTCTTATTCAGTCTTTGTAGAGCATATTTAAACACACTTGGTCTACTGATGGGTTATGTCTCTTCAGGAAACCTTTGTTACACATACTCTTTGCGAGTATAAGTCAAACTTTCTGCCTTTGTCTAAGGAAACAGCCTACTGTGCCTTTATAATTAAATAATGTAATCAACTCTGTCTAAGTATATGAGAACATGCCTTGAAGCAAGACTTTAAATTGACTGTCATGTAATTGCCACATATCACCTGCTAATAATCCATCTTCTAACTGCGGGGTTTCATAACATAAATGATCAGTCACAACCCTCCCTCTGCATTTCTGTTCTATATAACTTCCTTTCCTTTCTTCGTACTCCTTTCTATTTGTATTATTTTTAAAGACTGCAAAACTTTTATTCTTAAAATGTTTCGTAATACTTTGGAGCTTTCCTCCCTGGGCCCCCCACTGAAAATGGGCTCCTACCCAGTCAGACTTTCCCAGTAATCAGATGTCAGTAAATAAATAAATATCTTGTTCACATCATCTTATTCCCCACCCTGCCCTTTCATTCTTTCACTTTCTATTTCCTGTTATCATCAATGCTGCCTTTTGCTGCTCTTTTATAATTCTCATTGAATTTTCTAACTTCCCCCACTCATGCACACCTTTCCATCATACTTACTAAATTCTGTTATGCTCATCCTCTTTCTTTGCCTGCCCTTTCCATAATATCTGTTCCATATGACTAGTTGGCTGAAATACAGTACAGTATGAACAATTCAGTTTTTCATGTGTTGCCCTTGACCCCCCCCCCCCCGCAGAAACATACCTTACATTTTTAGAGTTTTCGTTTTTTAAAAAGGGAAGATACAAATAAATGCCCTCTCTCCCCAACCTGAGAACAAGTCAAACCAAACAAGTCAAGTCGCTAAAATGTCAACACTCGCTCCATTCTCACTCAGTCAGTCAGTTTGCATCAGATTGCACATTCTCTCTCTGATCTCTCACACACACACAGTCTCGTCACCTTTCATATATGCATTCACTCAGTCTTTCTCTCTCCGATCTCTCACAGATCTCCCACACACACTGTCTTCAGCTTTCATGCATCTCTCCAATCTCTCGCACACAGTCACTTCTGCTTTCATACAAGCATTCACCCTCTTTCTCTCTCTCTCTCTCTCTCTATTCAATTCATTCAATTGCAATCCACTTAGCATACCACTGAAAACCATTTTGCGTGCCATGCTTTCTAGGGGAAATGTAAGTTTAAAATATTATTATTCCAGCCAGGCTTTTAAGTACTGTATTTCAATATTAAAATCAAATTATTTATTTAACATTTGTTTACCGGGAAAGTCCGACTTGGAACAAAGCCAATTTTCACTGGAGGCCCAGGGAGAAACACTCCAGATGCGTGTCTTTGTAACATGGGAGGAAACCGGAGCACCCAGAAGAAACCCACATGAATGCAGGGAGGACATACAGACTCCGCACAGAAGGCACCCCAGATGAGAATCGAACAGGAAAACTTCTTGCTGTGAGGCAACAACACTACTGCTGCACTGCTGCATCGATGCTCCAAATCACCCAAAATTTTGAATTTTTTTCAAAATTTTGAAATTTTGAAAAATTTTAATTTTTTTAATTTGAAATTGAAATTTGAAAAAATAGAAAATCCGACCATCCAAATCAATACAGTGTTTATGGTATGGTATGGTATAGAATAGGGTACAGTATTTGTCAAGTCTATTTTTAATAGTAAGCAACCAGAAACTACACTTATCCGGCATCTACCAATCCCCATGGGTGCCGGTTAACTGAGAGTTTACTGTAATATTTGTTGCATTTACCACATATACATCACCATTGCTATTAAAACTTTAATAGCAATGGTGATGTATATGTATATATATAGAGAGAGAGAAAGAGAGAAATCTACAAGGGAAACTGTTACTTCTTAAGCATTGAGGTTTCTGTCTGAGCCTCCTTAAAACCAAGAAAAAAGAACCATGAACTGTAGCCAGTCTCAAATGAGACTGCAAAGTAATCAAACATTTATAACTTGTTTAGAAATCAGTACTCCTTTATTGACGCATAAAAAATATTAAATTGATGAGTACTTTTGCCCTTAACAAAGCTTCACCAGATCTAACCAGTTTAGATAACATGCATTATTTATATAAGCTTTACCACATAGTTAATTGCCAATTCACTTAAGCTAGGGGGTTATAAATGTATGCCGAGTATGTAGGAGAGGTCTCATCTTCCATCCCTGTTCTGTATACTTACTCCTATGGCTAGCTAATAGGTTACAGCTTATGTGCTGTATTATCATCCTTTATAGTTAGTGACTAATTGAGACGGACACTAGCTATGAACATCCATTAATACATCAACTCATCTGTGATGCAATAAGCAGATGTCATTTGTCATATTAAAATGGGCAACAACTACTAACAAATGCATGACAACCAGTCAAGTTATAATCCTTACATGTTATGCTTTTTTAACCATAATTGCAGTTAGTCAGACCATACTGGGAATCATCTAGCTGTCCCAGTGAATGGTGGTGTCTACCGTTTATCTTTATTGCCAGGTAATGTGCCATACTTTCCAAGAAAAAAAATATATCTAGTAGTGTATTGATTGTAAGTAGTGCACTGAGAGCCATATTAGGGCTCTGCATTTGCTAGGTCCAAGATAACATACAACATTTTATAACAGTGGCCTGAACATGTTACAGTATGACAGACTCCTATTCCAATATGTTCCATATAATGACAAAAGATGAAATCTGCCAATAACTGAGGTATAGATTAATTCAAAGACTGCTATTATAGTAGTAGGAAGAATTATGTATCATATGAGAAGATAGGTCCACTACCAATATTCATTCACACTAAAACTGCACAGATGTTGCAGGTTGTAAAACTAACACAGGCT
Source organism: Protopterus annectens (assembly GCF_019279795.1). NCBI lineage: Eukaryota > Metazoa > Chordata > Ceratodontiformes > Protopteridae > Protopterus > Protopterus annectens. Next base: position 333,757,353 of record NC_056745.1, on the reverse strand, counting down.
CAGCCTGTGGTAGGAAGGTAGACACATTTGTGTGAATCCTTGTTGAAAAGAGACTTAATCTCAATGTGTCAATGTGTAAAGCTAAAGCTAAATTATACAAAGTGGTGAATTTTATTCAAGAAAGGAAGGCACCATAGCGTTAGAGCACTTAAACTGAGCCTGGGAAGGTTCATTACAAAAACATATAGATAAGGTTCTGCTTAGGTAACCATGCTGGTAAAATGGAAAATGTATAATTTGGCTATTAGAAAAAGTATCAGTTTATAGTTGTTATTAAAACTTGTGCAAGTAAGTAAAATAAAAAACTTGGAAGTCTAAAGCACTTTCACCTAATTACCAGTAAGTAGGTGGGGCTTCATCAGATCATTAAAAAAACAGCACAATGATATTAAGTGCATTCATATGGTTAATGTCACTAAATAATAAATGTGTGTACATGGCAAAGTGGATGCTAAGACCAAAAAAAAAACAGATTTAGTAACTTTAAACAATTTAGTGCATGTTTATCCACTTATAAATCATTATGTAAATTACTGGACAAAGTTTTAAAACATATGCTCATTAGAAATACTAATACTGGCACATGTATTGGAAATTTCACTGAGAAAATGCTGTTCAGAAGGTAGTGTTACATATAAACTAACAGTGCTTCTAAACGAGTGATGTTAACTTACCTATTTTTTTTTCATTCTGGTCCTGTAGTAGTTAACCTACGTGAATATAATTCCAGTTAAAATACATTATGCATGCAATGAAGAACTATGAAGAAAAATGCATATAACTGTTAATTAAAGCTGTTATGGTCTATTTTTTAAGTTCAAATTCAAATTTGATGGAGCAGTTGGTGTGGGTGCCAGTAAGCTTTTAGGTGAATCTGACACTCTAGTTGCGTTTTCTAAAGTTTAGATCCTATGTTGCCTTCAAATATTATCTTGCTGAAAGAAATGTTCAGCGAACACGTCTTCATTACAAATAAACAGCGAACACTGAAATGAACAAAAGGCCACATTGGTGACTTTTTTCCCATGGGAAAAAAGCTCTTGGCCTAGTAAACACCACACAAACCTTTGAACCTTACAAACTGGGGGGCTTCACCCCCCACATTCTCCCTAACTAAATATACCAACTCCGAGATCGCACTACAGTGGGGAAAATGGCAAATCCCTGGTGATAGCCAAGTTTTTTTTCCCCTGGGAAAAAAGTCACTGATGTGGCCTTTCACTGATTTCAGCATTTGCTGTTTATTTGCCGATGAAGACGTGTTCACTGAACATGTCTTTCGGCAAGATAATATAGACCCGCCTTCAAGTGGGTCAGTTGTCACTTTTTTCACTATGTGGAACATAGATTTCTTAAACTTTCTGCACCTTAGAGCATGTCTGGTTAGTGGGTTATTAAGACTTTTTAGGAGGACATCTGATAAGTGCTTAGTGACTCTTATCTTTAATGCTTTGATAGTCTTGGCAATGTAAAATAATCTACATGCCATTCAGCTGATGCTGTAACTGCAAAGCTGCTTTTGCAGTCATCTTGCTCTATGTTGTAGTATCAGTTTTTTGAACGTATACCACTGTTCTTATTTTTAGTCAGGTTACGTATCGAATATTATGACACAAAGATCAAAATATGGTTAACGCAGTATAAATTATTCACAAATTAAGTT
>NC_056745.1:333708190-333750690 GCF_019279795.1 Protopterus annectens | reverse complement strand
AACTGCAAGCATCTCCCCTAAAAAACAAACACTCAGTCTTACTCTTTTTTTTAACTGCTGTACTCAACAAAGAGTGTTTTCATAAATTAAGGTAGCAGACTCTGTATACAAAATGAGTTTTCAGCAGACTGAACTGTGGCCATATATTTATATAGATAGACCGGTATACAGCTAGAGATATATTTACTTATTTAACATTAGTTGCCAAGGGTAGAGCACTGATCCAGATGGACCATTTTTAGGCTCAGGAAAAGTGAGTCAACAAAGAAGTACTTTACAGTAAGATTAATAGTTCAGATACAATATCGAGCATGCAAAAGCTTGATAACAATATCGTAAAAATCTAACATAGTATGAATCTATCTAGTACAATATCCAACGTATAAAACCATTGTAACAACATGGCTGAGGTATACCTAACAAAATAGGAAGCTAAGATACAAAACCAAGTGGAACTCTGGAACCGGTGCGTAGGAAACCAGTAAGAAATGAAGAACGACCAGGTAGCTCAAGACACACACACAAACTTTTAATTTACAAAGTTAAAATCACAGTTAATCACAGTTAAGTGCTTTTATTATTACTGACATATTCAGAACCAATGAATAACATAAAGTCCACAATCAACAAATAAAAGCCGTTATAAAAACACACCCACATAATTTTATCCCCCATAGTTTTATCCAACCAGATGGTAGAAAAAGATACAGAAAACTAATCGTACAGCTTAAATGGACACTCCACCAGAACCAACACAGGTTCAACCAGAATAAGCACACTAAAATTCGAACCACAGTGTATAATGAATGAATACTCCAGTTCTGAAACACGAAGATTTATTCAAACAAAGACAAAGTCTGTCTTTGAATAAATCTTCATGTTTCAGAACTGGAGTATTCATTCATTATACACTGTGGTTCGAATTTTAGTGTGCTTAATCATACAGCTTAAAAAACTTCCAATCAAGTTGTGAAGATTGAGTCTGAAAGAACCAACAGCAATATGCCATTAAGTACACACACACACCCTTGTTCCACCCAATAGAGACACTCAAAAAATTGGAACGTAATTGGTCATTTACCCCAACCAGAAAAACAATCGTAGATCTAAAAACCAAAAATCAGCCAAGGAAAAAAGAAAATATTCATGGACAAGTTCTATAACCTTAAACCTCTATTTATACTCAGATTGAGTTGCAGCATCTTATTGCACTTGCCAAATCATTTCACAGTGAAATAAATTGTTTTTTCAATCACCAGACAGTACATCACATCTGACCTGTTCCAATGTACAAACGGGCCATGAACCACACCATGTCATGTAAACAACTCGAGATGAAGAACAACTGAATCGACCATAGATAGCACTGTTAATAATGATGTCAAATAAAAGACCTTCCAATTAGAATGAACATAGGTATATCGATGGCAACAACCACATTTGGTTGTCCATGGAAACCCAAATATTGTACATCTTTTTGTTTTTTCTAAGATCCTCTTTAAATTAAAACAGTTTTGATATGTGAAAGTTTGAAGCTAGCTGAAAAGTGGCTTTCATCATAGTGCAATATCTGCCAGTTTTTGTTTAATATACCCCTAATGTCTTTGGAATCACAGGTAAAGTGCAAAACCATATTACTGTTAAAGCTCATCTCGGAACTAACAGAAGACCCAGCATGTTGATCATGCTCATTAGAATGTACCCCATGCTTAATTATTGTGCCATATCTGTTAGATCTTTCCAGAATAACATCTTTCCGAGCTTCCTCAATACTGTTGAGGGGGTATCACTCCTCCAAAAATATGGCTTTCAGTTGGTTGAATTCCTGAAAACATATCCAGTCATTAGATGTGAGTCAAGAGATATGGAAAAACTGGCTCTTGACCACATGCCTTTTCTGATGTAGGGGGTGGTTTCTTTGAAAATGGAGAAATGTGTTACAAAATGTGGGCATTCAATAGATCAAAGTCTCGATTAGTCCAAAGTTGTCTTTTTTCACAGTAATATCCAAGAAATTTATAGCTTCTTGATGGGCATTAAAGGTGAACTCAAAAAATAGATATGTCCTCTGAAGATGTTGGACAAAGTCTGGAAGCAAATGTCCTCTACCTGCCCATATGAAAGAAATATCATTGAGATAACAGAAATAGCAATTGCAATGTTTAAAGAGCTCCAGTTGGAATACAGAGTTGATCTATCATCTCAATAATACAGCATTTGCAAATATGGGAGCATGTGTAATATTCACCATCGAAGGTTAAAAAATTATTGTCTAATATGAGTTCCATAAAATATGTAATAAGAGAAATGTCACAAGTTGAAAGTCCCCATGTACTGAAATAATTTCATTGAACCACTGGATACTCTCTTCATGAGGGATGGCAGTGAACAAATTTTTAATGCCACATGTAACAAAACTACATGATTTTTCAATGGTGACATCCCTAAGTTTGTTCAAAATTCTACAAGTCTAATAATCTGAGTAAAGTTATCAAACAAACCTTTAAGTTTTCTGTCCACAAATTTAACAAGGGGTTATGTAATAGATCCAGCAGCAGAGATTACGGGACCTAGGGGAGAGGGGTCAGCATCACTGGAATGTATTTTTGGTATACCAAAAATTTTGGAATACTTGAATGGTTTGCTTTCAAAAAGTCATGGAGCCCAGACGATTATGGTGCCAAAAAGTAAGAATTCATCAATATGTATGTTAATAGCCTGAAATTCTATATATTCTGTAACTGGATTAATCACTTAATAATGAATACATCCTCCCAGAGTAGTCCATAGTGTCCATTATTACCAATCCCTTGCCTTTATCAGGTTTAGTGCAGTAGATTACCATTGTTTGTGATAGCTTTCAAAGTATCTCACTCATGTTTGGACAGGCTGTAGTATTTGTTCTTATTTTTGCTGCTTAGTAAATACCTTATTTCCCTTTCACAGTTTTTTCAAACACATTTATAATGGGATGGAGGGAGGGGGCTGGCGGTAATCTTCCATCTAAAATCACTAGTGATGGAGCCCCAGTCAGACTCTCTACCAAGCAAAACTTGAAAATTTAGCTTTCTGATGAAAATTTGTAACTTTAATAGAGTTTGTTCAATGCTGGCCCAGATGTAGGGTATAAAGGTAAAACCTTTAAAAAAAAGATGATAATGTTCAGGGCCAACTACAATGTCAGAAAAATTGTAAATGTTAAAATTAAAATATGAAGTGAAATGACACAGTACCTTTATCAGGTCCAAGAAGTTGCAGGCCATCAGATCCAGAGGGGAAAACTGGTTGAGACATCAATGCCTGTTCCTGTTCTACTTGTTCCCTTTCATCCTATTGTAGAGTTGCTGATGGTAATTGAAGTTCCTCTGTTGTTTGTTGGCCAGACATTCAGACCTTCTGGGAGCAGGTTGGTCTAAAGAGAACTCATCCACTGGGTCCTGAATATTGTTTATGTCTTCAATTTTGATGACTTTAGAAGTGAAGTTGTTTACTCTCTTGGATACACCAGGAGGTTTAGGGTATACAGTTTGATTATTATAATCATGATCATCACAAGTAATCCTTTTATCCATCTTCCATTTAATTAAGGTGCGTTCATAGGTTCATAGTTTAGTACTAGGCTAACTGCCCTTGTGGACCATTTTTAAACCTAGCCAACTACCCCATGTGAGAATCAAACCCTGCTCCTTGTGAATCTAAGGCAAACACCTTAACCATTATGTCATCCTCCCACCTTTAGACTCAGTCTGTTTAAATACATGGTTAACATTGTTTTTATGTCTCAGAAAATCAAGGTCTGTGAAAATGGATGTTACACGTTTGGTAATATCGTCTTTAAGAATTAACATCCGACATTAGTTTTCTCTGAAAACCAATAGTCAGATCAGGTCCAGTGCAGTCAAATAGTTGAAGTAGTTCAAAAATAAAAGGGTGAGTTTTCCTCCACCCCTTGCAGGAACTTACACAATTGCAGACCTTTTGGGACATGTTTTTGTTTATACTTTCATCCAGAACGTAATTGTCCAGTTGAAGAGACTTGAACTTAAACAGAGTCTTATCCAGAATTTCAATTTGCTCATCGAAGATAGAAATGCACCCTCAGCAGAACATATATATTCTCAGTCACCAGAATAGTTAGAGTTTTAAAGCCATCTATTTACATTTTCAGTTTCACTGAAGTCACAAGATGAAGCAAATGATTTGTGTTCAATAGTATGGTGGTTACCTTCCACTAGTTGTTGAAAGACTGGTGGAATTACTGAATTATATTCACTGTTTGGTAATCTTGCATTGTTACATCCACCATACACTTGTGATAGTTGTTGATACAGCTGCTAAACCAGTAGGGTTAAGTTACCGGCAAGCTCAGAAAGATCCACAGTAACTGGTTGGTTTTTAGATCTACAATTGTTTTTTTGGTTGGGGTAAATGTCCAGTTATTTTCCAATTTTCTGAGTGTCTCTATTGGATGGAACAAGGGGGTGTATACATATTGCTATTGGTTCTTTCTTACTCAGTTTTCACAACCTGATTGGATGTTTTTTAAGATGTGCTATTTGTTTTCTGTATCTTTTTCTACCATCTGGTTGGATAAAATTATGGGCGGGGGGATTATAACATCTTTTATTTGTTGATTCTGGAGTTTATGTTTATCATTGGTTCTGAAAATGTCAATAAAAATGAAAGTACTTAACAGTGATTAACTGCAATTTTAATTTTGTAAATTAAAAGTTTGTTTGTGTGTGTGTGTCTGTATGTGTCTGTGTGTGTAGAGCTACCTAGTCATTTTCATTTAAAATAGGAAGATAGATAATATCAAGGTCCAGACTATTCTATTTGTAGAGTTATTGTAGGTTAATTTGGGTAATGTGACATATAGGATAATAAGGTAGATGGTGGAGGATAAGCAGAACAGTGATGTAAATATAATAGAGGGAGATGGGTACTGTGAGGGTGGAGAAGTGGTGGAGGGTGGAGCGTCTAGGAGGGTGCAGGATTGAGAGATGTGAGAGGTCAGGGTTAATATAGTATGGATGGGTTACTGTTAAATTATGAGATGAATGCATGGAATCATCTGGAGAAGAAAATGAAGGAATCTTGGTATAAGAGTTTCTGCATTAGGTAGGGAAGGAGTGTTTGCATCTTTCATGTACAGGAAACTGTGTTGCTTTAATCAGGACTGAGCAGTGGCATCCCTTATGGGTGATCTAATGTGATGAATCTACGGAGTTGATTGGATATGGCTTGCAAACTTGAATGCTTTTTCTTTGAGTCCTTGACAATAATAGGGAAATCATATTCTAGCTGTAGAAGAACTTCTTTTCCAAGTACTAGTAAACCTTCTGGTGACAGGAAGTACAAGATTTTGCCCCAGAAAAGTAGGGTGTTTAAAACTGAAAGTTCAGGAATTGGTACACCCAGATCCCAAGGTATTTGAAATATGTTATTTCTAAGTGATCTTTGAGGTTATGTCTTATTGCTAAATTTTGTGGGACTAAGGAGAAATTTTGTCATGTCCTAAAAATCATGCTTTGAGGTTTTTTTGTGTTTGGTGTTCAGTATGAAGGTATTGAGTTACAGCCAGGGTAAAAATTCAATTATTTTTATATGCATGTGCACACAAGTATATGCATGTGCACATACGTATATAAATAACAGTATGATACAGTGTTATACAATGAAACAAAAAGCAGTAAGTAAGTAAGTAATAGTGCCAGACAGGATAGGCATAACAGGGAAATAAAGATGCGGGGCCTGATGCAATAGAAGGAGGGCCTCACCACTCCTGGAAAGTCTGTTATTTCTTTGTTGCATCATCTTTGGAGGACATTATTGTCCTTAGGTAACAGACAGTCAGTTAAATTGTTTTATATTTGTTTTTGTTAGTATAAACAATGGTTTATGCTTTTGTTGTACAATAGCTCCTCTGTCTAATGTTTTGAAGTTTGTAGCATATGTAAGAGGAAGTACTTTTACATCTAAAATATAAGCTTCATAAGTATTCAATGTATGTACAGACACACGTAATTCCATTAATTTTTCTTTATTCTTTCCACAGCTACTAAATGAGGCTTTTAAGCCCTGATTAGCAAGGGAAAAGTAAAATGGCAGTTCCTTGTAACTACTACTGTAGTTATTAGCTGCTTGCATTTTTTTTAATTTTTTTTCTTTCTTTCTTTATTATTTTTATTTATTTTATTTTACTCTTGCTAAAAAACAAAACTGCATTTAGCGAGAGTAAGCAGGATGGCAGCAGTGTACTTTTTCATCAATACTTCACTGCAGCTTAATATGCTGCCATGAAGGGGTGAACTTGATTTTTTCTGGGCAACACCTGTACATTTGCTCTCCAGAAAGTTATTATTGTACTTTCTGCCCATTATCTAAAATATAGCAGCCATATAGAAGGATCAATAAAAGCCAAAATGTTGAAGCAATTATATTTAGCAGTACCTAAAACTAATCATAACATATGTATTACAGGGAATGTAGTCCATTAGATATAAATGAAGACAGTAAGTTAGTTATTCATGTTACATATGCATTTTGCTTTTTATTGTAGCTGCAGTGTTAGCTAATGAAAGAGGTAAGCAGGTAGTTGACAGAAGGTGTCTAGGCATGAGTAAGGTTACCACCTGTCCCATTTTGTGAGGGACAGTCCCTTTTTTGACAGTTGTGAACCACAAAAAAATTGAAAAAATGGCAAATGTCCTGAGATTTTGAGACAAAAATATTTCTTATATTTACTTTAATAGTTGCATAAAACAATTATTTTGTATTTGAAAGACCTACATGTTATAAGAAACAGAATAAACAACTAAAATGCTACAAGAATAAGCTTTTATTTTGGCAAAAAAAGTGAAGTTATTTCCTTTCTACTTGCTGTGGGTATGTTTTGCCCTGCAACATCTGATGTTTCTACAAAAAATATCCCACTTTGGGCATTTGAAAAGATGGCAACCCTAGGCATGAGTTGCAGGTAGAGGAGCATAGGCAGTAGAACATTATATCAGTTCAAAAAAGTCAACAAATTGGAACGGCAAATAACACTACATTAGAGTCACTCACTAGTCCAGGAATGAACACCACTGTCTGACTCTAAATTGAGCCCCTGGCTTCCCGTCCTACAATGCACCAACCTAGATCTTGACTCTCAGCTTTACAAACTCATCATGGTGGAGTCCTCCCCCAGACTCTAAGTTAGTTAAGCAGACTCCTACTTAAACAATCATAGAAGTCACAACCACTCAGATCTTGTTCTACAAATTCCTGTAGTAAGGTTTCATTGCACTGATCTCTCATTCTCTGTTCTTGGCCTAAAACTATGAGACTCCCTCCCTTCCCAACTCAAAGATGTCTCCTCCTATCCCACATTCCACTCACAATTTAAGGCCCATCTCAAGCGTCAGACAAAATGCAAATGCATTCCTTTAGGACATATTAACTAATACATCTCAACTAATAAATCCACCCTCCTTCTACATGCCACTCTGATCATTTTCTCACTTATACATACAATGCAGTTTGGTATATCTTCATAGACTGCTTTCTTCTGGATCCTCCATTACTTTGTAAATATTGTGAACATATAACCATGCTGAGTGTTCTTTGCTCTTGTTACTATCGTACTCTGGTGTACGTTGATGTTATGTATTCATACCTCTCAACTTATTTCTGCAGAATGTCTAGATTTTTGCCTCATATTTTTGGTCTGTTCCCTATAAAAGTTGTGGTTCTCTGGCAAATCAGTGAGAGTTTAATTCACTTAAAATAATGGCAGATATTTCAGCTTCAGTCTTCAAATCATTCAGAAAATGCATGATAGCACACAACATTTTATTCTAGCAACTTTCTAAGTTTATAAGACCAGTGTTTAAAATCTGTCCCTATTTTTGGGGCTATGTCCGCCATTATTTTTGGCGCTGTCCAGACTTCTTGTGCTAAAAGGTTGAGAGGTATGTATGTGTTCTACTTATTCATTGCTTCTTTTTGTAGTCCTGGGCTGAGGCTAAAATTGGTCCAGAAGGATCAATGGCTAGATAGGTAAATAGACAGACAGACAAATAGATAGATGCAGAAACTTGATTGGAAGAATGAGTTGATGTAAGACCTTTATCTAGTCCATGCAAATAACTTTATTTAAAATTGTGTTGAGAAGAGTAATCCTTTGGACTGTCTTAGACTGGGCAGCCTTCTGTCTGCTCCAATAATAAAGTATCAGGTGCGAATCTAAATTATTTTATAGATTTTGCTGGTTTCTGTCAGAGGTAGAGCCAGTAATCGGTAGGGAGTATTCAGGGTTGCTAGAGGAACAGCCTTAGCCAACTGCAGTTCTGGTTTGTTTAGTAAGTAGGTGGCAAATGCTGTTGTATTTATACACCACCAATGTAATAATATTTATAACATTGTGAATATGAATGGAGAAAAATAGGTAATGAGTGTAGACCAGATTCTAACATATTTTATGGACTCTATACTTTTTAGAGGTCCATTTTCTTGACTAGTATGATACCAGATGTCACTGCATAAGCTAAAGCATTTCTGAGCATCAAAAGAACATGCATTTTTTTTTTTTTTTTTTTTTGGGATTGAGTTCAAGTCCTCTGCTTTTTCAGGCCTGACACACATGGGCCTTGGTAGAATTTAATGATTTACAGATCGCCTCAGATGAAGTGCAAGATTCTTAGATAGCAGTGCTGTCAACAGTAGGTATGCTATTGTGAGTCTTTTGGAAATGAAAGGGTATTAAAGTAAGTAGCAAATTGCAATGGTCCAAGAAAAGAACAGAACCTAATCTAAAACAAAAAATACTAGGTAGGAGAGGAATATGTATAAGTGCCTTCATCTTGCTTTCTAGTAGAGATGCACTTTATCTACATTTAGTTTGTCATTATGTTGGTAAACAATGAATGTTCTTCATCACCATATAAAATATCAGAAACAATAAAATCATTTAAATTTAAAAAACAACAGCAAATGCTTTACCAGTTAAGAGAATTTGTAGTCCTGTCTGGCTTATGGAGGGCAATAGAATCACATGGCTTCTTTAGGAAATGCTTTTCCAAACAATCTTTCCATTACAGAAGAAAATGTGAAGCAAAATTAGACACCTCCCACAACAGAGAATGAAATGATGTTAGACACCTCCCACAACAGAGAATGACATGATTTTAGACACCTCCCACAACAGAGAATGACATGATGTTAGACACCACCCACAACAGACAATGACATGATGCATCTGTTTCCTGAGTGTTTATGCCATGCATATTGCTGTTGGCTTATAAGGAGAGCCTAACACAGACTTGAGGAAATGAGGCTGGTGCTTTCAAAATAGGAATTTTACATTATCTGCTTTAAAGAGTGAGATGCATACTGTTGCCTTTCTATCTCTTTCTCTAACTTAAGTCAAACATATAAATCACCAGGCTCATCTCAAATACCCCAGGGCCTTCCATCTGTTGCTCATTTCATTAGCTAGAGATGACATGACCATGTTTTGTTTTTCTCCTGCAGTAATATAGACACTGTAAATACAGTTTATGTGACTAGTAACTCATAGTCAAGCACTTCTGTAAATTAAATTTGTCACCCACCCAGGCAGTAGAATTATGACATTATTAAGGCTTGGTTTGATTAAATTTAGTATAAAAGAATGCACCATGTACTGCATTAAAACATGACTGTTTTTACCCAAGCAGGCTTTTTTGTTTGGATGTTTTTATAAACTCTACACTTAACCAACAGTTGACGATATCACGTTTACCTTTGTTTAGATGGTTGTTTTGAATTAGCGAACAGCATCACACTGTTCATACATGAACGTGCTCCATCTCAGATGACACATTTACAAATGTTTTTAAAGGCCATAGCAGAGACCTGGCAAAACTCATTAATGTTGCCTCAAGATAAGATAGATTCAAACTCGAATTCGGGGTTCCTCTTCTTGATGTTAAATTATTTGACTGCTTTTCTGTATAAAAAATCACTGCAGGTATGGTTTCTATTCATGAACCAACAGTGAGAATTTTTCTCTCACTTTTTCTATTTCCTCCAAGGTTTTGTGACCGTGATGTTAGTGTACGTTTAAGTAAAGGAGGTGTGAGGTGTGGGAAATAAATCCCCTCACAAAGGGATTGCAGGGGACTGGACTCCCTGCAAAAAAAATGTTTGTTTAAAGAGTTGAGTATTTATTTCATCTGGTTGAAGCTATATTGATTTTTAACTTGAAGAAACATAAAAGAACCAAAAAGCTAACAATGGCTTACAGAGGTGTAACTATTTCTGCCCTGTATTTGCCCTCTTTTGATTGTCATAAAATCCGATGAACTGATATCATAGTGTTTTAAAGCTAAACAGATTGTTAGTCATCTTTTATAGGTAGCTACCATGAATATTTTGAGCTATTGTCAATTCACACCTTACAATTATATATGCCATTATGTAACTAACTGAAGGAGGAAGCCCTTTGGCTCACCAAGCTGGAAATGAAATAAGTCCTTTAGATCAGTTTAAGTAAGATTTTTTCATATACTTGATCCTTGTCTTTCCCCCTCACAAGTATATTCCACCAGTAAGACTGGTTTAAATCGCAACTCAACAATAGCTACTTTGCATCTCTTATTTCTCTTTCTGAGTATTTTAGAAGACAAAGTGCGTGTCAGTGACATAACCCTCGTCTTGCTCTGTGTATTCAGATCAATTTGGTTTCAGCTGTGCCGTTACTAAAGAAATACAACATTTCTATGCTGCAGAGTAAGGGAGACAGACGTAGGGTGAAAAACATATACAACTGTAGTAAAGTTATGAAGTGGTGATCATTATAACATAATGCTGAATGTCAGGAGACCACATTTACACCTCTTAGTTGGCAGATTCATAGGGCAATATGTTTAAAAGATTTGAAGAGTAAAAACACTGCAACCATTCAGAAATAAAAAAATCATGAATTTCTTAAGGGGAAAAACATAATCATAAAAAAATGGGCCGAAAAGGCCGTGTTAGTCCTCTTAGAGTATATTTGTATGAAAAGTGACCTTGGACAATAAAAAATTTCTAAGATACAGTGCAAGTGAAAAAAATTGATGCAGAAAGTATGAGCCATATAATGAGCAAAAAAGAAAATAGGGTTGTTAAATGAGAGAGAACAGAACAAAACTATGATCTGAATATGAAAAACGGAGAACAGGAATAAGTCTGTAGAAATATAAGGGACTGTGACAGTGAATCAAGGATTCATGTGTGCTCTTGCCGTTCACTTCTACTTTTATAAGTAACATTGCAGAACTGTTGGTTGCAGGTGGCGTGGCACTCCTGGGTCAGGGATAGCGGTCTTGCCCAAGCACAATCATTATTCTAAGAAGCTGTAAAAACAAAAAAACTCCATTGGGCAAGTCATTCTAATAAATTGTACTTCTATGAGTGACCTGTCTACTTGTGTTTTTTTCTCCATTGGTAATTTTATGATAATATAGTGCTTACATTTTGCGATTAGTCTAAGTCATGGCACTGAAGGTTTAGTGCACTTAAGTCATGTGAACCTTAGGGAAATATGTAGTTGTATTAGATGTGCTGTTGTCTGCTTACTTTTAGAGTTCAGACTCCTGAAAGATCATGCACAAAATCAGAATCTATCAGAGCTGCCGTAATTCTGACAATCAATTTTGTGCCTGCTGCACAGCTAAAAAAATATCTGCTACTTGAATTTTCATGGCTCAGGATTTCCTCTGAAGTTAGGTAGGCATCAAGTACTTTAATCACATTGTCTCAACTCTTAGCCCATAATATATTTCTACCCATTGACCAATGGCATATATTAATTTGTTTATTTAACATATAGATCAAAAAACACTACTACTCTGCAACACAAAATAAACAGCAATAAAATAAAAAAGACACTCATCCAAACAAAATGCCGACAGGGAATGGTTTTAATAAGATAAGCACTTTCATTCGTTACAACAGAACTTCATCAGATACCTAAGACACTTCAAACCCAAGTTTAAATACATGTAGTCATCCAGTCACATTCCATAAAAAAACTGTCAATCATGATATAACACCCCCATTATATAAAGTTACTGATAACAAATCGCATTTTATATTAAAAATAATAATAATAAAATAAAAAAGTAGCATAGCCTGTTAAACACAAAAAAATCTCAAATGTATTCATAATCTAATATATATTCTAAAAAACACAGTTGAAAATTAAAATTAATTCCTTGAAAATGTTCACAATGCATCAGCCCTTAAAGCTAAAGAACTTCTTTTAGACATCTTATCATTAATCCCAAGCAATTGAGCCCCATTAAGTAAAATTTATTTATATAATTCCCTACTTTCCAGGTAAGATAACCAGTTTATCCCCCTGGCATTAGGGGTAACCTTCTCCAAAATGTAAAATACAATTTTTTTATAACTCTTGCTTAACAGAACATGTTTGTATATTGCATTTGTATAATATTGTTTCTTAACAGCATACAAATGCTATTAAATCCTGTTCCTAAGCTGGTGTTCAGTTTTACCTACATAAAAGGTTTGGCAAGACACACAAGTGGCTATATAAATCACCCCTTTAGTATTACAGACATACCAGTCATTGGTACTTATAACCCTAGAGTAATTTCCTATTGTAATATTAATACTGTTGTTAATGTACTTATACTGGGTACATGCCCCACATTTCTTCATTCCTTTTTCTTGGTCATTCCTCCATAGTACACCTTTTTTAATACTTTCAAAATAAGATTTCAAATCAATTTTTTACCTTTCTTGTGTACTGTACTAGGGGCAGTCCCTAACTTTGATGTTAAGTTTAAGGTTTGAAAAACACTCTTCCAATTTTTTTCAAGAATGCTCCTTACACAGACATTAGCATTATCATATAATAACACCATGGCCGTGCTCCTGTCATTTTTCATTTTATTGTTACAACTAATAGTACTGGGAAAATCACAAGATTGGCTGATAAAGTTTGTATCTGTTAGTCAAAACATACTCCGCCAAAGTATCAATCATGGAAGCGGGCTATTATCTGTCCAAAAACATACCCTTTAAGAAACAGAACTCCTTCTCAAAAATAATATCATGCATTACTAGATGGAATAACCTCACTATCTGCCTTTTTATCAGGTTCTTTTTTTACCAATGTGGATGTTGGCTAGTGTAATAAAGGTAACCATTAGAAAGTGTTGCTTTCCTAAAAATCTTAGATTCAAACCTAGTACCAGCCTTATTCTTATAAATAGTAGCATCCAGATAATTAACACTGTCTACATCCCTGTTATATCGAAAGGACAAAAAAGGCAGTATTATTAATGTAATCAATAAATCCAGAAATATTTTTCTTGTCTCCCTTTCATAAAATCAATATATCATCCGAAACCTGAAAATATTTATATATGTGTCAGGTATCTGATGAAATTCCTTTGTAACAAGTTACAAAAGCAATTATCTTTTTAAAGCAAGTTTCCTGTTATCATTTCATTTGGTTCATCTTTTTTATTTTACTGTTTATTTAATGTTTGTTAACCAGCCGTTTTCAGGCAAGCATGAGAAAGTAAAACTCACTTGCAAAAATTTAGTAGGGGTACAAGGGTAGTATTTTCCAACCATCTAGATGTCTGACACTCTTACCATTTATGAACACTGTGCACAATTTTAAAAATAAAGGCTTATGACTATTGACCTTAACAGGAATATATCTAGTAGAATGTTGTGTATTAAACAGTTGTTTATGAGTTACAAGAGGACAATACTGGAAATCAGCTTAGTGTTTTGTTCATGCAGAAGGAGTGTTTTGATGATGCTGGAAAGTGTGCAAAGAAAAGTTACCAAGAGATTTCTAGAGCTTAGGGAATTCTCCTATTTCAAGTGATTAGAAAAGTTACAGTTGTATTCCTTATACTTATTGTTGGATTACATGCAAGTTATGTTTAGCCTGTAAAGATATACCTGGTGACGAGCTATGAAAATTATTTATAAGACACATTTAGCACTGGTAAAAAATTTTGAAATAATGTCACTAGTTAAAATTTAAATTAATAGGACAATTTACTACACAATCATTAATTCCATCTTGGAATAAACTTCCTAGAAGTATTAGGATAAGTTCATCATTTCATGGATTTAAAACTAATCTGGATAAATTGATGGCTGCCCAGCTAACAGGCTGAATTTATCTTCTGTATCAGCCTGGTTGCCTTTAAGCTACTACTGTCTCAGTTCCCTGTCTTGTAAATTGGTTTGACCTGTATTTTGTATCCCCCACTGGTTTGTGGTAAGAGAGTGTTTTTAACCATTGTGTTATATGGATAGAAACTGCAATTTGTTCATGCAAACAAGGGTACAAAAATATTTTTTTGTTCTTGAGGATTACTGAAATTAGTCAGACAGCTATGAAAGTAGTAATAATTGGGTAACTCCTCTTCAGAAAGAAGTCAAATGAAGTCTGAAATTAAAACCTTTAGGGAATTCCATAGCATAGATTAAATGTAACACACACATGTGAGACTGCAACTGAATAAAGTGGATGCTCTGGACATGAAGTCACAAGAGGAGAAGTTCTACTCTCCATAAAGCACAGTGACTTTAATCATGACTATATTTAGTAAGGATGCATAAGGGGCAAACCTCCATACAGAGGGAGTGTGAGGGCTTTGCTGTCTCACATGAAAACAATATTCAAAATGCACTTTGGATTTGTTTTCCAAATTTGAGTGGCTTTTAAAGAAATGTTCATAACTGTGATGTAGATCTAAGTAATGCTGCATTATTGAAAAGATCACATGAACATAAGATTGGTAGTACAGCTTGGCTATGTAACTACAGTCCTTCATTTACAAGACGTTTCATACTGCAGTTTTGTCATTCTAATGAGATTCTTAAACAAGCTATACCTGTGGGAATTTAAATGCAGAACCAGTTTGTTATAGCAGTAAAAATAACTATCACCCAGGATATGTATTCTTGCTATCACATAATGCTGAGACTGTAAATTTGAGTGGGTACATTTACATTTGATTGTTTTGTGCATGCTGTTTTTCCTTCAGCAGGTGTGACTGTAGCCAGTAGCTTTCCCTGTGCAGAGCTTGTGTTCTGATATAACTGTGCAGGTGGACTGCATCAGAATAATGACGCATATCAGAAGTGTATTTGTCAAAGTGTTGGTGTTTCTATAACCCACTTTGTGCATGCTACCATGAATGAAACTATTATTTCTATTTAAACTTTTTTTTGTCTTCATGTGATGTTTATTTCAACTGCTGCTACTGCTGTATTTCTTAATGAGTCTTTGATGTGGTCGTTCCTTGATCTGTGTATGTACAAATGTAGACACGGATACACAGAGAATGCAAAGCGTTATCATTGTTCTACATTTTGATCTTTTTAAATCATTCTTTTAACCAGATGAATGGAATAAAGTATTTGTGAAGCTTTTCATGGGGGAAACAATGCTGTATTTTGTTTTGCTACTTAGCAAGGAAAGGAACAAGGTAGCCATTTATTTACTTTCCCTCAGCGATTTTGATTCACTTGGGGTTTTCTGTTTGTATTGCGTCACAGTGTAATGCTCAGAGAGTTATAGTAAGCTTATGTATAAACTATTTATTTAAGAAGAGTAATCTTTCTGTACTTATTTAACTCATATCATTTTGTAACATAATAATAATCCACTTTTATCAAAAGTTAGGCATATTTCATTTAGATTCCAGAAGTGTTTTTATTTGCCTATCTCCATGCTTCCAAAATATTTTAAGTTTTTTTAATTTGTGTAACTATATCATGTATTGCTGGGAGTTTATATTGTAAATTAAATAATTTAATTGAATATATTAATAATATAGCCTTTTGTTATGCAGCTTTTATTCCCAACCGATTGGAAGGTATCTGAGTAAGTCAAATAACATTTCAGTTATGGTAATTACTGTTCATCTGTTTTTAGAGAAAATGGTACATTTTCTGCCAACACCGTACCCACAGGTACTTGCCTGATTTGTTGAAACTGGCTTATGTACTTGTCAATATGTTTAACACTGAAGTTTGTTTAAACAACTAGGATATTTTGGTTTCAGTAACTGCATACTGAACATTGTGGTTCTTTTTATACATCTGTTTTGAAGCCAGCAGCTCACAAATTGCTTCAATCAGGTATTTATATAGTATTGTAAAATTAATGTCTGGTTTCTAGCTGTGGAAGGGAAATTGGCCCACGTGTTGCGGATCTTCAGGTATTTTGTCACAAAGAACCACAACGTGAGCACTGAAACACTGAAAGTAGTGTGTGAGAATAAGGCAAATGAATGACCTGATTTCAGACATCTGTATCTCCTCTGTGTGTACCATTTTACCCCACCTCCATCTAGACTTATTGCTGAGTCAGTAATTTAATTCCCCTCACAGGTGTGCTGTAAAGAAGTATCTTAAACCCATTTCTCCTGTGTCCACTAGTGAATCTTCTTTTATGTGGTTTGGGTTCGCAGGTTCTAACAAAGACAGCATGATGCTAGAAAGCTCCACTGGCTCTGCAATACATTCATACTTATTTTCAGGTTCAGTTTTGCATAATGATGATCCGCTTGGAGTCTTCCATTAAAAAGTGAATATTTGCTCTAGGCACACTCTTGTTTTAGAATTCCAGGTGACACGGGGGAGCTTGTCTACAAGGGGGCAAAGGACCAAATAGTCATGCCATATGTATAGCAAAAACAGAATGCATACCACCCCTTTGGTTGTAAATAAGCATGTGAAGTGGAGGTAAAGCCTTAAAAGAGAAAACAAAAAACAATCCTCCTCATGGATGCCTCTGCCACTCCTACTGCACTCTCCTCTTGCCTCTAAAGAGTAAATGAGCTGTAGAGTTATTATCTGGGGGAATTAAATAGTCTGTAGATTGGCTTAGGGGCTACATGCAATGGTGCAAAAAAATAAATAAAATTACCTCTACAAACCATCACCCGATTTCCAATATGAAGTATCTGTTTTGCCACCACCACCTAGATAGGTGCTGTTCCAAAGCTATGGCACTGTGGTGCTACGTTTACTCCTGGTTTACTTCACTGCGAAAAAAGAATGAATTCCTAGCAGTGTTGTGTATGAAATGCTGTTACATCAGACGGACGAGGGGTGATGTGATGTCAGTTTAGCAGGCACAACTGTTTGGAAACAAAAGTAGATTCCACATACATAAATGGCACCATCCATGGTTAATTCCCAACTACATATAGTATGATAGTGCCATTTGCCTCTATACAGTGAGATAGTTAAAATATTTTTAATTCTGTTGTATATTCTGTACAGTTCTTTGTCACTTCTTTTTCTTAGTAGTAAAGCTGTAGTGCACAGTACTGCCAGACATATATACACATGTTTGTGCTTACATATTAGGAAGTAGTTATTCTTTTTTAGTTAGAATATTATTTATTGTTTCCCATTGCCTTTACTCAGTTTGAGTAGGTTGCAGAAATAAAGGATAGCAATTTTTAAGAAGTTGTTTCGTCCACACTTGCTGCCAGTCATATATTGAAATAAAGCTCAGATCTGTTTTACCACCAACTGAAAACTATGTTGTCATGTTTTCATAACTGTTGCTAACCAGTTTCCCAGATTATATAATGATTAATGACACTCTAAAATATGGAAAAAGACATAAGAAACCCTATGTAACCCTGTCTGTGTTAAGTCATTTCCCCCTTTCTAACCCGATGTATCTGTGTTAGGCTGTAAAATGCTCGGACCACCTGCATCATTTTTCTTTTCTTTTATCTTCTCTCTCTTTATCTCTCTCATCTCTCTCTTCTACCTCTCTCTCTCCTTTCTCTGTCCCCCCCCTCTCTATCTCTTATCTCTTCACCCTCTCTCTCTCTCCTCTCTTTCTCTTTCCTCTCTCTCTTCCTCTCTCTCTCATTTTTCTCTTCTACCCCTCTCTCTCCTTTCTCTGCCCCCTCTCTATCTCTTCTCTCTTCACCCTCTCTCTCTCTTTTCTCTCTCTCTCCTCTCTTTCTCTTTCCTCTCTCTCTTCCTTTCTCTCTCATCTTTCTCTTCTACCTCTCTCTCTCCTTTCTCTATCCCCCTCTCTCTTTCTCTTCTCTCTGTCTCTCTCTGTCTGTCTTCTCCTCTGTCTCTTCTCTCTCTATGTCTCTCTCCTCTCTTTCTCACTAACTGGTAGTACAATGAACAGTAAAACTCCATTTACTACAAAGCATTATAACTGGAATTAATAATCAAATAGTTATATGTTCTCAGACTGGATGCCAAAATATGGGTCTATATTACCAGATTGAAAACCCGTTTCGGCAAACACCATAAGACTGACACTTATAGCGCGAACTACGGTAACGGCGAATGTTCAAAACCACGAAACACAAAATGTCGAAGTGTCATGGTTGGACCATCTGTGGTATACCTCCGTAAGGTAAGTGTGTGATAGTTACGGACCTTAGGGTTAGGGTGCGGGTTAAGGTAAGTGCATAGACAGGTAATGTATGTAAGGTTTAGTGTAGGGTTAAAAGTAGGATTTTGTTAAGTGTATGTGTGTGGATTATTTGTTTTGTTTGGGCATATGTCTGTAGGGTAAGTGTGCGATAGTTACGGACCTTAGGGTTAGGGTACGGATTAAGGTAAGTGCATAGATAGTAATGTATGTAAGGTTTAGTGTAGGGTTAGAAGTAGGGTTTGGTTAGTGTATGTATGTGTTTTATTTATTATGTTTGGGTATGTAGTATGTAGCATGCTGTGGTGTTGGCCGACTATGACGATTTGAGATTTGAAATTTCATGGTTTAGGGGGTTCGGCGTATTTGCGGTTCACGCTATATGTGTCAGTCTTGTGGTGTTCGCTGAAACGGGTTTTTGATCTGGTAATATAGACCCCAAAATTCATCTGTTGACTTTTGTTTCACTTTTGCAATGAATTTCTTCATATTAATTTCTAGAACATATAACAACTTAGCTGTGACCTTCGTTGTTGTCTGCGGCGATAGTAGTATAACAAACACAAAAAGACATAGACGAAAAGATTAAGTATCTCTGCAGAAAGCTGCAATCTATGCTTTACTGTTAACATGGAACTTTTGTATCCTAGTGAACCTGAAATGTGACTTCCTTATGGGAAGGAGTGTAGCAGGTGACTTCTCGGTGTTCCTATATTTTAGAGTTATAAAATCTCCATGTAGCACAAATAATTGCCACTGCAAATGTTTTTTTACTGTAGCTTAATACCACATACTGAATTTGGGCATTTTTCATGGGAAGCTGCTCATGCCAGATGATGTGTATTCTTGCTTACTGCTTCCCTGAGCCTTGAAGAATGAATGGCTTTGGTGAACGTAACAGGTCATAAAAAAGATACAAGAGAGTGCTAACTGAAGTGAATACCATGGCAGAATGACAGCTTAGTGGAGTTTCACTTGGACTATCAACAGTATATATGGGACTGCAGCCTCTACCTTTCACTTAAGAGTATGTTAATATGATATCTGTGGGTAATCGTTTGAAATGTCAAGACCCACTAGAGTGAGTCCTGAAATACAGGAACTGAATGACCAATAAAAGGGCTTACATTGATTAAGTCCAAGATGGCCATTTCCTGGAATATTGCCTTTTCTCCAAGATATTGCAGTCTTGCAGAATACACAGCAGCACTGCCTTCATAAAAACACAAGCCACACACCCACCTTCATGGAGGCTCTCAGTAAAAATATACCCAAGCAGCAGAGACCTCCAAGGCAGAAATGCACTCAACCACCACAACACAACACTAATCACGAGACACATAACTCTCCTAAACAGTGTGCCACTCAACCAAAGCCCCTAAGGCAAAACAGCATGCCCAACACACTAGTCATAGGTGACTTGATAGTAAGGCACACCGATGTCCCACTCACTAGGTTGAATAAGGGGAAAGTAACAGTCAGCTGCCTGTCAGGTGCCAAGATCCGACACATAACACACACACTCAGGTCGCTCAACAACATGTATAAATATGACTCTGTCATTGTACATGTGGGTGTGAATGACCTGAGACGTACCTCCCTGGACTACATGAAAAGAGACATGGAGGAGCTCTTGGATTATGTAGCCCAGGCTGGTATGACCCTAGCCCTGAGCAGCATCCTACCATCACCCAGAATGATACCACAGTACAAGCAGAAAATAATTGATTTCAACAATTGGCCAAGTTTCTGGTGTCATTCTAAGGGGATCCAGTATCTGCCTGCCTGGGATGACCTGATTGACAGACCTCGATGTTTTGCCAGAGATGGCCTGCATCTGTCACCCCTCGGCTTCCGGATACTGGCCAAGGTTCTTGCCACCCTTATTGTGCCTTTTTTAGGTGGTGATCCAAAGACCAAATTACCACCATAACAGCTACAAACAAATGCAATCTGAGGGTCATGTTGCTCAACCCTACTAACCTAAATCTCAAAATGCACTCACTCGAGGCACTCCTCAAAATGGAGAACATCAACATTTGTGCTGTAACAGAGACCTGGTTTAAGGCAGCAGAAAGCACTGCTGCACTACCAGGCTATAACTCATTCCACACCTTTCGGCCCCAGAACTTGGACCAAAGCTCCAAAGTCAGTGGTATTTCCATATTCATAAAGGATGCACACACCTCCAGACTGGTAGCCCAACATAACGCATCAGAGATACTTCAGGTGCAGCTAACATTGGGTAAGACAGCGATTCAGGTCATATCCTGCTATAGGTCCCCAGCCATGTCCCAAGACTCGCACTCCACATTCCTAAGCACCCTGGAGGATGTTAGGGTCCAACCTAACACTGTCTTACTAGGTGACTTGAACTACCCCTCCATTAACTGGGTAAACTACTCATGTACCAATACACTTGCCCAACTTTCCTGGAGTTCATTAATTCCAATGCCCTGGACTGCTCAATGTTCTTCGTGTTTCACTGTTGCAGTCATCACATTTGGGTTATCCCTGCCAGGGTAGCCCTCAATTGGGCCAAATACCAGAGGCTTAGTATTTCTGCATCAGTTGCTGTCACTCCAGGACTGACATCAGGTCATCAGTGGTATAAAAACAGGCAGCCGATGCCATTATATCAGTCTTTCTTGGGGATCCTTTTTTCGAAAAAGTTAACAATTATCTCGCCAAAAGCCTGCAAATACCACACCAAGATAAGACTTCCTAATGTACTGTCTGTTTTTGTGCCATATGTTTAGGCCCCCCTTATTTATTGTATAGCCATATATTCTCGCCTCACCTCCTCATCCTCAGTGTAAGCGATGTAAAGCCTTATGACAACTGATCTATAAAGACAGAGCTAGACAGGTCCAATTGCAGACAAGCTTCTGTTAAGCTTAGTCGGCAGTTTCTCTGGTCCTCAGTGAGGCACTTTTTGCAGCCCCTGAGTGGATGCAGGGCGCTACCAAGAGTCTTGGTGTCTGGTGAGACTGTTCTTCGACTAAGGATCTGGAAGTGGATGATGTCTGCTTGGATGGGGTCCGGAGCTTGCGATGACATGAATGCATCTGAATATGAATGTGAGACATACCTCTCCTCTCTGCTTATATGAGGATTCTGATGAAGATCCCTTCAGTCTCCTCCTCCTCCACTTTTTTTTCTTTTGGGGGAAGCTACACATTACTTAAGGGGAGCATTTCCAATGGAATGTCAGGACTATCCTCAAAAAAAAAGACTCAGGAAATCTTTAGATCTTTCACAGCACAGACCTCTGGCCATTCCTCCTGTCCTGATGATGTTTTTATGGAATCCAGTCTGACCCCTGACTCCCTCCTGTTCCCAGTGGAAACCTGACAGGCAATTGAGAGTCCCCTGATTCTCACAAATTTCTTTTAATCTTTACCCTGATGACCCTGAGGTCATCTCTCAAGGACCTAAAGAATCAAAAACCAACTTCAGCTAGATCCCACCCCTCAGATAGGGATTCCCAAGCATATTAGACACGGTAAAAAAAAAGTATACCTCTCTGCTACTCTTGCTATTAGATGACCAACCATGCTGGTCAAATGCAAAATGCCAAAAATTATGCTGAACATAAAAAAATATCTACAACATGCATCTTGGCTACACAAATGAAAAAATTCCTCTTTCTCAAGAATTGCATGCCAGCAAGATTACAGCATCTTAATGTCAAGACAAGTCACACTTAGCACACAGTGGTTTATGTGCCCTTTGATGCCCTATGCCTTCCTGCTTTAGTTGGACACACCTTCCAACAAAGACAGAAGATGCTTGCTTACAGAAGAATAGGTCTTAAAAAATTATTTGAAAAATTAATCTATCTTACAAAGAACTTACTAAACAGGCAGAAAGGGTCTATAGGCTTTGCAGAGGAGCTAAGCCAAGGCAAATCTGCCCAGCCTCCCCCAGCAGGTCAGCACCAGCACCCCAGGGAAGCAGGCCATTCAGCCTCAGGACAGCAGCTCCCCCCCCCAGCAGCAGCTAAGCCCAGCAGGGGGGAAGGAGTTCCTCCACCCAACCACCCAGGAAATGCAAGACTGCTGCATGACTGCCCCCTTCACCTCACCACCTGCCTCCTCCCCCAACATCCTCCCTCCTGCAAGCACTTGCCACCTGCCTAGGGTCCTCACTCCCACCTGCTGCACTACCTCCCATTACCAACCTCTCCTATTCCACCTCTAATGTCCCCCCATTACCAACTACATTTCTCCACCAATGCCAGCCCCAAAAGGGTTTATTCAAGTTCTTTTCCCTTCCCAAAGAGCCCGGGAAGCCAGTCAAACCAGTCCTCCAGAGAGAGAAAAAATAAGGTCCTCTCCTCTTGGTACCCAGAAAGATAGCATCCAGACTCTTCTTGGTACCCAGAAAGTTTCTACACAGACTCTTCTTTCTTCAAAATCCAAAATTTCCACCATTAGCACACCCCATCCTCAATCTTCCAATTCCCCCTTTTAGCCACCAAAAACCTAAAATTCCAGAGCCCTACCTTCTTATCCCAATCAGGGGAATCATGCAGGATCCCAATATCCAATCATGCAGGAACACTGTACTTTTCAGATCAGGTGCTTCCGGATCACATTACTTTCTTTCTCCCAGGCTTTCCTTTGGCTTTCCACGCCTCTGCTCCCTTGCATAGCCTGAACCTGCTCTTTAAACACACCCATTTTTTCAATGCCCGCATAATTCAGGCCAGACCCAGAAATTAAGACGACTGCCTGATTAAGGCAGCACTGCCTGATTGCCACTGACCCTTTCACCTAAACAAAAAGAAAAGCTGCAACTAAAAGAACCACAAAACAAATGGGGTATAAAAAAATACACGAAAAGAGTAACAAAGAAGTACAGCAAGAAAAAGTAAAAACCCCCTACAGATGAAAACAGCCACTCCAACAACAAACCTACAAACCACACCAGAACTCTAACCAGTCTTACCAAGACAGCAACAACTAGCCACCTTGACCCAGCAATTATCTCATGAAAGTCCCATATGCTCTAAGTTTCATATGCATCATTCTGCTCATTATATATGACAGAGCCCACAATGCAGAAACTACCTTGAAACCTAAACCTTGTCTAAGGAAAGATTTTCTGACCTTAGACCAATTGTCTCTTTTGATATTGCAAGATTTCTTCCATGGGCAGCAGCATGCTCAGCACAACCCCACCAACACCAGACCACACACACCATTGCCCAGACACAAGGCTGGGTGCACACCTGCACACACATCAGTCAAATCAAAATGGGTCAATAAAACATGATCTGTACATCAACCCATCAAGATGCAGCTTATCCTGACAGCACCGATCCCTCAAGCTCCCCGCCCTCACTCTCCAACACAGTGGAGTGGGCAGGTCAGGGCACCACTCTGTGCAGTCACCTGACAGCAGGAGGGCAGGCTCCCTGCCCTCAGCAGCCAGCACTACAGCACACAGCACACCCCCTGGCCATGCACCTATCTAAACTCACCAGGCTCTCCTGGCAGACAACCTAAGCAGAAACCTGCTACAGAAACCTGCTAGACCCCCACACAAAGTAGAACTAGAGACAACAGACTTCACCCTTAGAACCCAGAAATGGGGCACCCCAAGGCTGGACCCTCCCCTCCCCACTCCAACCTCACCTAACTCAGCAAATTCTGCACCAGGGACTATCACCACCAGTGTGGTTATGCTTTACTTATGCATTTCCCTCTACCCACTCATTTCAGGTTTACTGCTCAAAAAAATGGGTACTGCTCAAAGAGGACAGTGAAAACTGAGGACAGTCCTGCATGGCAGCAGACTGGCCATGGCACAGCCCTGTACCCACTGCTGTGCAGCCTGTCACCCCTGCCACCATGGCACCTACCTCAGATGACCCAGAGGAATGGAGAGGAATGAGAATTCAATGCCTCAGTCTGGCAGCCTGGCTCTGGCTTATTCTCTCCCCTCCCCTGACCTCTCTAGTCTAAGCAAATCTTCTCTAGATGTTATATGTGTTATATGAGGCCAGATGCCCCAGCACCATATGCTGACAAGTGGAAAGGGAAAAGGTTTTTGCACTGGCTAAGGCTAAGGAGCGACGCAGCCACCCCCTACCTCCTCCATATCCTTACATACATGACCACCTACACACACAAGTCTATCCTTCTCTTCTATTAAAATTCCTGTCTCTGCCATCTCTGCTCATTTCAGAACAGAGTCACCTCTTTTCTGGCACCCTCTTATCAAACAGTTCCTAAGTGGGGCTAACAACTTGAGGCCACCCAGAAGAGCTCCTACCCCAGCTTGGGACCTAAAGCTTGTGTTGGAAAAGCTCACCTTGCCCCCCCTTTGAACCTGCAGCTTCAGCAGAGTTAAATTTTCTCTCTTGGAAGACAGCCTTGCTTCTGGCCATCATTTCAGCTAGAAGAGTATCAGAGCTACAAGCACTTATGGCTGTAGAGCCATTCATCATTTTCCATGTTGACAGAGTCTCCCTCAGGACTAACCCATCCTTCATGCCAAAAGTGGTGTCCAGTGTGGCTCTCAACCAATTCATTCATTTGCCCACCTTTTTCCCTAACCCACAAAACAAGGGGGAAATGATTCTGCGCTCTCTAGATGTGCACAGACAGCTCAGATTCTATCTAGACATGACTAAATCTTTTAGAAAAACTGATCAATTGCTAGTCAGCTTTGCTGCAGGAGCAGAGGGCAAGGTCATATCCAAACAAACAATTTCCAAATGGATAGCACATTGCATCCATTTCTGCTACAAACAACACAGAACCCCCCCCCCTCCAAGGGGGTCAGGACACATTCCACCAGCGCAACCTCCACCTCTGCAGCTTTCCTCAGAGGGGTCTCCACCAGGGACATCCTGGAGGCTGCAACATGGACATCTGTTCATACCTTCACCAAGCATTACCACCTGCCTATCTTCTCCAAATCCAAAGCAGGCTTTGCTACTCCAGTCTTGCAGGGCATCCTAGCCAACCCCCAGTCTTATTGACTGCCTCCACCCTTTTCTTCAGCTTTGGGAATCAACCCAAATGTGATTACTGCAACAGTGAAACATGAAGAACATAGTACAGTTGTGTACACTTACCATAAATGTAAATGTTCGAGTGTATTCACTGTTGCAGTCCTGGTTTCATTCCCTCTACCCCCTTGTCTTCTTTCTCTCTCTCTCTCTCTCTCTCTCTCTCTCTCCTTACAAGGAATTTTTGGTATTTACTTTCTATTGGTGGTGTTCTTCCACCATAACCTAGCTCCCTATTGGGGGCTCCATACAGTTAGGGAAGAAAAACTGATGTAATGGCATCGGCTGCCTGTTTTTATACCACTAATGACCTGACGTCAGTTCTGGAGTGACAGCAACCGACACAGAAATACTATGCCTCTGGTATTCGGGCCTACTGAGGGCGACCCTGGCAGGGATAACCCAAATGTGATGACTGCAACAGTGAATACACTCGAACATCTACATTTATGGCAAGTGCACACAAATGTACTTTCTTACCCCCACTAGAGGTAGCAACATCCTTGACCTGGTCATAACTAACATGGGCAACCATTGCTCTACACCAATAGTCAGCTCCTCCCTGGTTAGATCCGACCACAAACTAATCACCTTGGAAATCCACATCCCTCCCACCCACCCCCAGCAAAGGTAACCACCATGAAAAACTTCTTCAAAGCTAACTTTGGGATCCTAAAAACAGAGGTGGCTAACTTCACGGCACCCATGCAAATGGAGAATACTTGCATGACTGCAAAATCATACACCAATGCACTGTACGAACACATACACAAATGCATGGATCTCACCATACCCAATAGAAACAAGACACTCTCCTTCAAAATAAGGAAGCCAGTCTGGTGGTCACCTGCCATAAGCAAACTACAACAGAAGGAAGAAACTGATGCGGAATAAGGTGAAGTCTCAAGGCTGGAAAAACTCCCTTATCTGCCTCAACAAAAAGTTGAGATCCCTCATCTAATCATCTAAAGCTAGGTATGACAACAGAATTGCGGCAGGTAGTAAAGACAACCACAAGGCCTTCTATAGTTATGTAAAGAATCTTCACGGCAATACCCAGATTTGCTCTGAGCTACTGCACAATGGTACCTTCTATACAGAGCCAATAGATATTGCCAGTATACTGGCCGACAGATTCAGTGCCAACTTTACCTATGCACCTCAAAGGTCCAATCACAATACCAATAGATTGCCAGGCACCCAGTATTACTGCTGCACAGGTTAAAATAGCACTGTCCAGGGCCAAGAATACAGCTTCTATGGGACCTGACAATATCCCTGGTTGTGTTCTACATGAACTACAGAGTGAACTGGCACATCAACCTCACCTGTGTGACCTGTTCAGTCACAGCCTCACCTCAGGCTTTGTCCCTGCTGAATGGCACACTGCTACTGTCATCCCTTTCCACAAAGGAGGAGCAATTACGGACCCTGGGAACTATCGCCCCATTAGCCAGATGAGTCTGATATGCAAAGCTATGGAACACATCATCATGGACCTAATAAACAAGGATATAGGAAATCTCCAAACTCTGGATCCCACACAGTTTGGTTTTGTGAACGGTAGATCATGCCTGCTCAACTTGGTCAAATTCTTTGAGTCAGTCACCAGAGTTGTGGATGAAGCCTAGGTGGTTCATACAGCCTACCTTGATCTGGCCAAGGCTTATGATACCATTCCTCACTCAGAAATCATAGAAAAACTCACTAAGCTTGGCTTCAACACCTATATCACTAGGTGGGTTGCAAACTGGTTCACAGATAGAACCCACAGTATGAAAGTAGCTGACTCCAAGTCAGACTGCCAATTAGTCATGAGTGGAGTCCCACAGGGTTCGGTCCTGGGTCATCTCCTGTTTGGTATTGACTTCTCTGAAGTCGAGGCCAACACAAAGAGACTCTGGCTGACAAAGGTTGCAAACAATTGCAAGTTGGGAGCTATTATTACCTCCCCAAGTGATGTTGACATCCTACAGCATGGCCTCACTGTGACCAATGACTGGAGTCAGAACCATGGCCTTAAGCTCAATGCCAAAAAATGTGTCGTCATCCCCTTTGGGAAAAACCCGATTCCCATGAATTACCACATTGATGGTAGTCCACTGAACACAGAAGGCATTATAAGAGATCTGGGAACACAGGTAGACAGCAACCTCTCTTTTGATCACCACATTACCACTGTGGTCAGAAAGTCCTTCTGTGTGGCACATCTCATTACCAAGGGTTTTGCATCCAGGAAGAAAAAGGTCATTGTCTCCCTCTACTCTTCCTCATTAAGCCAGTCATTGAGTACAATGCCCCATTTGGCATGTACCTCACTAGACACCTGCAACAACTGGAGAGGCTGCAAAAGTACCTCACAAAGAGGATCCTAGGCCTTAAACACTTGTCCTATATGGACAGACTCAAAAAACTTCAACTATTCTCTATCTCGTATCACCTACTTAAAGGTGATCTCTGCTTGACTTATAAAGCCATGTCTGACCCGGCTGTGTTGGAAATGCTACATCTAAAGAAATCCCAATCCTGCCACACCACATGCTCCAGAGACCTCAACCTCATTACCGCAATTAATAAAACATGCTGGAGGGACAGGTTCATAACCGGGAGACTGTCCATGCTATGGAACAGACTTCCCATACATGTCAAGCAGAGCACCTTGCTGACCCTCTTCAAGAAAAATGTTGATGAGTGGATGGGTAACAGCCCGGGAATAACTCCAGTGACTCTACTCGACAGAGGCACTGGGAACTAAGGTCGGGTGGTACTATGCCAGGGTAATCCTATGGCTAGACTTGTAAAGGCCCCAGGGCCATTAGCCTAGTACACACCTATGAACCTATGAACCTATGGAGTTGGTATACATATTAGTGCAGGGCATGTGGGAACTTGCCCCACTGCAAAAAAGAAGTTTAAAGGAAAAGAGCTATCTTTCAAAATCACTTTTTTCTTCTGGATTTTCAGTCTTTTTTTAAGGCTTGTCAGTACTCGACATTTCAACTGCCAACATTGCAATAGGAAGCCTATCTGTGACTTCTTGAAGGTAGTTTGAAGAAATATATATGTTTTAAGGTTAAGCTATGACAAACATACAAAAAACTTGTGCAATACATTACAATGACAGCTTTTTCATTCTGTGGTAGTGAAAAGAAATACGTATGCTATGAGAAATAGACAGAAAACTGCCACAAAGGTTTGAGTTTAACATCTTTGTTTGCTTCCTGCCCCCTTACTACTTTCAGCCACACACCCTTTGGTAGATGCAAGACTTTGTTGCCATGAAACTATAAAACTGCTGAAGTCAAGACATTTTTTCTTGAATGCTGTTTTACGGTTGCCCCTAAGTATGCCTGTGTACATCTGCTTTGTACATGCTGATTTCACACAGACACATCCCACCGCTGTACACCCAGTCCTGGGTTCTAAATTTAATAAGGAATCCCACACTTTCTTCTTATGGATGGAGAGCAGGATCTTATACCCTTAAATTTAAGTCCCTGGATATGCCCTCAAGTTTTAAACTTGGAGAGTATTGCCATTCCGGTCTGGCCTCCTGTCACTGCACTAAGAGACTAGACAATTATGTCACTATATTTGCCACACTTATGTTCATAACTTTGAAGTGTCTAATGTAGTTACTCCAGATTGGCAGCTCATATTTTTCCATCTCTAACTCATGACTCGAAGCAGTAAATATAAAAAATATATTGTTGTTGCAAAGATGATTCTGTACAACAAATAAAGAATGTCTTTGTTTTAAAAAAAGTGACTATGGAAATGTCTCTGGCCACATTCATAAAATTCTATTAAGTGACAGTAATTTAAATTGGTAGTCAAAATATAGAAAACAAAAATTAAAGTGGCAGCCTTGAATTAAATAATGTTGTTTATTCATTGCCAGATATTTAACTATATTCTTTGTTGCTTTTTCATTTAAATACATGCTTTGTATAACCATTCCATATGAATAAATGCATTTGAGTTGGCATATAATTTTCTTCAAATGTGATATTGATGCAGTGAAGAATAACTCTTGTCATGATTTGGAATGAGTGGTTTTGTGCTTGATTAGAGAAATGACAGTCATCGTGTTGATGTCAGTCAGTGAAATGGCCTTGATCTAAATTTTAAATCAAAACATAGAAAATTCTTTATTAAAAGATCATTGTGGTCAGAAATGGAAAAATCATGTATGTTTGTCTTGTACAAAATGAAAAATCATATGTTTACCTTATCTTCATATTCCTGTACCACTATAAATAGGTACTACAAACATTTAAGTTTGTTCTCCCCTCCCCAAGTAGGTTCCTAATTCAACTCAGGTCTGCAAGGTTTGAACTATGTTAATATAAGTCACCAGCAGAACATGACCTAGCAAGATAAACCATTTGAGAAAATAGACATACCAATGTAATTTTCTTTTTTGACTAACCTTATTGATCTTACAATGCCCTGATGATCCCCAGAAGGTAACATAATGTGTCACCCTCGTCCTTCCATTCTTTATAATTGCAGTACTCAAAATAGCTACTTACTTTCAGAACATATTGCCAGAGTATCAGTGACCATTTTTCATTGGCTCTTTCATATTTGTTTTCTTAGCCTTCTTTTAGAAACTCCGTAATGAGTCCCTTCTTTCATGTGCAGCAGTGCTTACTTTAAATTATTTATTTCAATAAATAAGAATTTGGTATTGCAGGTACTCCTCCCATATTAACTGGTTTTGTTATTAAGAGGTATACTCTTTCACAGTATTCCAGTTTCAGCCATCACTCAACTCTAACTAACAACACACAGCAGCAGCAATGGCTGACTGATGTTACAGGAAAATTAATCTCTTGCCAAAACATTGCTGCATTTAATGCTGTTTAATCCATCATCGCATCATAACACATATTGTTACTGAGAAGTCAAGAGTAGTATTTCAATGTTCTTTTCTTACTACTATCATTTTAAAGGGTTACTTCAGTGTAAAATTAAAAAAAAAACATTTCCTATCATATCGTGATTTTTTTATGCAGTACTGATGCCTCTGTATCACTCCTGGTTGATAGTATTATTTTATAATTTGTTCTTTCCTGAAACAGCCCATTGAGGACTTTCATGCTGACATTTATTGTTTGTCTTTAATTTTGCATTAGATTATTGTGTTTGTCCACAGAAGAGATTTCAGAATTGCTGTTTCATTTAAGAATTTCAGAAAATGTTTATATCTTTACCATTTTCTTAATAAATGTATTTTGAGTCATTTTGTGCTTCATTTCCAGAGAGTAGTTACAATAGGTGTTCCTTCACCTAAAACATCCTCCTCAAATCACTCATTTATTAGGCAGAACTGTAATGTTTTCCAAGCTGCTCACTCAGTTGTCACAAAAGGGGTACCTTGTCACCTCACAAAAAGACCACCATTTTGGAGTTGCATGAAGTTTATGAACAAAGTGGAAGAGTAAGATAAGAGAGCTACAGAAGCTTTGCTGCTGGGAGTTTTGCTGGATCAAAATCTTCGATGTAATGAGTCATAATGATGTGAGAGCCAAGAAGACAGATGCAAACCTAGCACAGTGTGTACTAAGGAAAGTGAATAGCCCAGAAATGCCAGACAATATGAGAAAATGCAAAGTCGTACTTTACTTACATTTAATAGTGCAAAACATAACATTGTAGGGTGGAAAATTTTTGAGGAGGCAAAGCAATGCAGTAATAAGCATTTCTGCCTCAGTGTGTATGACTGTCAGGCTCATTTCAATCAGAGTCCCCTTCTGTGCAGAGTCTGCATGTCCTCCCTATGCTAGCATGGACTTTCATTGGTTGCTTCAGATTCCTCTCATATACGAAAGACATACAGGTAGGTAAGTTGATGAGAATCCAAACTGCCCTTAGGTATGTATGCATGCATGTATGTCAGCGTGTCTGTGTGTCCTGTGTGGGACTGGCATCCCATC
The DNA here is from genome assembly GCF_019279795.1 of Protopterus annectens. Classification (NCBI taxonomy): domain Eukaryota; kingdom Metazoa; phylum Chordata; order Ceratodontiformes; family Protopteridae; genus Protopterus; species Protopterus annectens. The sequence goes on along the minus strand of NC_056745.1, from coordinate 333,719,291 downwards.
TAGGATTTAGTCTCTGCAGTAATAGCTGCTTCATTCCAGAATGTTCTGCACCTCCACCTAAATGTTTTAATAGGATATAGTGGGCATCAAAAAATGTATGAATGAATGAATGAATGAAAGTATACTTTGGTATGAGAGGTATGAGATGTTACGTTTAGGGATTAATTGTCTTTTAATGCAGACTTTGATCCAATTAAATGCTTCTTTTAAATAATAATGTGCAATATAATGCTGTAAGATCAGTATTTGTCCAGAGCCTAATTCATTTAGAAAGTCCTTCATACTTCGATCCAGAAATCGTTATTTAAATAATGGTTCCATCGCTGACACATATACATGTAAGCACTTGTTTGACATATTTTATGTATATAGTTATTTGCATTATTTTTTTAATTTATGCATCAGTTAGTTCAGCCATTCCACAAGAATATGGTAAAGATCATGTCCCTTTCAAAAGGAGATTGTATGAGTACAACAGTGAATAAACTAGCCATAACATAAAATTTACTAGCTCATCAGACAACAGAAAATGTACTTGCAGTACCAAAGAATCTAATAAAGGACACTGACTTAGTGTTGTTCCGTTTAGGCTTTTCTACACCCATTTTGTTTTTATCACAGGCCCCTGCTGTCTAGCTCCAGGCATAACACTGAGTGTTATCATAGCTTATAAATGGGTTTGCAAGTGGTGTGGTTATTCAGGATATGAACATGGGAGAACTGACCTTAAGAAAACAAAATGACAGAGAAAGGCTAATGTTATAAGAAAAGGCTTTCCACTTTGTGTGGTAACTTTGGTACTGATTCAAAGATGGAAAGGTGAGTCAGTCACCAGCAGAACATGGCCTGGTAAGAGGAAATAGCAGTCAAAGGAAGTTCCATAAGTGTAAATGACATTTTTTATGTAAAAACACTAAAGGCATACCCAGCAGAATTTATTATAAACCCCGTAGACACCAAATAATTCCAAATACTGAACTTGCATATACTGAGCAGTTTGTTTAAAGCATATGGTTTCTGGCAGTAGACATATTATTCATAAGTATCTGTCTGCTGCTTCTTTTATCATAAATGTTTTGAGTTTCCACAGTTACCTCTAGAAATAATAGCTGCTTTATCATTCTTCTGGGAAATAAATGTTTCCTGTGTCAGGCAACTACTGAACATGAGTCATGAAGTGTTACTTTTTTGTTTCTTTTCTGAATTTTATTTGTACAGATCAATTCTGCCGAGGTTAAATATCCTGTTTTCATTAGGTTCCTGTTTCAGCTCAGCTCTGCAAGATTTGAACTATGCTAATGTAGGTTACACAGTGAGTGACTTGTTACCATGCAGTGTGAGCCTATGATCTCTTAGGTCAGAGGTCAGCAATGCTGTGAATAATCAGCTCCGACTTTTAAGTGCTGTTGGCATCTAGAGTTGAACACTGTCTGGGCCTCCTACTATATACATGACAGACTGAAACGTAATGCTGCCAGTCCCTAGTCTACGGCTGTTACACATATTATATGTTCGCACAACAAAATGTTATACTGCAGTACTTAATATACTTAGTCCAAGCTACTAGATGTAGCTTCTTTCTTATGCAGGAATACAGTGATACTTCAAACCAGGTATAATCTGATCAAGTGCTCCACAGTATGCATGCACAACCCTTCTCGTTTTACTTTTTAGCCTATGAGAAAATAGATTTAAATCAGCAAAGGGCACATTACTTAATATTGCATGACTTAGGTGCTTTCAGATACACACGCTATTTAAAAAATATATATACTAAGTGTTATTCAGGTATAGCTTGAAATATGCAGACTGCGTAATGGCAGCTTGGAGGCAGCTTGGAATTATTGTCCCTGAGATAACATCCTTGAACCCCAGGTACTTCCGTTGTAAGATATTTTGTATTACTTTTCTTTCATTCATGTTGCATATATCACTAGTGTATTCCATACAGAACATACAGTTTAAATGCAGCCCTTTATGTTGGTTGCATAAATATTCAATTAGTTCATAGGTTTATAGGTGTGTACTAGGCTAATGGCCCTGGAGCCTTTACAAGTGTAGCCATAGGATTACCCTGGCATCGTGCCACCCGACCTTAGTTCCCAGTGCCTCTGTCGAGTAGAGCAACTGGAGTTATCCCTGGGGTGAATTTTCTATTTCCTATCCACTCATCAAGATTTCTCTTGAAGAGGGCCAGTGAGGTGCTCTGCTTGACATGTATGGGAAGTCTATTCCAGAGCATGGGCAGTCTCTGGGTTATGAACCTGTACTTCAAGCATGTTTTGTTGATTGTGGTAATGAGGTTGAGGTCTCTAGAGCAAGTGGTGCGGAGGGATTGGGATTTCTTTAGATGTAGCATTTCTAACAGAGCTGGGTCAGACATCGCTTTGTAAGTCACGCAGAGATTGCCTCTAAGTAGGCGATATGAGAAAGAATAGTTGGAGTTTTTTTACTCTATCCATATAGGACAAGTGTTTAAGGCCTATGATCCTCTTTGTGGGGTACTTTTGTGGCCTCTCCAGTTGTTGTAGGTGTCTAGTGAGGTACATGCCAAATGAGGCATTGTACTTGATGATTGGCCTAATGAGGGAAGAGTAGAGGGAGACACTGACCTCTTTCTTCCTGGATGCAAAACCCTTAGTAATGAGATGTGCCACATAGAAGGACTATCTGACCACAGTGGCAATGTGGTGGTCAAAAGAGAGGTTGCTGTCAACCTGTTTTTCCAGATCTCTTATAATGCCTTCTGTGTTCAGTGGACTACCGTCGATGTGGTAATTCAAGGTAACTGGGTTTTTCCCAAGGTGGATGATGACACATTTTTTGGCATTGAGCTTAAGGCCATGGTTCTGACACCAGTCATTGGTCTCAGTGAGGCCTTTCTGTAGGATGTCAACATCACTTGGGGAGTTAATAATAGCTCCCAACTTGCAATCGTCTGCAAACTTTGTCAGCCAGAGTCCCTTTGTGTTAACCTGGACTTCAGAGAAGTGAAAACCAAACAGGAGATTATCCAGGACCGAACCCTGTGGGACTCCACTCATGACCGGTCTGCAGTCTGACTTGGAGTCAGCTACTTTCACACTGTGGGTTCTATCTGTGAGCCAGTTTGCAACCCACCTAGTGATATAGGGGCTGATGCCTAGCTTAGAGAGTTTTTCTATGATTCCTGAGTGGAGAATGTTATCAAAGGCCTTGGCCAGATCAAGGTAGGCTGTATGAACCACCTTGCCTTCATCCACAGCTCTGGTGACTGACTCAAAGAAGTTGACCAAGTTGAGCAGGCATGATCTACCTTTCACAAAACCAAACTGTGTAGGATCCAGAATTTGGAGATTCCCTGTATCCTTGTTTATTAGGTCCATGATGATGCATTCCATAGCTTTGCATATCAGACTCGTCGGGCTAATGGGACAATAGTTCCCAGGATCTGTAGTCACTCTGGCTTTGTGGAGAGTGATGACTGTAGCAGTGCACCATTTGGTAGGGACAAAGCCTGAGGTGAGGCTGTGATTGATCAGGGCACACAGGTGAGGTGCCAGGTCACTCTGTAGTTCATGTAGAACACAGCCAGAGATATTGTCAGGTCCCATAGAAGCTGTATTCTTGGCCTTGGACAGTGCTGTTTTAACCTGTGCAGTACTAATACTGGGTGCCTGGCAATCTACTGGTATTGTGAATGGTCCATTAGGAGGGGAGAGAGGGGTAAAGTTGGCATTGAATCAGTCGGCCAGTATATTGACAATATCTGTTAGCTCGGTATAGGAGGTACCATTGTGCAGTAGCTCAGAGAAAATATGGGTATTGCCGTGGAGATTCATCACATAACTATAGAAGGCCTTGAGGTTGTCTTTACTATCTGCTGCAATTCTGTTTTCATAGCTAGCTTTAGGGGATTTGATGCGGGATCTAGACTTTTTGTTGAGGGTAATAAGGGAGTTTTTCCATTCTTGGGACTTTACGTTATTATGCATCAGTTCCCTCCTTCTGTTGTAGAGTTTGTTTATGGCAGAGGACCAGCAGATTGGCTTCCTTTTTTGGAGGAGAGCGTCTTGGTTCTATTGGGTATGGCGAGATCAATGCATTTGTGTACGTGTTTGTACAGTGCATTGGTGTATGACTCAGCCGTCATGCAACTATTCTCCATTTGCATGGGTGCCGTGAAGTTAGCCACCTCTGTTTTTAGAAGCCCAAAGTTAGCTTTGGAGAAGTTTTCCATGGTGGTTACCTTTGCAGGGAGGGGTGGGAGGGATGTGGATTTCCAAGGTGATTAGTTTGTGGTCGGATCTAACCAGGGAGGAGTTGACTGTTGGTGTAGAGCAACGGTCGCCCATGTTAATAATCACCAGATCAAGGATGTTGCTACCTCTACTTGGGTTAAGAATGAGCTGATCCAGGGCATGGGAATTAATGAATTCCAGGAAACGTTGGGCAAGTGTATTGGTACATGAGTAGTTTTCCCAGTTAATGGAGGGGAAGTTGAAGTCGCCCAGTATGAGAGTGTTAGGTTGCACCCTAATATTCTCCACGGTGCTTAGGAACATGGAGTGTGAGTCTTGGGACATGGTTGGGGACCTATAGCTGGCTACAACTTGAACTGGTGTCTTACCCAATGTTAGCTGCACCTGAAGTATCTCAGATGCGTTATGTTGGGCTACCAGTCTAGAGGTGTGCGTGTCCTTAAACTAAATGCTGGTTTCTGCAAATTTACTTTTATTTATGGTTTTGTTTTTTTTTTGAGTGGGATCTGCAGTCAGTATTTATAGTTCTGTGTTGTTTAAGTTTTTGTGTTTTTTCTTGTGCAAAGAATCTTTGATGAGTGCATTTTATAGTGGTGTATCATTTTTCATAGTTTACTGAAAATGCAGCCATAACTAAAGTGTTCTTCCTGTAATGGCATAGTTGATATGAAAATGCATTTGCCCTATTAGAGTCCATACATATTTTCATTATTGTATGACAGTGGATGTTTAAGCAAGGACAATATGGGGTATGCTGAGGTTTGCCAGCCTACAAAAATTGCTTATTTCCAAAGTTGCTCTCACTTGATATTCATGGAAGTTCCATGTTTTGGTTTTATGTTTAGGTGATGCAGTGTTTATGATGTTGAAGTAATGACATGCATTCTGTTTTGTTGATATTGCTGTTTGACAATATAAATCACAATTTTTTATATTCATTTTAATACTTCTTGTACTTTTTCTGTAATTAAATACATGCTTCTGCTCTGCATTTAGTTTATACATGGTGCCTTCTTAAGTGCTTAAGATAGCATCTCCATGATGCCACTGGGTTTGGGACAGTAATCTTGGAAAGTCCTTTATTGGTGGTCAAAGAACTGGTCTGTCTTCCTTCCTGGGGTTCACAATTATTCAGTCTTTTCCATCTTAACATCCTCATTTTAATGTGCCTTTCTTTGCATGAAGATGATCAGACCTTACTAGGGAGGAAAACTCACATGGGGTAATGCAGAGACGCACTATATTGATGAGTACTAAGTCTAGGACATTTGAGGCCCTTGTTGGGGTGCAGGCTATTTGTTCCAGAGCATTTCTATTAATAGAGTCCAGGAACCTTAGGGCAAATGTGTTTGTGCTCACATATGACTCCCAGTAAATGGAAGGATAGTTGAAATCACCCATGACCAAGGTGTTTGGTTGTATAGTGAGTGACTCAAGTTGGTCCAGGTAGGCAGAGTGGTTCTCATGGTTCATGCTGGGGGACCTATAGCTAACATTGATATGGAAGGTGGTTTTACCTACAGTTAGTTGGAGTTGGAGTAGCTCTAGGGAGTCGTACTGTTCGAACAGTCTTGAGGTGAATTTGAATTTAATGAAGATAGATACATCTTCACCTTTGGTTCTTTCATGATCATTTTGAGGTCTGAACCTGTGGAAGGCATTGTAGCCTTGCATGGTCGGGGATGCTCTCTGTTGTCCTGAACCATGTCTCTGTGACTGCACAGACATTGGCATCTTCCAAGATAAGGAGTGCTTCCAGTGAGTGTGGTTTCTGATTTAGACTCCTATCATTAAGCAGCATAACCCTGGGTTTATCTCTAGTAGATGTTTTTATGTCAGGAATTTTGTTGTTATGACATTGCATAAAAAAGGGCACTATGGGGGAGGCAAGTACCTTTGCCAGTAACCAAAATCCAAGAGGTGACAGGTGAAGACTATCTCTGGCAAAACAGTGTGGTCTGTCAACCATATCTTCCCAGGCTGACAGATACTGGATCACATTGGATTGACACCAGAAGCTAAGCCAATTGTTGGAAGTCAGTCATTTTTTATTTATACTGAGCCATCATCCTGGGTGAAGGTAGAATGCTGCTTAGGCCTAGGGACATAACTGCCTGAGCTATGTAATCTAAGAGTTCAAGTCATGTCTCTGTTTATATAGTCCAGTGAGGTACATCTCAAGTTATTCACTCCAACATGGACTATGGCAGAGTCATAACGGTACTTGTTGAGAGATTTAAGTGGGTGCATGATTTGATGGATCCTGGCAGCTGACAGGCAGATGACCGTGACCTTCTCCTTGTCCGGCCTAGTAAGGGGGACATCTGCGTGTCTCACTATGGAGTTGCCTGTGACCAAGACATTTGGTTTTGAGGTGGTTTGGTTTAGGGGTTTATTGGCTGAGACACTGTTATGTGTATTATTATGTACAGTGGATTTTGTTGAGTCTGTGATGTGTGCAGTAGGTTTGCACTTGGTATCTCTGATCTTTAGGTAGGCTTCTAGCAAGTACCTTGGCATATGTGGGTTTATGTGTTGTGAGCTTGTTATGTGCAAGAGGTGAAGTGTGTGTGCTGACAACTTATTTGTTATCTGGTTTGTTGTTATGTGAGATAATTGATTCCAAATTCATAGTACAGATACATCTTTCACATGTTGCATTTGTTTGTTTTAGGAGTAACTGGTTGTCAGTATACATGGGGCAATTATTACATTGCCTCAGGATGCCCATATGAATCAGGCTTGCTGGAGAAATGGTGGGAAACTGTCCATCCATTATGGCAGGTATATACTATAGTAACTAGGGAGGTGTGGCTAAATGGTCCAGGTTTTGCTGTAAGGCTAGCAAAGTGCAGCTATTCTATGGAGGGCTAGGGGTAGAAAACTGCATCAATGCTTCACAATGCACAACTGAGCTGCTTGCAGGGAAGCAGTGCAATCTGTGAACAGCTCCAGTAAACTGAGTGCAAACCCACGCAAACACGCTTAAATACATGTGAAGTTAAAGGATTTTAAATAAAGTAACCAAAGGGAAAGCCCAAGACTGAGGCTTATTCCAACAATATATTTAATAATAAATAATACAAAATATGAGAATGCTGAGTATCTATTTACAATAAACACCAGAATTTCAGTTCACAGGAAATATGAAAAATAACAGAGATGGAAAGCGACAGATACAGAAAAACAATACTTTTAGCTAATCTTGCTATATTTTCCTAACTGACTGAAGAATAATGGGACATGACATGAAACTTGTGTAGGTGGGAGGTTGCATCAATGTACCGCTGTCATATATGTTCTTGAAATGTAGCTTTGACTAAAACTGGCTGAGGGATGGCTGAAAGGAAGAACAACAGTGTATATACCAAGAAATTGTCAGTGCATAATTTTACCATTGCTCAGTGTAACAATCACTGTTACTGAAAGAAGGAACCTATTAATTTAAAACTAAATAAAAGCATTCATTGGCCATACCTTTGAAGTGTTGCATTAAAGCTTCCAAGCTGTATAAAGTGACATCACTTTTATAGTTGTTCACAAATCAAGGTTAGTCTAAAACACTAAGTGTGTATTTATTTATTTATTTATTTATCTACCTATTCTTGCATTTATTTACTGCTTTTGTTGGCTGGTAAAGTCTGACTGGGAGGAAAGCCCCTTTTCTGCACAAACCTGGGTAGAAAGCTTCACAAGATACAGAAAGAAAGTAATATACATGCATACATACATGCATACAATACGTAGGGTAACAGGTCATTTGACAATCTGATAATGACAAAAAAACAATGACTGACCATATAATAGTGAAAAAACAAAAATGTTGACTCGATGCATTTAAATATTCAGCATACAAATACATTATAATCATGATTCAGGCAAGAGAAATTAAATAGCAGTGTCAGTGGCACAACACACATTACATTCACCTTTGGTGTGGAAGGCTGTGGGTTCTCTTCCCACAACAGGTAGACCACTTGTAGTGTAGCATAAGAAGGATGCTGCACTCCTGCTTGCGTCATCCTTCAGATGAGACAATAAACCAAGGTCCCATCTATTTGAGTTGGTGGTAGCTCAGGTGGATGTAAAAGATCTCACAGCACCTATCAAAAAAGTAGAGGAAGTTCCCTGATGTCCTGACCATATTTCTTCTAGTAGTATCAATTTCACCTCTGATGTCTCCCCTAATGGCAGTAACCTGGTCAACAAAGGATAAATAAATACATACATACATACATGATAGTGTGTGTGTATATGTGTGCGTGTAGCCAGGACAAATGCCAGCTAAGTAGACCATGGACTACACTTCACAACCAGGGGCATATTTCATCACAGGGATTGAACTATATATGGAGTAAGGTGAAATTGTGCTATTATTATGACCACTGTGCAGAAGTCCACCTTTTGCTAGCTTACATGCATGAACACCACTACCATGCCAGCAATGCTATATGTTAAGCTAATTATGTTACCACTGTGTGGTGTAATTACTAGTGATTGTGCAATATGGGTTTCTTTATGAATGACATGGATGTCTTCACTCCTGTACTTCATGAATGCAGCTTCTCTGATATCTGGAAAGATAGTTTGTTGCTTTAAAATATTAACTTAGAAAATGGCTTGGACATTCATTGGGTATTTCTGCTGTTATCATTACAGTGTAACGATTAGTCTAGGTTTTCGAAATGTTTCTATGCAAATTGTTGAAAATAATTGCACTATGTGCTTACTGTCCAGTATAGAATAAGCACAAACACATGAGCACTGGTCTTTTCCTCCAGCAGTTCTGTATAAACAATATACCACTTTAGTCCAATGTCATAACCTTGACATTCGCATTATTAATCTCATGCTTTAATCTATTTTATATCACATTGTCTGAAAAGAGTAGTTACTGGCCATGAAAAAAGGTTTTAAATAATCCAGTATTGTCTATGCACTTACAAATACAAAGATGCTAACACTTTGTGAGATGTTGATGCCAGTGAATGTTGGTTATGTCTTAATAAACTCATTTGGATTCCACCAGTCTGCTTCTTTTCCCATTGATTGAATAGCTGTACAAAAGCCTTCGCCAAAAATGTGTCTTGGTTTATTTTTTTCAGTGTAAATGCAAAACTGTGTTGCTCATTTTTGAAGTAAAAGTCAGATGCTCTAGGTATGCAAATGGATTTGTCTTAGAAAAAATGAACGTATTAATAAAAATGTTACTATCTGTAACAAACAAGGTGTTGTTAAAGGGTATTTTCACTGTAACTGTACGTACGCATATTTTAAATGCGCCAAGCCATGATATAAACAAGCTGCTTCCTGCTCCAATAGCAACACACCATTTTTAGCTCAACCGTTTGAAAAGTGTTTGTTTCTTAGCCGAGATGGTCATTTTAAGTACAGCTGCTTTTTCCTCAGGAAGGATGCAGACAGTTTCATAAATTCATTAGTATTGATTTTTGATTTTGTTGAACATTTCAGTTTCTGAGAATATGAGTTCATAGCGAGCATACATTTCTGATTAGAAAGGTTAGTGAAATTGGATGTGCAGTTTGTTGATATGAGGAAAGGTCAGATAGTGAAACTTGATGATTTTTTTTTCCAATCCCTTAGTATTTATTATCTGATTAGTATTTCCCATAATATTTATTATCTGATCAGTATAATGAGCTATCCATGTTAAAATGAGTTTCTAGATGAATGGGTCTAGCTGTACCTTTAGCTTATTTAGAATTGCTAGCCTTAGCATTCTGTTCTAAATTTCTATAGCTCATTACCTGTTTACTTTGACTTAATCAGTTCTGTGGGACCAAATTGGATAAAGGTTACACAAATGGATTTTCATGACATCAAACACTGCATGATTTATGATTAAACATGGCTTCCACTTTATCAGGAGCAATCAGCTATCACTGTAAATTGCATGAATATGATCCTGAGAAAAGCAACGTTGAGCATATGTTCAGTATGAGTTATGGTTAATTGAAGGGAAAAAGAAAGAGGAGGGCTTGACTCTATATGCTACTACTGCATTTATTGTATAAGTGCTGCTCATCAGTTTAAGCAGTGATAAAATAAATGCTAAAGCAAGAGCCATAATTGTTGAATACATATAAATCAATATGTCTCAGAAGTTTAGGTTTCTGTTTTACAGCTGCAGGTCTCAAGCCTGATTTCCAGTTTCTAGCTTTCTAAATGGACTTTGCTTGTTCATCATGTTTCATCTATATGGATGTTTTTCAAGTATTTTGGTTGATTGACTGCTGTAGAAGTATACTGTATTTCCCTTGTTGCTATGGTCACATCCTTACCCCCAGTTTGTAAGGTTTTTGAGTTGCGATGATGTGGGGAGAGCAGAGATATGCCTTGCTCTCTTGCAAAATTATTTTAGTGTGTTTCTCTTAAAATCAGAATAGCTCATTTTGTTGATTTAACGTGTGTGTGTGTGTGTGTGTGTGTGTGTGTGTGTGTGTGTGTGTGTGTGTGTGTGTGTGTGTGTGTGTGTGTGTGTGTGTGTGTGTGTGTGTGTGTGTGTGTGTGTGTGTGTGTGTGTGTGTGTGTGTGTGTGTGTGCCTTGTTATATGTGTGCATATTTGTGGGGGTGTATGCTTGTGCATGAAGTACAAGTGTGTATTTTGTTTGTGTGTGCATGTGTGTGTGTGTGTGTGTGTGTGTGTGTGTGTGTGTGTGTGTGTGTGTGTGTGTGTGTGTGTGTGTGTGTGTGTGTGTGTGCGTGTGTCTGGTTATATGTGTGCATATTTGTGGGGGTGTATGCTTGTTCATAAGTACAAGTGTGTATTTTGTGTGTGTATGTATGTGTTTTGTGTGTGTGTGTGTGTGTGTGTGTGTGTGTGTGTGTGTGTGTGTGT
>NC_056745.1:333698190-333705690 GCF_019279795.1 Protopterus annectens | reverse complement strand
GGTTACAGTCTAACAATATGCATTGCCCACAGCAGCAGAAACACATTCATTATTTTTCTTTCTTTTTGTTGTCGCAGTTGACATGTAGTTGCATATGTTCATAAATAGCAACAAATCTATTACTTAGATGATTATTTCTTACACTTTATTTGTCCTCCAAAAAAGCAGACATCTTCATCTTGCTCTGTGAGCAGTTGTAGCAGTGCATACTGCTGTTAGCTGCAATCTGTAGTGATTATGGTAGGGTGTGTGTTGCTAAATGACAACAGCAAATACATTACTGTGAAAATTATTTCTTACAGTCTATGCAAAGTGACAGAATTGATCTCTAAAAGTAATTACCTTTGTCATAATCAATGGCTATTGATGATAACAGTACAAAATGCACACATCACCAGTCATTTCATTGCTTATTTTTTTCTCAACAGTATGTATTTTTTGTTTCCTTACCTGAAATTTTAGTGATCAGAATGACAGCAACAAATACATTACTGTGGGCATTATTTTTGATAGTTTCTTCATGACCATGGAACTGATTGCCCAAAGCAGATATCTATATCTTAATCTGTGGGCAGTGATAACCATATACACTACCCACAGCAGTGATCAGTTCATTATTTTTATTTATTTATTTTTACCAACAATTACTTTGATATGAGGGTATGTCCATGAATAACAACAGTTACTGGTATCTTTAAACATTATGAACAGGCTATCTTTATGGATTATTTTTCTACTGCAAGTATTTTTTTCTTCCTTGGATTATAATATTACTCATGCATAAGTAGAACCCCCCTTTTTAAGGCCAGTTTTTTTGGCGTGCATGTCTTGTTTTATAAACAAGTACGTATAATAGTCAGTTTTTATACACTGATATTTTAGGGTTGCCGTAGTCTTCATAGGAATCTTGTCTTGAATGTGAAAAAAAAGTTTCTGTACTTTTCAGTTTTCACTGTCTAGCTTTTCTTGAACGACGCATGCTCTAAGTAGGTGTGCTGCTCAAAAATAAAATGAGCTTTACTTCATTAGTATGAATGCGTCCTAACTTGAAAACCTATATGCCTGTGAAAATCCAAGCACGTCTGTGTAATATACCCTCAGTGCATGCACAAAAGCCTTGCATAGTAATTAATTAGTTTCTGTGTGGGGAATTGACTTAGCCACCCTGCACAAAGTGACATGTAGTGATTTTGTCATTTTGTTTCAGAATCCCCATACACAACACAATTCTCTCTTTCACTGCTTTTTTGCCTTGTATCAAAAGTCATGGCTGAAATGGGTCTACTTTGACTCATTCTATTTATCGAGTTAGCAAATAAAGTAAAAGAAAAATATGTCTCTCTTCTTTCTGCTTGAGTTTCATTGTCATGCTTAGACTAGTTGTTTTTCTTTCTTTACAGCCTGCAGTTATCCCCTTTCACTGTCTTAAAGCTCTTTTACATTCCCTCTGAGACTCTTTCATATTTTTACCAGTACTCTGTATAGACCTTGTTCCTCATTTATAAGCATATCTTGCTTTAATTGTGGACACAAAGAAGTCCGCTTCTGAATGTTGCCAGCCTGAGTCAGTAATCCCTACTGTGTCTAAGCAGCCAGGGTAATACACTGCATGATTAATTAGAGGGATTTGCTAGTTTCTAATAAGTTTGAAGATTAATCAGATTTTTGCCTCGCCTTGTTATTAGTTTGTTGGATACCCAGCAAGGAATACTATAAAATAAATTTATATTCTAAGTAGATATTACTAATCACGGATTCAATTTAATAAGTAAAAACTACTTCCAGTCTGTAATGTCATTTGATACTTAGTTGCCTAGGGCATTACCATCAGCCATGAAAACATATATTTCTGTATATGGAATTGCATTATAAAGTATTCACCCTCACTGATAGTCATTATGAAGTTATACTTTACCAATTAACTAGGCTGATATGAAGTGACTGCTGTATGTGACTATGAGAACCAGTCATGTGATAGATTCAGTTGGTGACTAGGTAATCCCACTCAGCCCACAAAAACTGCACCCTCCTCCCCCCGGTTGTTGCCACAGAATTTACCTAGTGTCAACAGTACAAGTTATATAAAGGTAAACATGTCAGTAAGCAACCATGGTTTAAGCAACACTGACTTCATCCAAAACATTTTTTTTCACGTTATTGCCCTTGCTTCATGCCAGTCATCACCCACATACCACTCAATTGGCCAATTCATTCATCATCATCAGAGTGAGGATTGACCAGTATTGCCTGTCATGTAGGCATCGGCCAGGAGCTGTTTGAATTTTTTCATGTCCTTTTTTTCCTTGCATATGCTTGGTTCACAAGGGAAGTGGCATGCAATGGCCTGAGTGCACTGGCCCCCTCTACACTTTCAAAGGAAGTACTCCAGCAAGCAGATCTGGCCTGTCAGCCACAAACAAAGTGGTGGCTTCCAGAGTCTGCATTGGAGAAGTCTCATCACTCCATGTCCTCGCCAAGTAGTCATCTCCATCCCTCCACCTCCCTGCCAAGAAATGTGAGGGGTGGCAATGCCCCTTCACTCCTGTCTTCTCCTTACCAGCCTGCCTGCCCGACTGCTCCAGTGCCAGAGCTTGGTTACCAAACGCTGGTGATCTGAGCCACAGTCAGTGCTCCATTTCTCTGCACAATGAAGCCAGGTGAAAACCAACAATTTGACATAGAAACTTAGTGCCACCAGCAGTGGAATTGTTAAAAACATCAAATGAATGTGCAGCACTGAGGTGAGGTAAGCTATTACTGGTGCCAGAAATTTTGCTCTTCAGTTTTTCCATTAGATCTTGCTAGTTCTTTCTCTCTTGCACTTCAAATAGCTTAGCCACTTTGCACTTCAGCAGGTTTTTGTAGCAATTATTGTAGCCATCTAATATATGTTAACATATAACATATGTTACAATATAATATAATATAATATAATATAATATGATAATGTAATATAATATATGTGACATATGTTAGCCAATTAAGTGCCATCAGCACTAGTTGTTCTTCACGGAAATAGCTCCAGTACTTAGTAGATATGACCAACCCTCCTGGCATGATTAAAGGGCAGTTCCCTGTGCTTTCTCCTATTAACCTGGTGCACTTGGGCATTCTGAGGCAGTGTAGCAACTGCCTCATGTATACAGACAACCCTCTCCTCTTAGCTCTCAACACTCAGACTTGTGAGAGATGCACTTATATCACCAAATTGGAAGCTATGCACTCTCCAGCCAAGACCGGACTAGCAGGTCAAGAGGAGAAGGTCAACACCTGCACCACACCACATGGAACACATAGCCCTCCAGAGCACCCACCATCAAAATTCTCACATAAAAACACAAATCACACACCCACCTTCACAGAGGCTGTCAATAGAAATTCACCCAAATAGCAGAGACCTCCCAAGACAGAAACACACTCGACCACCACAACACAGCACAAAGCACAGGACACATAGCTCACCTCCACAATGTGCCCCTCAACCTAAGCCCCTAAGGTTAAACACCTTGCCCAATACACTAATCATAGCTGAATCAATAGTGACGCACACAGATGTCCCACTCACTAGGATGAATAAGATGAAGGTAACAGTCTGCTGTCTATTGGGTGCCAGAATTCGACATATAACACTCACATTCAGGTCACTACACAACAAGTACAAGTATGACTCTGTCATTGTCCATGCGGGTGTGAATTACCTGAGATGCACCTCCCTGGACTACATGAAAAAAGACATGGTGGAGCTCTCAGATTATGTGGCCCAGGCGGGTATGACTATAGCCCTGAGCAGCATCTTACCATCACCCAGAATGATACCACAGTACAAACAAAAATGATTGACTTCAACAATTGACTAAGTTTCTGGTGTCATTCAAAGGGGATCCAGTATCTGTCTGCTTGGGATGACATGATTGATAGACCTTGATGCTTTGCCAGAGATGACCTGCATATGTCACCCCTGGGTTTCCAGAAATTGGCCAAGGCTCTTGCCACCCCTGCGGTGCCTTTTTTAGGCAGTGTTCCAAAGACCAAATTACCACCATAACAGCTATAAATAAATGCAAACTGAGGGTCATACTGCTCAATGCTAGAAGTCTAAATCTCAAGATGCACTCACTCGAAGCACTCCTCAAAATGGAGAACATCAACATTTGTGCTGTAATGGAGACCTGGTTTAAAGCGGCAGAAAGCACCCTTGCGCTACCAAGCTAAAACTCATTCCACACCTTTCAGCCCCAAAGCATGGACCGAAGCTCCAAAGGCAGTAGTGTCTCCATATTCATTAAAAATATGCACAGCTCCAGACTAGTAGCCCAGCATAATGCAGCTGAGATACTTCAGGTGCAACTAACATTGGGTAAGACAGCGATCCAGTTCATAGCCTGCTATAGATCCCCAACCATGTCCCTAGACTCTCACTCCACATTCCAAAGCACCCTGGAATCTATCAACGTCCAACCCAACACTCTCATATTAGGAGACTTCAACTACCCCTCCATCAACTGGGAAAACTACTCAAGCACCAATACAATGGCCCAAAGCTTTCTGGAATTCATCAGTTCCAATGCCCTGAACCAGCTCAGTCTGACCCCCACCAGAGGAAGCAACATTCTTGACCTGGTTATTACTAACATGGATGACTGTTGCTCTACACCAGTAGTCAGTCCCTCCCTGGTCAGATCCGACCATAAACTAATCACCATGGAAATCCACATCTGACCCACACACCCCCCCCACCCCCGCAAAGGTAACCACCTTGAAAAACTTCTCCAAAGCTGACTTTCTGCTCCTAAAAACAGAGGTAGCTAATTTCATGGCACCCATGCCAATGGAAAGTAGATGCATGACTGCCGAATCATACAGCAGTGCACTGTATGAACATGTACATAAATGCATGGAACTAGCCATACCCAACAGAACCAAGACACTCTCCTCCAAAAAAAGAAAGCCAGTCTGGTGGTCCCCTGCCATTAATAAACTCTACAACAGAAGGAAGAAACTGTTACAGAAAAAAGGTGAAGTCCCAAGACTGGAAAAATTCCCTTATTAGCCTCAACAAAAAGTTGAGATCCCTCATCAAATCCTCTAAAGCCAGCTATGAAGGCAGAATTGTGGCAGACACTAAAAACAATCACAAAGCCTTCTATAGTTATATCAAGAACCTCCATGGCAATACCCAGATTTGCTCTGAGTTACTGCACAATGGTACCTCCTATACTGAGCCAACAGATATTGCCAACATACTGGCCGACAGATTCAGTGCCAGCTTTATCCCTCTCCAACCCCCCCCCCCCCCCAAAGGACCTATCACAGTACTGGAAGAATGCCAGGCACCCAGCATTACTGCAGAACAGGTTAAAGCTGCATTGTCCAAGGCCAGGAATACAGCTTCCATGGGACCCAATAATATCCCTGGCTGTGTTCTACATAAACTACAAAATGAACTGGCACCACATCTGTGTGCCCTATTCAATTACAGCCTCACCTCAGGCTTTGTCCCTACTGAATGGCACACTGCTACATTCATCCCTCTCCATAAAGGGGGAGCGACTCCAAACCCTGAGAATTATTTCCCCATTAACCTGTAGAGTCTGATATGTAAAGCTATGGAGTGCATCATGGATCTGATTAACAAAGATATAGGAAATCTCCAAACCCTAGACCCCATGCAATTTGGCTTTGTGAAAGGGAGATCATGCCTGCTCAACCTGGTTGACTTCTTTGAGTCAGTCACCAGGGCTGTGGATGAAGGTAAGGCAGTTCATGCAGCCTACCTCAATCTGACCAAGGCCTTTGATACCATTCCTCACTTGGGAATTATTGATAAACTCACTAAACTAGACATCAACCCCTATATCACTAGGTGGGTTGCAACTTGGCTCACAGATAGAACACACACTATGAAAGTAGTGGACTCCAAGTCAGACTGCTGACCAGTCAAGAGTGGAGTCCCACAGGGATCAGTCCTGGGTCCTCTCCTGTTTGGCATCTACTTCTCAGAAGTCCAGACCAACACAAAGGGACTCTGGCTGACCAAGTTTGCAGATGACTGCAAGCTGGGAACCATTGTTAACTCCCCAAGTGATGCAGACATTCTACAGAAAAGCCTCACTGAGACCAATGACTGGTGTTGAAACCATGGCCTTAAGCTTAATGACAAAAAATGCGTCGTCATCCCCTTTGGGAAAAACTCAGTTCCCACTAATTACCACATCGATGGGAGCCCACTAAACACTGAAGGCATGATAAGAGATCTGGAGATACAGGTTGACAACTTCTGCTTTGACCACTACATTGCCACTGTGATCAGAAAGTCCTTCTGTGTGGCACATCTCATTACCAAGGGTTTTGCTTCCAGGAAGAAAGAGGTCATCATCTCTCTCTACTCTTCCCTCATTAGGCCAATCATTGAGTATAATGCCACATTTGGCATGTACCTCACTAGACACCTGAAATAGCTGGAGAGGCCACAGAAGAACCTCACAAAGAGGACCCTAGGCATTAAACACATGTCCTACATGGACAGACTAAAAAACTCCAGCTATCTTCTGTCTCATATCGTCTACTAAGAGGCGATCTCTGCTTGACTTACAAAGCCATGTCTGACTCAGCTCTGTTAGAAATGCTACATCTAAAGAAATCCCAATCCCTCCGCACCACATGCTCCAGAGACCTCAACCTCATTACCACAATCAACAGGACATGCTAGAGGGACAGGTTCCTCACCCAGAGACTGCTCATGCTCTGGAATAGACTTCCCATACATGTCAAGCAGAGCACCTCGCTGTCCCTCTTCAAGAGAAATCTTGATGAGTGGATGGGTAATAGAAAGTTCACCCCAGGGATTACTCCAGTGGCTCTACTTGATAGTGGCACTGGGAACTAACATCGGGCAGCATGATGCCAGGGCACTTCTTTGGGCTAGGCTTATAAAGGCTCCAGAGCCATTAGCCTAGTACACACCTATGAACCTGTAGCATCTAGGATGAAATTGTAATACATTACAATACAAAAGGAGAAAAATGTGGTTACAAGTGTTGAGAATAGATTGCAATAAAGTCACAGAGTAATACCCGTGCCAGGTGTGAGTGTATCAGGAGACAGAATATGGCAAAATAGTGCAAATTAGGAATG
Organism: Protopterus annectens; assembly: GCF_019279795.1. Lineage (NCBI taxonomy): Eukaryota > Metazoa > Chordata > Ceratodontiformes > Protopteridae > Protopterus > Protopterus annectens. The sequence goes on along the minus strand of NC_056745.1, from coordinate 333,698,556 downwards.
TGCCATATGTGATAGAGATGGATAGAGTAGTTTGCTTCTCCTGAAGCAGCAGCTGTTCTAAAGTGTGTTGAGATTAAGTTAGCCACATGTACTAATTACACGCTGCATGTCTCTGTATGTGTTTTTTTTTTTAATTCTTGCAGTACATGTCTAAAGGCTGGCTTAGTCAACTCTGCAGAGACTCCAAGACCATCTGACCCGCTCTTAATCTCCATGTAGCACTCTTCCTGGCACTTACATCTCTTAGTATGCTGTCCCACAAACCACACACACACACACACACACACACACACACACACACACACACACACACACATATCCACTGATAGGGCACAGACGTCTGTGTCTGTCTGTCTTAGTTCTAAG
>NC_056745.1:333653190-333695690 GCF_019279795.1 Protopterus annectens | reverse complement strand
GGTGTCCTCATATCCATGTGCATGATAAAGCAGGTTATCAGAAAATAGATGGAGGGATAAGAAAGTATGTCTTATAATGTGGTATAGCTGAGACATTTCATAATCAAAAAGTAGTGATTTTTCATATTTATGCCAAATCAAGACCATTCCTTAACAAATCTTTGTCATGTTGGTCCATCTCTTCTAAATGTAATATGCAGTAACCCTCAACATTTATGTTCTTTAAAGATGCTACCATGTTTAGGTAGTCATGTTTTGGTCCTGTGATTCTGGCAAGGCTGGAATGATTGTCATATATAAGGCAGTTTCAATTAATTTCAAAGACATGCAGAGTGATTTTTTCCTAGGAAATAAAAACTTGAAAAAAATCCATATAACTGAACATGAAGTACAAGCAATATTAGAAATGTAAACTGGCCTGAGGTTATCATGCATACCTCTCAACTTCTTTGCTCAAGAACTCTAGCAAAAGCCAAAAATAATGATTGGACAATATCAAAATCAGGGACAATTTTTCAGTATTAAATTGTAAATATTACTCTAATTCACTTGAAAAGTTAATAGAACAAAGAATTTCCCCTCACTATGCAATAAGTATGACTGTATAATGTCTGGCATTACTGACAGATTGTAATCCTTTGTAATTTACCAAAAAAAACAAACATTTTTTTGAATGGCATGGCAAAAATATGAGACATACTCATACTATAAAATCTGTGTCAGTTGAGAGATATGTTATCATATCTGATCTAAAGATAAGTAAATAACATGCAAAACTAATAAGAAAATCAAATTTGATGGTTGTTGGAATATCTTGGAATAGCAGAGCTCAACAGATAGCTTTAAAAAATGGTACACAAGCATAGTATGACACAGTTTTAATAAAACAATTCCATTAAACACAAACAAGACAGTTGTTTAACTTGTCTAATAGGTAAGAAATGGTCATGCTAGAAAGGCTATGCTGTCCTAAACTCCATTCAAAGGATGTGTATATGTTTAAATTACTTATAATAAAGGCTTTTTGTTTTTTGCTTGTCTGTCCTGCAATGATACCATCTCAAAAATGTTAGTTTGCAAAAATCTCTTGCATCACATATAGTATTGAGACATTAAAAAGTAATTAATTTAAAATGTACATTTCTTTTCACAGATGGAATACTCTAGCTTAGCGCTCATTCACCAAGGGAGGAGGGACCAGGTTGCAGATACTTGCCGTGTTGCCAGTGCATCAAGTAGAAAGCGTCGTGTTTTAACACCAGCAGATCTTCGACATTTAGTGGTAGATGAAGACCATGAAATGATCTACTGTTATGTGCCCAAGGTGGCCTGCACAAATTGGAAAAGAGTTATGATGGTTCTGACTGGAAGGGGTAAATACAGTGACCCCATGGAAATACCAGCAAATGAAGCCCATGTACCGTCAAACTTGAAAACTCTCAACCATTACAGCATTCAAGAAATTAATCACCGTTTGAAAAACTACATGAAGTTCTTATTTGTTCGGGAGCCTTTTGAAAGACTGGTGTCAGCCTATCGAAATAAATTTACTCGGAAGTATAACACATCATTTCATAAGCGGTATGGAACAAAAATTATCAGACGCCAAAGAAAAAATGCAACACAGGAGGCCTTGCGCAACGGTGATAGTGTGAAATTTGAAGAATTTGTGGCCTACCTTATTGATCCTCACACACAGAAAGAGGAGCCTTTTAATGAACATTGGCAGACAGTTTATTCGCTGTGTCATCCTTGCCATATCCACTATGACATTATTGGGAAATATGAGACATTAGAGGAAGATTCAAACTATATTCTTCGACTCGCGGGCATGGGTGACTACTTGAAGTTTCCCACATATACCAAGTCTACCAGAACTACAGATGAAATGACAGCTGAATTCTTTCAAAATATTAGCTCAGAACATCAAACACAGTTGTATGAACTCTACAGACTTGACTATTTAATGTTCAACTACTCAGTACCAACTTACCTGAAACTGGAATAAAAATAAAGCCTGCTTTATTTATGTTTTATTTTGTCATAACTGTATGACTATTTTTTTTTTAAATTAAATGTTTTTTTAAGTGAGATATTGCTGCGAGCAGCACAATCAGAATTATTTAAGTATCTTTGTAAGAAAGGACAGCTCTTTTTGCAGGGTAACGATATTGTAATTTAGTGTTAAAATAATTATAGCTATACTATTTTAAATGAAAATGCATTATCTTGCAGGTTCATTTAAAATGTGGCCACTGCACAAATTGTAACTAATGTTATTTATATATACGTTTTTTAAATTAAACATGTTCAGTGGGCAGGGTTCACTTTAGTAATTAAAAAAAGGAATAGTGAAAGAAAATGTGTATAGTAATCATATTCTTATACTGTAGATCTGAAATACAGACACCAGTTTGTAACTGCTGTTCTGTAGTGCCAGAGATTAAAGGAAAATTAGCCACACTTGCAAGTCGCAATATGTGTACCTTGCACTGTCAAAAAAGCGAGAACAGAAAGTTGCTCACTCAACAATACATCACATAAATTTCATACCTTTTAAATTAGAAAGAGTTTGGTGTAACACAATATTAAAACTAGAATGGCTAGGATTTTAGCAGCTTGATGGCTATTTCAGTAGCTGTTTAAAGTTGCAGGTCGTTACAGTACTGGTGGATGAAGATCGAATGCTCAAGCTTCTGCTGCCCGAGGTTCAGCTTGCCAGTGATTGGACTTCTGCCATAGAAAATCACTGTCGGTGAATTTTGCCATCAGTGATTTTGAATTTCCCCCTTCATAAAGTCGGTGCAACTGTGGAGTTGCTATATATAAATTCGGACTATGGTGGGCTTGCCCCTGCAAAAAAAAAAAATCACTTTAAAAAGTGTTGTTCTACAGTTTTTTTTTTTTTTCAGGAAATGCAGTTTGGGGATTCTGATGCTGAGTGCATTTGCTTTCGTCCATTCATAGTGGAAGTGTTACAAGTACTAAACTCAAGTAGCCAAGTATTTGAGTATAATTTTCTGGTGTTTTGGCAAAGTATAGTAGCTTTTTCACAATTCAGTGACTCAAATTCAGACACATCACTTGTATGAGGTATGTAAAAGTTCATACATTTCTGCCGATACATTTAAAAGCTGAAGAATGTACTTCAGCATGTTTATGTTGTTGATTTGTTTTTATATTTGGCAGGTTTTTTTACAGTTCTGCATCAAAGTATGAGGCAGAACTTTAGGCATTCTTGTCACCAGTGAATTTACAGAAGTGCAGAATAGGGGGTGCAGTTCATTCTGTCAAACAATTAGTTTGTTGACAGGGTGTATTGCCGTGGAAAAAGATCAAAAGGACACTTTTTGAGTGCTGGTGGTATTGAAAGGAGGTCGCTTAAGTATTTGTGGTTCTGGTAAGTATGGGATTGTGCTTTAAAGCTGAAAGTTTTGTATACACCAAATGTTTTGGCATTAGGGATGGGAGTATGCATGAAAGCTTTTGCTAGTTAGGTTTAGAGTAAGGGCAATGGAAGGGATAGAGTTAGTGTTGTGCATTTCTACTGGTGTACGTGACATGCTGAGTGTCCTGTTTATTGGTAATGTTATAGAAAGGGTTTTATTTGTAAGGTAAGGTGTAAGGCAGACTTTAGGGCAGAGGCAGTGTTACCATTAGCACACATTAGTAAGGTGGTGCACAGGGGCAGACACTACCACTGTTCAAAGTGTGCCTGAAGGTGTCGGTCGGGTGTTCTTAACTGATAGCTAAAGGAAATTATTTGTTTTCCTTTTAAGATTAGTTGCAGTTTTGATCCTTTCACTTTTTTTGTAAGTTTTGTTTTCAATGTGGCAGCATTGATTTATTGTGTTTTTGTGCTTCTGCACATTGATATAGCAATATATACTTAAAACAGGTAACAGGCAAGTTTTACAGAAGGACACACACAGACATGCACAAACCCACATACATATATATATATATATATATATATATATATATATATATTATATAAATATACACACACACGTATAGGATAAGGCTGAATGTTCACAAATCTACAGTCATTCAGACCTTAGGTTATCCATGGGGACAGTAAGAAAACAAATGCTGCATAAATAACAGAAGTAGAGCTAAACAAAATCCATTGTTTGCTTTTTTTCCTTGAAAGCATATTTATTATTATTATTATTATTATTATTATTATTATTATTATTATTAATTGTTTTAACAACATGCTGGCAACCCTTTGCAAATACATTGGCATGTTCATTAAAGATACATTGTATCTGTTATCTAATGGCAACAGATAACATGCTGCACACATTTTTCTTGTTGTTATAGCCTTTGATACGACAGACGGTATGTCCAGTGTACTAACAAGAAGTGGTGTAACTACTCTGGCAATTCTTGTGCCACTAGCCCTGTGTTCAGCTGACTTGACCAGACAAGTATATAATATGCTGTGTACCTGTCACAAGAGTCGCATACTCGTACAAGGTTATATTTTTTATGTTGCCTGTGACCAAACTGCATTGTATTATAAACTTGGAAATATTAATAATTTCAAAGAAATCCTCTATGACAGGCTGTCCTTGCTGAGCCATGTGTCACTTTTTTATTAATAGTAAGCATAAAGGAGTGAGTTACACTGTAACCCTACCATTTAAACAAAGCACTATTCCCATGTTTTTGGGGAAAATGCCTACATGATTTGTAAGGTATTATAACATAAAATTAATGACAATGTGTAAAAATTATCAAAAAGAACTTTCAGAAATCTACAAATGAATCATAAAAAGAAGGAAAAAATGCATCTGGGACAAAAGTGTACAGATGTCTTTCAAAGAAGGTGGTTTATGATAAATAACGTAGGCAGTGCCCATGATTTAAGTAATATGCTGTGTGTACTGATGTACCATTACCTCATTGTGTACTAGTGAGCATTCATTTCAGAACTATTATTCTTTTGTTTGTTTGTTTTTTTGTTTTGTTTTGTTTTTTTTTGAATGAGAACACACACATATCTTCTCCTTGGTACGGATATCTCGAAGTATGAGTATTTTGTAAGGTTTTCCATTAAATGTTGGCTTTGGGTGAGCACTGCTACGAAAAGTTAGTGGTTCTTGCTTCACTCTACAGAGACCAAGCACTGATTAGCGACCCCAGCAGTCTACATTTTTAACAATTAAGTCTTAAAAATCGGTAGTTTCGTAAGAAACTTAACATTTTAAATGTGAAATGAGCAACCATTACTAACTAACTGTTCATTCTATGATATTTAAAGTAAGTAACCAAATGAAACAAAGTAATTGATCTTTCAGTACTTCGTATTAAAACCATAGTTAAATGAAGCAAAAGAAATTCCAAGTACCTTTTGCTGATTTAAACAAATGAGCAGGAATTTTCATGTGTTTAATGTTTCATTGTACAAAAGTATGTGCTAATTTATTGTTGACACTGTATGTTTTACTTGAAAACTGTGGCATTTTCACCTTATTTGATATTTGTACAGAGAGCCTTTGGAAGTGCCTATTTTAATCAGTGTTTTCATCACATACACAGTTTTGATATTGCATAATTGCCATTGTTTCTCACTTTGTACAAATATTGTATATTACTGTATAGTTTATTTTAGTATTATATTTTATTTCTTGCAAGATTTTATGCTGTTAAGTATTTATGATAAAGGCCATGCCGGTTTGCAGCCTTCTAATCCTTCCTTTACCCATTTAAGGAATACATGTCATCTCTGCTGAATTAGAATTTGTGAGCATAGTCTTGTGAAAATACATTCCTATTTATTTTATTGCATTGTTCTCTTTCTGACCTGTAATATAGTAACTGATCTGTAGTAGGTAGCAGTTTACTTTCGTTTAGCTATTTAGTAAGTAATCCTATTAAATTTAGGTTAGCTATGAAGAAATCTGAACTATAGCATGTGAGTGTTGGTACAGGATAAAAGTAACAAGCCACGACAGATATTAGCAAAGAAGGAAATGATAACAGAACAAAAATATATATGACAAAACTGCACTTTTTTGGGTACAAAAGAGACTGTCCTTCCTCTATTCATTTTATTACAGTGTTATTTTCTTACATGCATGCACATTAATATATGTACATATAATTTAACATCTATGTGAGTGTTTTGATTTTTACCTGTTTGCATGCAGTTAGAAGGTTTGCTATGGACTGATCTCCTCTTAGCAGAATACACTGTAAAAACAAAATAAATAAGCTGATATCTGCAGTTCCAACAACTATGTGAATCATAAATAGCCTTTTCAGAAAACAACTTGAGCCTTATTATTTTTCTAAATATAATTATTAAAATGGGGTAAGAAATCACAAATCTTCTCTGCTTTTTGATATTGAAAAACAAGGAAATTCTTTTCATTGATACTCATGCTTTGTGTTTTTAAATAATTTTGTATTTGCACAAGACAGTGGTACATCGGTTGGCACTCCTGCCTCACTGCACTTGGTTTTCCACTTCATTTCTTGGCAGGGGTATCTTCTTTGTAAACTCTGCATGTCCTCCCTGTGTCTGTGTGTGCTTTGCTGGCTACTTTAATTTCTTCCAACATCTCAAAGACATGCTGTATTTGAACTGGTAATTTACCAGACATCCAGTAAATAAGCCAAAAGCTGGATCATGTACCATGTGAGCTGAGTTTATTTAGTAAAAACTAACTTAAGCAAGCTTTTGTGTGGAAGATGCCTTTTCAGTGTGAGTTTAATACCTGTATAAAACAAGCAGCCTGAATGTCTGTTCAGTAACATATATAAACTAGCAGTGAAAGCAGCAGTACAATTAAAGCCAGTCAATTCCACAACTATAATAAAACATTAAGCTCATGACATAAAACAAATTATGTATGTATGTATGTATATATATATATATATATATATATATATATATATATATATATATATATATATATAAATGTATGGGTCTACTCTGATTCACTGAAAACTCATTTCACTGAATTTCAATTCACCCTCAAAAAAATCGCTGAAAGCTCAAATCACTGAAAACTCATTTCACTGAATCGCATTTCACTGAATGTAAGTACCATTGGGCAAATAAAACGTATATGCCATTTTCCCCACTGTAGTGCAATCCTGAAGTTGTATATATAGTTAGGGGGGCACAGCCCCCCACATTGTAGGGTGTGGGGGGCATAGCCCCTCACCTACTTTGCTTTTATATTTATGAATTTTATTTCACTGAAAGCTAACAATATAAAACCAAACGTAGGTGGGGTCTATGCCCCCCTCACCCCCCAATGTGGGGGTGTTGTGCCCCCCACACTCCCCCTTAATTATATATAATAACTCCAGGATTTCACTACAGTGGGGAAAAGGGCATATACATTTTATTTGCCCAACAGTACTTACATTCAGTGAAATGTGATTCAGTGAAATGAGTTTTCAGTGATTTGAGCTTTCAGCGATTTGGTGTGAGTGTTTTGAAATTCAGTGAAATGAGTTTTCAGTGAATCAAAGTAGACCCATATATATATATATATATATATATATATATATATATATATATATATATATCAGCAACATAATAACACAGTAAATTTTATATTTTAAACTACATAACCTCTGAAAAATAATAAAAATAACTTTTTGCAGTTCATATTTGCATGAATACATATAAAAATAATTACAGTCTGATGGTAAAAAATACAACAGTAAACTGACTTGCTACAAGATAAAAAGATATAAAGAAGCTGTACAAGTTAAAGAAAGGTGGCACAGTTAGAGATTAGGTAATATAGTCAACAGAAAATCATCTACAGTCATTCTTGTTGTGGAGGTTCTTTCTGAGCTGTGCCCTGAAGTGGGGAAGGAGGATCATTCATATAGATCATTAGATAGAAATTGCTAGAGATGTGGGGTGAAAGTAAAGACTGAATGATATGTACAACATTGTTTGGTTTGTGGTATTTTGACAACTGACACTGTTGAGGACATCTTCCTTTGGTTATGAGGTGGATTTTGCAAAAGTCTAATAGTAGTTTGGCTCTGTGTTTGATTAGTAGCCATTTGGATTTGGCAGAGGTGATGCAGTGCTGCTCATGAGGTGGAGAGTCTGAGATGAACTGATTGAATTTGTTTTCAGTGGATTGCTGAGTGGAGGTGTTTTGCTTTGAAGCTGTGGGTGTGATTGGACGATTGTATTTGAGTTCTGATTTGATTGGATGATCATATTCGTGTTGTGCTAGTAGCATTATTCTGCCTACTGGCAGCTCTAGCTGGAATTCTTAGAAATGGGGGGAATTTTCTCACCCAAAGGAGCAGTGAGTTACTTTTATCCTATTTTTTTTTCAGTTTAGATTTTGAAATTAAGAAATAGGTCAAACCATAACCCCAGATATTCAAAGGAAGTCATAGTTGGTGTTGGAGTGCTGTTAAGATCTTTGGTGACAAGAGTTTTGGGAGATTTTGTGAGTTCCCAAAGAGCATACTTTTGGTTTTGGTAGCCATAAACTGAGGGAGTTGAGATTTGTGGTGACTGAGTTGCAGAGAGAGTGGGTGGATCGTGTTGGGTTATCATAAGCATATAGGATCAGAAGTAAAGTCAATAGGTCATAAGAAAGTTTGTTAATGAATACTGAAAATAGAAGGGATACAAGTATTGTACCTTGACATACCCTTAATGAGAAGTGATGCTTCAGATATTGAAGACTCTGTTTTGAACCAAAAGAATCTGTTGGACTGGGAGTTGTGGAACTGGAATACAGCACTGAATTTGATCCTAATGTTTTATAGCACTGCAAAACGGATTGTCAATGAAGAGGTCTCAAATAAGGCTGCCCTTATCTTTGTTTAGAAAGACTTCATTTATGAGGGTCAATAATACAGTTATGCTACTCCTGCCAGACCAGATGCCATGATGTTTCAGTGATACACGATAGTATAAATCGATTATAAATGAGTTTTTCAAGAATTTTTCCAATAGTAGGGAGACTGGAGATGGAACAAAAGAAAGATTGTTTTGGAAGAGGTTTAATTACAGCAGCTCTTTGGACATGAGGCATGATGCTCAGTGTTAAGCAGAGATTACAAGTCTAGAGTTAAAGCAAAGTAAGAAAGTATTTGCACTGAAAAATGAACCAGGACATGAGGTTGTCAGAATCGAAGTGGGGTTATCTAAGGGAATTTTTCAAAAATAAGTGTTCAATGTCTTTAAATGGATGATTTTTAAAATAGAATGCGGGAATGATCGGTGAGGAAGTAGGGAAAGGTCTGAAGAGGTGTCTGTAAGTTGACTAAATTCTCTGAGGAAGTATTAACATGGGAGTATGCCTTGACAAAATGGAATAGTATTAGGTAATGCCAGAGATTTGACCAGTAAGTGGATTAATCTTTTGCCAAAAACATTTTGGTTTGCATAGGAGGATAGTAGCATGGTTTTGTGGTGCTTGATTTTATGTTTGCAGATGACTTGTTTGCTTAGGTTGCATAGAGAGGGGTGAAGTGTATATGGTTATCTGGCGATGGATTTTCTTTCCTAGTGTGCCCGGCTTCATCTCTTTCGTAAGACAGAAGTTTTGTTATGCTGGTATTGTCAAGTTGTAAGGAAGAAAAAATCTGTATTGTACTTGTTGGAGGGTTAGAGATGGTGTTACAGTGGCTTTGTTACAATCTTGTAGGGACAGAATGTCAAACCACTTGAAGGTTGCTAAGTGTATTTTGAAGTTTTCAATATTTTTCAATATTCATTGCAATAAAGTAAGGAATGTATTGAAAAAATTGTGCAGACATGTGAAGAACAGATATAATTGTAACTACCACCACATACAGAAATGGATGTGCATGTATGCAGATACCCACATGATCTATAGATATTGCTAATGAGCTCCAAAACATAAAATATAAAAAGTATGGGAATGTGACTGGCCAAGCCATATCACAAGCACAGAATGAGAAATGAGTATCTAAAAATAATGGGGTGTATAACATATCAGAAGGATAACACAAAATGTAGGGGTTCATTAGGAGCAGGTGCATTGAAGAGGTTAAGGGAGGATGGAAAGAAACACAGAACACAGATGACATATTGACAGCAAAATGACAAGGAGGTAACCCACACCCAGATATAAGAACAGACAGCACACAGACAGACATGTCACAGATTGGAATGAAATAAGCAGCAAAAAATAACAGTGGGGCAATTACTATTGTGCCTGAGTGCTGGCTGTGGTATCTAAAACATGTACAAATGGCATGAGCAACCAGGCAACACTGAGGGTATCATGAAGCAGCAGGTGCTTAAGTGGTACATGAATATATAGTTTCATAGTGACATGACATAGCAAACATGTAATGACTAAAGATGCATGAAGGCAGGCTGCAGAAAACATAACGTGCAGTACCAGATACCTGCAGAGTCAGTATGTCTCTGTAACCCTTTGCAGGAAGCCTAATGCTGTTAACATTGAGACATACAAGCTACTAAGAGTTTAAGCAGTCATGCAGGGACTTGACCAAGTATGAGACAGCATGTCGTGGCAGAAATGGGCATAGCCAAAAAGGTACAGGATGTGAAATGCAGATCCAGTGACACAGGTGTGGATAAGGGAAAGAAGGACAAAATTTGCCACTATTCTAGAGGTGCAGTGCAGACATGACCACATATGATGATAATATGGAAACACAGATGACATGTACATTTAAGACAAGTGGGCACATGAGAAAGCTGGCAGCTAAAATAGCAGCTGTTCATCACTAGCCTATGTGTGTGAAATGTAGGAACCACTGTACAGACCAAAGCAGCATAGATAAGACAACAAAAGACATGGTAGTATGCACATGTAGTAACGTGTTGGGGAAGATCAACATTTGGTATGTGCACATATGTCAGCAGCACCCAGTATATAAGCAATGATGGCAGTGTGATGGCACAGGCTGTGTACTGTGGTGTGCAGCTGGCATTAAAGCCACACTCACTGTGGCGTAGACCCATATAGGCAAGGTTTGTGAATAACGTATGCCAGAGATGTGTAAGGGATGCCACTGATTACAGAATAGGTACAGGGAATGGGAAACAGTATGATATTGGATGGGAGGGGCAGATACTCGGGTAAACATGCGCATGTCACTCAGTAGGTGATTGCCACCATGAACAGCTGTAGAATGAATGCCTACACATTTGTAAAAGGCATACTGGCAAGTATGTCTGCAATGGTGCCTATCATCATAGCAGCACATGCTCAACACAGTTATGCCATATGTGAAATCACACAGCAATAGGACAAGCTACAACACACACACACACACACACACACCCAAACATCCACACACCCACAGACACACATACACACACACACACACACACTTGGTAGCAGTTTTTCATCATGTTTGCTACATGTGTCAGAGCACTCAAAGTATGACCAAGTTTGCCAAGCAGAGGCATCACCCTACACAGGGGACAAACAAAGCCACAGTAGGACCATAAGTGCCACTACATTGGAAAGGCCACCAGACAGGTAGATGTTGCAGTAAAGACCACAGACTAGAGGAATGCTATCTAACCTTCTACAACAGCTGTCTGAGGGATATCACAAGGTAATATGGCATATTGTACATATGCCATGACAGTGATGTGTCCAACACAGACAGCCAATGAACCAGGGAGCATCATGGGACTCTGGTCACCTATCTCTGGCACAATCCTTACCAAGATTACAGTGATAGGACAACAACAGAGTAGACTATTGGCAAACAGTCTATGGACATGTAATAGGCAAACAATGTAATGCTGTAATGTGACATGCAGTTACGCAACATATGCTGCCATGTGTAGTAATGCACACAGCATGTGGAGGAGACATTGCAGCACTATAAATATCACACATTGAAAACCCCAGAGATCCTCATGGAGAAGAGCAACTAGGTAGTCATGCCATAGCATGTATATACCCAACAGCCAGCAACATATACAACAAGGTGTGACCAGAATCCCAGGAGGCAGTGGAAGAAATGCATGTTGATACAGTGCATATGCAATTACGCACAATTGTTATGTTTAACGTATGGCACACAGGTGCATAAACCATTTTACAGACAATAAAGAAAGTACTGTGAAGTCACAGAAAAGGCACAGTATGTATGCATGTGACCCCTCCAGAACTGTGAACAGCATCAAATAGGCAAACATAACACAGCCGTGTAGATCTGTTCTGTACAAGATGCTCACTGAATGTGATACATCCATTATGAAGAGCATAGACCTCTGTGGAGCATGATGGATGTGGTCACTAGGTCATATGATACATGGCAAGTCAGAATGCTGAGATGCCAGTAGCTTTGTAGAAATGCTATGGTCAGCAGTAGGTAGTATGTATGCATGCCCCAACCTAGTACAAGGCATTTATAGCAAATGGCACAATATATAACATGTGTCAAAGGATGCCACCCTGTATAGGGCTTGCCACACAGCAAAGACAGCTTCAGCTGAATAACTACAGTGTGGCATTAAGGACAGTTCAAACTGAGGTATGACTGTAATGTTGTAATGTATGCACACACACATATCAACCCATAGATCATACAGACCCACAACGATGCAACACAGGGACAAAACAGTACCAGGTAAAGAAAGGCAGTACACAGTGGAACAAATAAATGTATAAAGTAGCACTGTAACAGTGTTGCTCTGCACCTGTATCATCACAGAAAACATCGATGGAGGACTATGGTACTTGATCCTAACATTTACGACCAGTAGAGGCCTCAATGGGGCATGCCTAAAGTACACTAACAATAATACTGCACTGTGCTACACAGAAATGCAGCATAACAACAACAGTTTATTGAAAAGGCTGTTTCTAACAACAAGCACATGAAGCAGTGTATTGCAAGGCTATTTCCACACTGCAGCGTGCCACAAGGAGCATACGCTAATGGAAAATCAAGGGTGCCATACCAGCATGCACATGCATGTGTAGGATGTGAAATTGTTAGTCTGTTGGTGTTTGCTGAAGCAAAGACAACTGGTCTGCATCACCTACATACAGCATTACACGAGCATTATGACAACTATGATGGCCAGTCCATAAATGGCATCAGAATGATATTTAAACTTGTATGACAGACAGAGATGAATAAGGTAGCACAAGGAACAGCCCACTCCTGAATCCTGGCTGAGCAACCATCCCCGTCAAGGTCAGTGAAGACCTGCCCCATCATGTGTGTCATCTCCACAAAAATACCCTGTAACAAGGTGCACGTCTTCTTCTGGAACTCATCAAGTACTGTTTGTTACACCTTCTCCTGGAAGTAAATGTCCACACATCTTGGACTGGCAGAAGGATGGATGGGCATGGTATGGTGCAGGTTGTTAGTTGACTTGGGCTCCTCAGTTTCTCTCTATCAATGATCAATAGTGGAACACATCACTATTCTGTAGTCCTCCCAACAGGTACATTGTCCTCGAGTGAGAAACCTGTACACAGCATGTATTGTCGGCAGAGAATGGTACAGTTTCATCACACCAGGGCAATCCACCATTTATCACTGTGATAGGAAATGCTTAAAAGACCACTTCACTTTTCCAAAGGTGGTTTGCACCTGTCCCCTGGGCTTTCAGATATTGGCTAAAACTTTATCCACCTCATTGTCTTTTTAGGCAAAATGACAGTACTACCACGAAAAAAGAATCTCAAAACAACCTTAAGGTGTTACTGCTCAATGCTATGAGCCTAAAGAAAAACACCACACCCAACAAACTCTTCTCACTCTGGAGAATGTAGACTCTGGAGAATGTAGACATCTGTGCTGTTATCAAGACTGCAGAAAGTACTACAGCAGTGGGAAGCTACAGTGCCTTCCACACATTTAAACCAACAGCAGCACAGACAGAGGCTAAAGGTCTAAAGGTGGAGGTGTCTTGATCTACATTAACAAACAATACAACTCCAAGTTTGTTAAGCAAGATGATGGTCTGGAGTTCATCCATGTCCATGTCCAAGTCTCCATAGACAAGGTTCTTTACCATGTCCTGACCAGCTACAGGGCCACCCACCCTCTGTAACCCACAAACTCACATCTCTTATCTACTTTCTAGATCCACTCACCATTGAACCACATACCTTATTCATGGGAGGCTTTGATTCTATACACTAGGAAATGTACACTGCCTCTAACTCACAAGCACAACATTTCTTGGACTTGATAGGATCTTAAGATCATAGAGGATTACTAAGCTAATGGCTCTAGAGCCTTTTTGAGCCAAGCCATTCATGCCCCAATGTTTCCAATTATTAGTGCCCATGGGGTAGAATGGCTTTGGTATATGCCTGTGCCTTAGGAAATCTACAAACTGCCCCAGTCCATAAGAGCCACAGGCAACAAGCCAGGGGCAAATTTGAGATTTCCCATCCATTGGTCCAAACTGCATTTGAATAAGTTTTGAGAAGAGCTCTGTTTCACATGAGTGGGGAGTCTGTTCCAGGGCAGGGGTAATCTCAGAGACATATACCTGTCCTTCCACCATGTTTTGTTTATGTCACAGATGGGGTTTAGATTATTAGATTGGGTAATTCTAGTGCTGTTTGTTTTGCAAATGTGTAGCAGATTCATCAGGGCTCGATCAGAGATTGCCCTGTATGTTATGTTTAGATCCTTAGATCAGGTAATTCTAGTGCTGTTTGTTTTACAAATGTGTAGCAGATCCATCAGGGATGGATCAGAGATTGCCTTGTATGTTAGGTCTAGATCCTTAGATTGGGTAATTCTAGTGCTATTTGTTTTGCGAATGTGTAGCAGGTCCATCAAGGGTGGATCAGGGATTGTCTTGTATGTTAGGCATAGATTGCCCCTTAGTAGTCTGTAGAAAACTGAGTACAGGGACAGGGCTTTGAGGCAGTCTTCATAGAACATATTATTTACAGCATATATTCTTTTAGTATGGAATTCTGTGACTGCTTCAGCTGTTGAAATTGCCTGACCATTTCATGCCAAAAGGGTGCATTGCATTCATTTATTGGTCTAATGAGGGCGGAGTATGATGATACTATGATCTCCTTAGATCTGAATGCCATGCCCTTACTTATAAGTTTAACCACATAGAAGGATTTTCGGGTCTATATTACATATCCGAACACTTAAATGTTCGAATCGCTAAAGATCGACCTTTAGCGATCGAACATTTAAATGTTCGAATATGAATAAAAATAAAAAAAAAACAAGAGGAAAAAAATCTAAAGGGTGTAAGCAGGGGTCAAGCCCCCCTGCACCCTCCACACCCCCTGCTACTTAAATATACCAACTCCAAGATCGTGCTACAGTGTAGGGAATGGGAAATTTCCCATTTCCACACTGTAGTGCACTGAAGTGCAATCTCGGAGTTGATATATTTAAGTAGCGGGAGGGTGTGGTGGGTGCAGGGAGGCTTGCCTCCCTGCTTAAACCCTTTCCTTTTTTTTATTTTTTTTATTATTGTTTTCTTACATATTTGAACATTTGAATGTTCAATCGCTAAAGGTCGATCTTTAGCGATTCGAACATTCAAATGTTCGAATATGTAATATAGACCCAGATTTTCTCATTACCATGGACACAAAGTGATAAAAGTTGAGGTTATCTTCAACCTGAGTCCCCAAGTCCCTTACCACTGTGTCCACTCTTAGGAGAATGTTATCACTGTAGTAATTTGCAAAGCAAGTCATCTTCCCAAAAGATATAATCATCCATTTTTTTTTTTTTGCATTTTTTATGTTGAGTTTTAGGCCATGATTCTGGCACCAGTTATTTGTTTGCATCAACACAAACACCATGGACCTTATAGTGCACAGTCCAACCAGAGGATCAAACATAATTGACCTAGTACTCACCACAGCATAAGAGAGTGTTGCACCATCCCTCTGGTGTCACATTCTGATTGGTGAGATCAGATCACAAAGCTGTCTTCCTTGAAATAAAAATCAACACGGAAAACCCAACTAAGCCCATAACAGTTAGGAGCTGTTCTAAAGCAAACTACATCCTATTAACCAGCAGTTTGTCAAAAAGCCCCCCCCCCCCAAAGACCAAGAACACAGCTACCAATGCAGAATTATTTACAGAAACCCTGTACAAACATGTAAATGGCTGCAGTGAGGCTGCAATACCTACCAGAAGTAATCCCAGATTTTTACACCAAAAACAGAACTACTAGTGGAATCCTTAAGGGTGGGAGATTAGCAAAATGGTTAAGGTGTTTACCTTGCAGACACATGGTGCAGGTTTTGATTCTCACATGGGGTAATTGGCTAGGCTTAAAATGGCCCACAAGGGCAGTTAGCCTAGTACTAACCTATGAACCTATGAACTATGAACAGGATATATAACAAAAGAAAAAAAAAGTCATGGCCAAAATCAGAAACAGCAACTCTCAAAAACACAAGAGCTCTCTGATTCAACTAAGCAAGAAACTAAGAGGTCAAGTAAAGTCCAGCAAGGCCAGTTACAAGGTCAGGATAACCTCCCAGGCTAAGAACAGTCACAACGCCTTCAACTATGTCAGGAATCTTAAAGGTAACACTCAGCAGTGTGCAGAACAGGTGGTAAATGGCACAACCTTCACTGACTAGGGTGACAAAATAAGTATACAGGCTGATAAATTTAGCTCTAATTTGACCCCAACTCTCACCTCACCAACCTCTGTGAAATCCCTTCCAGCATATCCCCCCCCCCCCAAGTATCAACAGGGACCAGGTCTTGTTGGTGCACTTTAAGGCCAAAAACACTGCTTCAGTGGACCCTGACAGTATCCCTGGTAGCCTTTTAAATAGCCTAAAACATGACCTAGCAGGACTACTTGAGGTGCTCAACTACAGGTTACATACCAGGTGACTGGAGGGCTGCAACTGGCTAACAAGTCTAATATGCAACCAATGGAGCCTTTTTCCCCCTTGCACTGAACAGAAGAGGCTCTGCTGTGCGATTTTTGATTGGTTCGTATGCCAGTAAATGAGCCAATCAAAAATGACAAAGCAGAGCTACTTCTGTTTAATGTAGAACAGCAGGCAGTTCCACATGAAAGAGCTTTTTTTTTTTTTTTATTTTTGGTCTTTGGTTAACATTTTTTTTGGTCCCTACTTCTCCATTTAAAATCTGGTAACCCTGTATGTAAGGCATCCTCAGATGGATATCTTGCACATCTGTAAACCAAACAACACCAGAAACTGAACTTTGCCTGCAACATAAATAGAAAATGCTGGTGAGATTGATATAGGTTCATAGGCAGGTACTAGGCTATCTGCCTGAGGGCATTTATAAGCCTAGCCAGAGTTTGTCAGCTTTCACCGCCCCACTGATTAATTAACTGATCCTCTGTCAAGCAGAGCCAATGAAGTGATCCCAGGGGTGTATTTTCTGTTACCCATCCACTCATCAAGGTTTCTCTTGAAGAGTGTTAATGAGGGGCTCTGCCTAATCTAGTTTGGAATTTTGTTCCAAAGCATGGGGAGTGTCTGTGACAGGAATGTATCCCTCCAGCATGTTCTATTTATTGTTGTGGTGAGGTTTAGCTCACTAGACCGCGTGGCTCACAGTGACTTGGATTTCTTTAGGTGGAGCATGTCCATCAATTCTGAGTTGGACATGGCTTTGTAATACAGGCAGAGATCACCTCTGAATAAGAGATATGCCACTGAGTACAGCTGGAGTTTTTTCAGTCAGTCTGCATAGGACATATGTTTGAGGCCAGTAATCCTCTTGGTGAGGTACTTTTGTGGTCTCTCCAGCTGTTGGAAGTGTCTTGTGAGGTACATCCCAAATGGGGCATTGTACTCTATGATGGGTCTGATGAGTGATGAGTAGAGGGGCACTATAACCTCTTTATTTCTAGTTGCGAACCCTTTAGTAATTAGATGGGCCACATAGAAGGATTTCCTAACTACTTTGGCAATATGATTGTCAAAGGAGAGATTACTATCAACCTGGGTACCCAGATATCTTATTACCTCTTCTGTATTAAGGGGGCTGCCACCTATGTGGTAATTTGTGGGTGTTTTGTTTTTCCCAAACAGGATGACTATACATTTTTTGGCATTTAGCTTGAGGCCATGACTTTGACACCAGGTGTCCATCTCAGTAAGGCCCTTTTGAAGGATGTCCATGTCAGCCAGAGAGTCAATTATGGCTCCCAGTTTGCAGTCTTCGGTGAACTTGGTAAGCCATAGTCCTCTTGTGTATGCCTGTACTTCTGAGAAGTATATGCTGAACAGTAGGGGTCCCAGGACTGAGCCTTGCGGGACACCACTTGTGACTGGTTTAGAGTCGGACCTGGAGCCCGCTAATCTTACCGTGTGAGTTCTGTCTGTAAGCCAGTTGGCAACCCATCTCGTGATGTAGGGGTTTATGTTCAGGCTGGTGGGTTTTTCTGTAATACCTGAGTGGGGAATGGTGTCGAAAGCCTTGGTGAGGTCAAGGTAGTCTGTGTGAACAACCTTTCCCTCGTCTATGGCCTTGTGACTGTCTCAAAGAAGTCAACCAGATTTAGTAGGCATGATCTGCCCTTAACAAAGCTGAACTGGGTCAGGTCAAGTGTTTGGAGGTTCCCAATGTCTTTGTTAATGAGTTTGATGATGATGCGCTCCATAGCCTTGCAGACCAGACTAGTCAGGCTTATGGGGCAATAGTTACTAGGGTCAGTTGTGGCCCCTCCCTTGTGGAGTGGAATAACCGTTGCTGTGCGCCATTCTATGGGCACGTAGCCTGTGGAGAGGCTGAGGTTGAACAGCATGTTTAGGTGGGGGGTTAGTTTGTTCTGCAGTTCGTGCAAGATGCAGCCTGGAACACCATCTGGCCCCATTGAAGCTGTGTTTTTGGCTTTTGAAAGGGCTATTTTCACCTGTGCGTCTGTGATTTCCGGGACACTACACTTTTTCGGTATTGTTTTGGGCCCTTTTGGGGGTGAGAGGGGGGGGGTGAAGTTTGCACTGAATCTATCTGCCAGGATGTTGGCAATATCAGTAGGTTCAGTATATTTTGTGCTATTTTGCACTAGTTCAGTGCATATCTGTGAGTTGCCACTTAGATTCTTAACATAGCTAAAGAAGGCTTTGTGGTTATCTTTTGAATCCTTTGCTATTTTTCTTTCAAAGTTAGACTTGAATGATTTTATGAGGGACCTTAGTTTCTTACTGATACTGATCAGGGATGTCTTTCCTTCTTGGGATTTGCTTTTTTTTCTGAACTAGTTTCCTCCTTCTATTGTATAGCCTGTTTATGGTAGGGGTCCACCAGACTGGTTTCCTTCTCTTAGAGGAGTGAGTCTTAGTTTTGCTAGGGATGGCACAATCCATGCATCCTTGTAGGTGCTCATAGAGTACATTTGTAAAGATTTCTGCATCTTGGGCAGCATTATCCTTTAGCGTGGGGGCTGTGAAACCTACCACCTCTGTCTTAAGTAAGGTGAAGTTTGCTTTAGAAAAGTTTTTTTACAGTGGTTTCCTTAGTTGGAGGTGGGGGTGGGGGTGTGGACACCCAGAGTGATTAGTTTATGGTCTGATTTAACCAGTGACGGGTTGACCTCTGGTGTGGAACACCTGTCACCCATGTTTGTGATGACCAGGTCCAATATGTTTTCACCTCTGGTAGGGGAGTTTACCAGCTGATCCAGGGTGTATGAGTTGATGAATTCCATGAAGCGCTGGGCCTGGGAGTTTGTACTCAAGTAGTTTTCCCAGTTAATGGTAGGGTAATTGAAATTGCCAAATATCAGGGTGTTCGGTAGGACCTTCATGTTTTCCAGTGTCTCCAGAAAGGTGAAGTAGTGGTCCTGGGTCATGGAGGGTGATCTGTAGCAGGCCACAATTTGCATTACAGATTTGCCCAATGTTAGTTGCACATGGATGATCTCAGAGGTATCATGCTGCGCCACTAATCTGGAGGTGTAGGTATCTTTGATGAATATGGATACACCCCCTCCTTTTGTGTTTTGGTCTGTGTTCTGTGGCCATAATGTGTGGTACGAATTGTAGCCTGGTAATGCTGGGGTGCTCTCTGGAGCTTTGAACTAGGTTTCAGTTACTGCACAAATGTCAACGTTCTCCATACTGAGGAGTGCTTCGAGCGCGTGCATTTTGAGATTTAAACTCCTGGCATTGAGTAGCATAACCCACACTTTTTTGTTAATTGTGCTGTTTATGGAGGTGGCTTTGACTTTTGAGCCTTGCCTAAAAAAGACACTATGGGGGCAGCAAGAGCCTTGGCCAGTATTCGGAAGCCTAGGGGTGACAGGTGCAAGCCATCTCTTGCAAAACAACGTGGCTTGTCGAGCATGTTGTCCCAGGCTGACAGACACTGGATCCCCTTTGAATGACACCAGACGCTTAGCCAATTGTTGAAATTTATCATTTCTTTCTTTATACTGAGGTATCATGCTTGGTGAGGGCAGGATGCTACTCAGGGTCAGGGTCATACCAGCCTGGGCTACATGATCAGAGAGCTCTTCCATGTCTCTTTTCATGTAGTCCAGGGAGGTACGTCTCAGGTCATTCACACCAACATGAACAATGACAGAGTCATATTTGTACTTGTTCTGGAGTGACCAGAGTGCTTGTGTTATCTGGCGGATTCTGGCTCCCGACAGGCAGCTAACAGTAACCTTCTGCTTGTCCAGCCTAGTGAGTGGGACGTCAATGTGCCTGACTATAGAGTCACCTAGTACTAGTGTGTTAGGTATGTTATTTCACCTTAAGGGCTGTGATTGTGCGGCACACTGATTTTGTGTTTTATGTGTTGTCTGGTTTGTGATGGGAGGTGCAGGTTGTTTGGATGTCTGCTTTGGAGGTCTCTGATGCTTTTGCAGGTTTTTATTTAGAGCCTCCGAGTATGATTTTGTGTATTTATGTGTATTTTTTACCAGTGCTAGTTTAGTAGGTCTATGTATGGCTGGAGGTGTGGTGGAAGTGTTTACCTTCTCCTCTTGACTGTCTGTTCCAGTCTTGGGTGGAGACAGCTTAGCCTCCTGTTTGGCTGTATAATTGCATCTCTCACATGTTAGTGTTTTGTGGTAGGAGGAGAGGGTTGTCTGTGTACATTAGGCAGTTGTAACATTGCCTCAGGATACCCAGATTCACCAGCTGGACTAGAGAGTACACCTGAAATTGCCCTTTGGTCATGCCGGAATAGTAGGGTGAACTGCCTAGTCACTTGGTTGGTAAAGGGTGAATAAAGAGTCTTGCCCTGCTGGGCAATCAAGTGTCAGGGTATATTAGTGCTTGATATTAGGTCTGAGCAAGTGCAGGGTTGTAGGATGCTTCTTGAGTGCTTAGGTTGACAGACTAGTTTCAAGGGAGAAACTGAAGTGGAGACTTAGTGGAGCCAGGAATAATTTAGCCCTAGCTAACTGGCACTGCTTGGCGCACAAAACCGTGCAAACATGGTTTTTATAGCAGTGAAATGAAAGACAGAAATTAGCCCAAAATGGCCAATAAACTACTAACTTCTGGGCTGGAACCACTCCTCCAGGGACAGATAGGCTGCTCAAAGCTCCCCTCTCTCACAGGTGAACAGAGAAACTTCCTTCTATCCAAGTAAGGTATGGACAACTCAGAAACTTGTAACATAGCCCTGAATTCAGCACTAGCCTGAAAATTGGACTATACTAGCTTAGAAAGGTGGGGAACAAGGAATTTTTTTTTTTGTTTTGTTTTTTTTTTGAAAAGATAATGCAAAAACACTAAAAAATGCACTTAAAACAGCTTTAAACGACTACAACTGATCAGAAAAGGCAATTGCACTTTAGTGTGTAGCCTCCAACAGTTAAACAAATTATTTAAAAAAAATCAGTGGATCCCTGCACTATGGAATAAGCAGAGTTCATCCCTGACCCTATTAAAAAAAAAAAAAACCTTGATCATCAGATGGGAAATCGCAAATTTATCCGTGGTCTGATGCTCATGTCTCTGATGAAAAGAGGTCTACAGTGAATAAATTAATCCCCAACTAACATAGCACTCAGCTACCTCTTTACTAATATATCCCACCATATAGGCATCTGAGGAACTCGGGGACAAAACTGGGTTGGGTTGCACAGCTAGGCTTATTGGTCATTAGCCTAGTATAAACTAATGAACCGAAGAACAACATATGTACTGTCCCCTTGCACAACTCCACAGCAACATTATAAATATGACATATAATGTGCAGACAGGGCAGCACAGTGTCCCAGCAGATAGCATTTTCACCTCCCAGCAAGAGGTTCCTCAGTTCGATTCTAAGCTGGGGTGCCTTCTGTACAGACTCTGCATGTCCTTGCTGTGTTCGTGTTGGTTTCCTCTGGGTGCTTCAGTTTCCTCCCACATTCCAAAGATATGCTGTTGGTGGACTGGAAACTCTAAATTGGCCATAGGTGTGAGTGTGTGGTGTAGAAGAATTACCATGACAGTGCTAGCCACCTGGTGGTGTAGATATTGGCTCTAGATGATTGTCACTGTTGAAGTGACACCCAGACCCCATGTGCAAAAATGGGAAAAAGGTTTTGTGGATGGATGGATATAATGTGCAGACAGGCAGGAGGCATATACAGGTTTATGGTTAATGGCAATGTCAAGACTGCCTCATAAGTGGTAGCCAGTGTCACTGGCCATAACAGTATATAAAGGGTGCCCGTAGCAATGACCTAATTACATCATTGTCCTTTCAACACATGACTAATACAACTTCAACAGAGGGACACAAATGTGGATACATTGTGCAGATACAGCAGATAAGCATGGCATCAGAGATGTGTTCATACAATGCAATGGTGACTTCATATGACCAACAGGGCACTTTCACCATATGAGTTACAAATTGAAGGCACACAGCCTATATGACCATTGCAAATGAGGCACCAGAACTATGAACCACCCACATGTACATGTCTTACACATTTAGTTTAATACAACACAGAGGTGACAGTGATGTACATCAAAGCAACATTCGATATCTCCTACATACATATGGAAAAGGGTAGCCTGTGTGGAGAAGGTCCCAGTCAGTAGTACTGTCCATGAAGGCACTGCATAGACACAGCAGAAAGCCAGAGATATGCTGGACCACTGTTCATCAAGTGATGGTGATACATATATCACTGACTGCAAAGGTGTAAACAAACATAAACACAGCATATGATGGGTGAAACCAGTGCCAACAGGCAGGAATGCAGGCACACATATGGAAGGTGGTGCAGCCTCCTGCTAATATGCAGGAAAAGCAACAAGCAACATCTAATCTACATAGACATGTACCATTGCAGCAGTAGTGTCACAGGTAGATGTTATGAGCATCACATAGAGCCACAGGTTGCAGCCTTGTACTACACAAAAGTGCTTTGTATAAGCATATATTATGGATAAGAGTTCCTATAATAGCACTACCACAGTATCCTATGCATATGTAATGAGCCAAAGTTTGTTATGGGAATTGAATAGCAGTACCAAACCCATGAAATTTCATCATGGTATGTCATGGTGGTACACTATCTCATTATATGGCAGTGCCATTATGTATATCTAAAATGTACTAGCCACCAGTCCTGCTAATGCAGTATGAGACTGTGCAAACCAGGAATGACAGAATTTTTTGTCAGTGTGCTGGTGTGCCTAAGTATTCAGATAGGAGGTTAGTAAGGTAGTAGGTTAGGTGTGCCTATGGGTGAATGGGGTAAGTATGTCCATGACTATGATCAGGTGGGGAGGGGGTATGTATGTACAAATGCAAATGGAATGACTGTGTGAATGTGCTTGTTTACAGGTGGGTGGGTTGAGGTGGCTGTCATACTTCCACACACTCCCGGACTAATGAACAAAGCCGACAACATTGGGTATGGGAAATCATTATCTACCAGAGCTATCTCTTTAAATTTTAACCTGAACAACATTTAAACAGAATGGTGATTGAGGGGTGGAGGGAATCACTAGCCACCAGGGATGTCTCCTTAAGTTCATGCCTGAACGGCACTTAAACAGAATGGGGATTGAGGTGGGGGGCAACCACTAGCAACAAGGGAAAACTCTAGAAACTCATGCCTGAACAGCACTTACATGTAACATGGGTGGGAGGGGGACACTAGATGCCAGGGTTACCTCTTCACTAAAATGTGAGTGGAGAGACCACTAGGCATCAGACATACTCTATATAGTGACAAAATGTGGATCAAGGAACCACTGGACACCAGAGATACTTTGAACTGCATATATTAAAAGGAACTAAGAGGGATTTATAACCTGCGCCCTTGAAAGAGGAAATCTCAACATTAACCCACTGCACAAATTGTTAAGTCAAGGCTGCAGCATTTTTTTGATATTTGAGGAAATTGAGCACTGTTCAATACCTCCAGCATTTCAACAATTATGAGAGAATGAGAGAGAGAGAGAGAGAGAGGAACATTAAGCATAACACTTAACTTTTTATCACAAGACATCAAGATAAAACTACAATCATAGACTGATTTTAATTCTTCCTCCTACAAATGTATAAAGTCACCAGGATAACAGCTTCTGCACTATCATTCAATTACTGAAGGCTATGAAGCATGAAACTCGAATGTCTGGCATTAAGGACTGAATGTGAATTACCAGGGCATGGAAAATGGAGACATCGTGGCATTATGATAACAAGGGCAGGCATGGAGTATTTGGTGTGAGTGCATGCATCTGTTTTATTGTGTGTTTTTGTGAGGGAGAGTGACTGAGGGGGGTGTTTGTGCCACCAAGATGCAGCCGCTACCACCATTAACGACCACAGGATGTACTGATTTGCACTTGTGGTAGTTAATAGAGATTCAGTGACTTGCAAATTAGCCAATAATGAGGTCTTTCCTCATTACCACTAAAGTCTTTGAATTACAAATCTCCACATTGTGGAAACAGGGCCTTTCTACCACAACCCTTAATGTGAGAGTGATATTTTTTTTTTATGAATCTCCGAGTATGTCTAACCTCATGTATCGCTGTCTATGTGTCATCATGTGCCTATGTCTGCAGATCAGTAGATGTTTGGGGACCCTACCCTATACCTACATGCAGATGCATATCCATGTTACAGATATCCATGACAGTGATGATGCATACTGATTGCTATACACAGGTGATTTACAGTCAGTAGGGCACTGTCCCAGTGCACCCACACATACTGAAAATCACCAAGTCCATTGTATGTAAAAGAGACACTCAAAGACAAAGCATGTTCCTAATAAACTCTTAGATATGGCTACCATAATGCCATAAAGATGACAATCTATTATTTTATATAACAACATGGCAGTAATGTCCATCTAGCACATAACAGCTCACATTTGCAGCCATCCACACATAATACAGTCAACCATCCCAGTCACTCCCAATGCCTTTAATTAATGATGGTATACCGCACAACTCTGCAAATCATGGAGCCCATGTCAATTAAGGTGTACTCCAGCCATAGCATATTTCACATGCACACAATTCATGCATACAGAGCAGTATCAATAATGCTTTGGTTTCCTACAGTTATATGCCCAGGTCTGCAAGCTACATGCCTTTTGAGGGTAGCATTTTATTCCATTATTTACAGATTTTGTCTGGACATATCTAAGACATACACAGCAGTTGCAATATTGCAGCAATTCCCTATAATTTTCTGCAAAGATCTGCAATTTAATGTTATGTATTCCTGATCATGGTCCCATGCAACCTCCTCCTTTCCACCTTGGTCTGGTAGTTTGTCAGTGACTATGCAACTTCTACAATATTACGTATGTAAAGTGTTTATTTCTATGACATTGAAGATGTTATGAGAATGTACCCTTTTACTTACTGCACTCCTTTGGCAGATTCTGTTGGAACATCTGCCAACCAGTCCTCCAGATAGGGCCCATCTGCTGGTGAAGATCATCAAATCAGAGCCTGACCAGTGGATGCTTGATTGATAATGCAGGGTCCTGGTGATATTCTAGTACACATTAATCAGGAGGAACAATCTCCTGGGGTTCCTTAGTCTAATCTGATATCCACCATGGACAAGAAACATGACCAGGGCTTCCTACACCTTTCATTTGAGTGCATAAACTCAGCCCAAGTGTCAAGCAGTTACCATTCTTGCATCCAGCACCACAGATGTTAGTTGTCCTAAGTGTAAATTAGAATAACATCAAAATGGTCAAATTACTACTGCTTGAATTTCACTTGCTGCATATATGGGTTTTGCTTTGAGGTCCAGATAATTACTCTGCATCACTAGTAGGCAGCTTTAAAATGTGCTTGTACCAAGAGCAAATGTTGTTGTTCCCCAAGTATATGCACAGATGCCTAGATTCTATAGTGATGTCTATAAACATTTAGTGCTGCTCATACTGTGGTAGTCATGCAAAACTGGGTGTAGTAAATAGTTTCTGTTTGTCAGTAATGTATGCTAAGTGAATGTGCCCTACAGGGTTATTAGCAGTTAATGAAATTCAAAAGCATTCCATCATAGTTATCCTAATGAATAAGGGCTTGTATAACAAGCATGTAAGCCACAGCTGCTGGAAAACATCCTCTCCCAACTATTTAGATATTGTTATCTGTACAGAATTAAGATAGAAAGAGCGCATCATGGAGACTTGGGTAAGTGTTCCATACAGCTATTTATTTACAATGTTATGTGTATAATCACCTTAGATATCTTCATCTATTCACAAAGTGCTTTGCATCCACAGTTATCATGTGTCACTGATGTTATGGACCATTCTTCATAAAGTGCATGGAGGACAGAACACCTGTGGGAAGGCAACATGGTGTGGATCTCTACCACTTCTGTTGATAGAGACAGCAGAATTTTCTGTGTCTTTGCAAAACCAGGGTATAGACCAGTGCATTACCAGAGAGGGTAATGATGTAAGTATATCACAGCCTACATGTATATTCTGGCTGATACATCCATTCATTGGTCATGATTCTGTGCACTGCAGTGGTGGTACACACATGTTACACACGTGTTACACACATTGATTGTCTGTCTGTAATAGGTGAGTCAGCTATTCATTCATTAAACCCCTCATCTGAGGACAATCGACCCGGTAACCTGTATGCACTTCTATACCTGTGCCTAGTATGGTAGTCATGGTTATATGTCATCCTGACCTGCACTCATTTACATGGCCTTGACTTATCATATCAGCTGGAGACCTCAGTGGATGTACATACTCTTCTTTCTTTCTACATGCCTTGTATTTGCATGTGTTATAGCCATATGAGTATTTGCTTATGGATGGGGTATATTTGTAATGGTTTGCACTTATACCCTTTCTAGTTCCTGGAGGGATGTGGTCTTCATCCTCATCTCCTGCCCTTGATATAGTCACCTGTTGACAGCTGCTAAATGATGGAGGTGCTACACTATCATGACAGGACAAAGTCAGAGCACTGCCAGGGGTCCAACAATGGTACTCCCACTGTTGCTAGGATACAATCCACAGAGTTATCCAAGAGCACACAGCTTATGTTTGTAGATGAATCCCTGTGAGTCATCACCTGTTGCTGCAGTCTACTGAACAAGAGCGTCAATACATCCATTCAACCCACAATGCCCTTGCCATAGTCATTGACTGTATCATGAACTGGGTCACCATAATGCATGATGGTCTCAAACAGTACCTTGCAAAGCTCATGTCATCTTTTGGATGGCATGTAGTCACTAAGGGAGGTATTGTGCAGTCTCTGCAGGTAGCCATGACTCACAACATGTGTTAGGTCATGGTATCGCATATGCCATAAATGACTTTACCTAAGTTGTGGCATGTTCACCTAGGGTATGGGGGTCTTCATGGCTATGGGCAGAGTACCTGTGGCAGTTGGTCCACTGCCAGGCAAGTACACTACCACCTGCCAGGTGCTATAAGTAACAGAGATATTCCTGCACAATCTGGTGGTAGTCACCCTCATCAACCCAGTAGCACTGTTATTTCTACAAAATCATCCAGTTCACCTGACAGCAATGATGACACTCCGCTGCTGCCTCAGGTGTATGTCAGCTCCTTCCCTTGCAGAGTCAAACAAGTGAGTGGTATTGGTTGGCAACATAGATGTCCTTTACTAAGGTAGTGCAACCTGCATGTTGTCACTTTTCTCTGTGTCAGTGTGTCCCCACCTGCCTGTGATGATGAGGAGGAGGAGTGCTGTGCCACTTACCACCCACCCATTCTGGAAAGGTGAGTACTGCACCTGTGTGATGCCATAAGCTTTACAGAGCATGCTGTGCACCATTCACATCAGCATACCTGCTAATCGCCAGTGGATGTTTAAATGGCAGCATATGTGTTGCACGTATGTAGTTCAGTACTATTGATGTTTCTTATCTGCATGCCATGAGTCCATACAATTTACCTGTGTTAATACACTGCATTCATACTACTGTGCCCTTTCTTTTATATGCTGTCCAACTGTCCATCTATTATGCAACACCTGTGTATTTTAGAAACACCTGTTTTTCTATGCTATGGATACTGTCTATTACCAAAATGCATTTAAACATTCTGCTTGCGGCATGGCAATGTATTGAGCTGGATAGAATATTTATCTGCATACTGCTAAACTTATACCATGGTTTCTGCCTACTCCTACTACATACCTACATACGTTCAACCATATCATCCTTTCCTGCAAGCTGATGTTGACAACCACCTGGCTTTACTCCTTCATTTGTATGCTATTTGTCATGAACATGTTGACTGCTCATTGAATGAGCATGTGCCCTGGAGAAGGGATTGCATGTGTGCAATAATGTTCCTGGCTGTCATGATCCAGTTGACTGTGACAGAGTGCATATGTAAACATATGTCACTGCTGTGTTGCTTTTAATGTCTGGGAGTGGCAATACTAGTCCCTTCATTACCTTTCAGGTGTGTGTGTGTGTGTGTGTGTGTGTGTGTGTGTGTGTGTGTGTGTGTGTGTGTGTGTGTGTGTGTGTGTGTGTGTGCGCTTGCACAAGAGCATGTTTGTGTACATGTGCGTGTATGAATGGTTTGTGTTGTATATGATAGAATGATATACAATGCGATCTTTTTTACTGCTTTGTTTATTTTTTCTAGTAGAGAAGGACCACATGGTTTACTGAACAACACTTCTACGGCAGGATTCATTGTCATTCACTATCAAAACAGGAAGTAACAGTGAATGTTGGTGGGTTGATATTAGTGAACCTATGTGATCTCTTAGGAAGCTTTTAAAATTGAAGCCATACTCTTTTCTGGGTCAGGACCCAAAAGGTTCATACAGGTTTAATGAACAAGGCCAGTAGCTAGCACTTGGAAACTTAAATGTAAAAGTTAACTATTGGTTGTGGTTCTAATGAAAACATGGCACAGCTCATGGCTACATATAAAGTTAACATGATGTGCAGCACATTTGGGTGCAGAAATCTGAAGGTGAGTACTGCAAAGAAACTAAAACGTAAATGCAGTATTCATTCATTCATAAGCACAAGGCAGAGAAAATAATCCTGACTAGGATATCAGTCTATCACAGGATGCACATACATATGCTAACTCATACACTGATGCATATACATATGCTAACTTATACACTGAATGCATGGCTGTGGAAAGTTCAGAGGGTTAGAGAAAACAAAAATCCACAATTCTACCAAACAATCCAAACATACGACTAACAAAGCTCAATAACTAAGCAAAATGATGGTTCTGGGTCCATGTAAGCTGAGTTTATTCAATAAAAAATTAGTAAAAAAAATAAAGCAAGCTTTCACCTGCAAAATGCTTTTTCAACTATTCAAAAAGTGTGCACAGAGCAAGGGTAAGGTAATTTAAATAAAATACTAAAATATGCGATCTGTGTCTTTTCAATAAAATACGAAGAACAGCACTTAAGGCAACAGTGCGGTCAATCTCCTTGCTATACTGTTATACAGCCATTAAAGTCATGACATAAATAACAGAAATTTTACATATATATTATAGCAATAAAAATAAGTGCTAGAGTAAATGTTATTTAAACTATTCATAAAAATAAGTATTTTCAATCAGTCACGCCCCAGTCTGCTTGCTCACTTCTTGTTAGTATGAACACGTATTCTGCCAGGTATAATGTTCCAGTGGGCATTCATACATAGACAGGGCATGCTCATCTACACAATTTGTGAACCAGCTGTTTTGGGTGATAGGGTCATGTTTTTAGATGGGACTGCCTATGGGGCTGGTTCTCCATTTATTCGTTCAATCCATTTCAAGCTCATGGGGAGCCTGGATCCCATTCTGGCACTCAGTGGAAGCAAAGGAGATAAATTAATCCTTGACAGGGTTTCAGCCCACCTCAGGATGCACAGTCATGCAGACCCACTAACACATGGCACACACCTTCAGGCTGTTTAGAGGATCATCAGTTCATCTACTGCACATCTTTGAGAAACTAGAACACACCCCTGAAAAGCTACATAGATACATGGGAAAAAAACTAACGAGCAAGCAACGGAGTATCCAAATGTTTAATAAACGTAAGCGCTTTCACTGAAAGAAATAAATCAGCTTCTTCAGACAAGTTAAAAACTCGTAACTTCCCAGTGTAAAAGTACTTGCACAGGAATTCTAAACCAATGGGCTGACAGCCCAAAAACATGATGTCATTCATCCGGTTACATTTAAAGCAGCATTAACCACTTGAAAATAGTAAATCTGTAAATATAAAAGTTTAACAGTTAAATCTAAATAAACAACAATTAATAAATAGTAGATAAGCTAATAAAATAATATAATATAAGATGGAAATAAGATAAATTACCAAAGATCTCCATAAAGACAAATAGTGAACAATAAATATATAATGCATGCATCCAAGAATGGTTTACACATAAACAGTATTGTATATTTTTATGCTGGAAGCAGCTGTTAACCAACAACTGAATACATGTAAAAATGTATATAGTTGATTGAATTAAATAAATAAGTCAAAAGGCCTACCCTGCCAGGGCTTTCAATTTCAGCAAACTTTTAATTGATAAAGCTTCATTCATAGATACATGGAAGGCATGCAGCTTCAGCACTGAAAGTACCCCAACTGGGAACTGAACTGGATGACCAAGCACTGTGAGGAAGCAACATTAACATGTACCACTGTGCCAGCATTAAACTGGTTCAGCTATGTATAAAATAGTAGCTCTATTCATTGCAGCTCAGTCTTTTAAAATGAGCTGTCTACAAACATTTCATTTTGACTTGTTTGTGAGAAAGAATATGTCTAATTGTTCTAGATTTTCTGCACTGGTTTGTACACCTGCAAATCAGAAACATTACAAACAAAATATCTTAATTATTAATTAAAACCTGGTATTCCTGTACATCACATTCACACATGGAATTCCAGAGTTCATTCTAATGAAAATGTGAATCAGTTTATAAAATTTCTTGGTACTTACGTATTATCGCGACCAGATTTGCGAGGTGGCATACTGTATGTTTTCTGCAAAAGTATCTCTCTTAATGGAAGATGGGTACTGTGAAGTGTGAAACAGTTTGGGGTCACATTGTGTGCCACATACTAGGAGCAATAAGGGCAAATGTCCTCTATGCAGGGAGTGCCCTAGACTCAGTGGAATGAGTCAGCAAAGTGAACAGGTTCCCCACAGCTGAAGTGCCGCCTTTCAAACAGAGTTAAAAGTGTAACTTACTACTCCTTACAGGCAACTTTCATTGTCATGATTACTGTCACCTAAAAGTAACTACATATATTGGTCAGTGCCTTCCCTTTGGTAAGATGTCACCCAAAAATAACGGTTATTCTTCCCCGCTCTCACAAGCAGCAGTCATTGTGATCGTTGTATTCACTGCCTGTCAGTAAAACACTCTACCACAAACTTGAATTTTCCCCTTATTCCCCTTCCAAACCCATCACCAATATCCCAGAAGACTTCTTAACAGTTTAGCCAACCCTTTTAAACTTAAGACATTTGTTTGACTGAAACATGAGCAATTATGGCATGTCGCAAATCTGGTTGTGATAATACGTAAGTACCAATTTGGCTTTCAGACCCTTAGCTAAATAAAAAAAAAATGTTTTACCTGACATTCATTTTCATTTCAAAATGTCAAATCTAGATCTTCATACTCAGCATTTTGTGGATGCATCCTTCAGTTATGGATGAAAACACATTTGTGTTTAAATGTTAGTGGTGACTCTGGATGTAGTACACTACAGTTTTTGCTCAAGCTTTAAATTAACATTATGCCATGCAGTGGCAGCATCCCCAAAGTTCATCAGTTGTTGCTACAGAAATCTGAAGGTGAATGCTACGTATAAGCTAGAAAAGAGACACTCTGACAACTGTCATTTATATATTAACGAAAAGCCATCTGCTATGCCCTTCTGTGTCATGTTCTTGGTGGATAGTTTGCCTGTAGGCACTCACTTTGATAGACAAAGTCTCCAGAACTGACCGATCTATGATGGGCATTTTTACTGCCTTGTACCACTAGGTATGGCATTAAGGAAGCAGAGTGCTGCTTGGGATGTGTGTGTGTCTGAAAGCTGTGCTGCATAATGTAATAGTTTCTGGGCATTTCCTACGAACATTTATGTAAACTATAAGAAGTTGATCAACGGTCTGTCTAGTATGATGGTATTCTATTGTCAGCTTCCACGTAGATATTCTTCCCATCCTATCTCATTTCTACCTGTCTCCAATTCCAACAAATCTCTCAGATAATTTATGTTCTTCTATACTGATAGATAATCTTGTGTAGTGCCCCAAGCTCAGAATGAAAGGTGATGTATCTATAACTCTGACCTGACTCATCTCCATAGTAGATATCCATGCCCTTGACTGCAGCTCGTTCTTACTGTACAATTCTATGTGTCCCACATGCCCCCTAACTCAAAATATGATATAACATTGCACTGTTTTGCATAATTCCCCAGCTGTCATCCCCATGTGCCCCTAGTCTTACCAAGCTGTGCTGAGTGGGTATGAGGGAGCATGTCAGTAATGTGCTGCTCTTTTTACCCCGTTTCTTCATGATATGTATTTCCTGTGTCATTTCTTTCTTTCCTTATAGTCCAGTTCTTTCATATCCCTACCATGTTTGTTGCCTTTCTGAGTCTGTTTTGACCAGTGGGTTGCCCTTCCATAAAGGCTTTGGAGGAACAAATGCAGCAAGGAATCCATATTTTGTTATTGCTCCTATTTATTAACTGGTTAAGTGAACTGATCTTTCCCAAGATAGCTTCAGACATGACCTGGGCCACAAGTTTAAGGGTAAAGTCTATGTCCATTTGACCATCATGTTTTTGGAGTTGTAAGGAAATTGGACTACCCACAGAAAACCCACACAGTCGTGGGAAATATCCTGAGAAGATCTATATAGTCACTATAAAAAACATGAGCACTCTAAACATGCAGTGACAAGAGGTCAAGCTGGAATTCCAGGCACTATAGGGATCTTATCCACTAAGCCCTCCTTCTGTCCAGTTGCAGTGGGACAATGACCTCATTGTATAATCTGTTATCCTGTTTTCATTAGTCACAGCTGTCTCATGTTTTCATTGTATGATTGATTGTGGAGGAGTTAGTCAAATCTATAACCCTCACTCCTTTTATTTTTCATGCCAGCTATAAAATCATGTGGACCCAATGTAATAAGCCACTTATGAAGTGTTTCTCTGTGTGGTTTTACCATGTCTATGACAGGTTTGTAGGCAGAAAATACCATTTTGTACGCACAAACCCTATTTGCTTCCCCCATTCCACCTTGCATCTAAAAATGGACACATCTTTAAAAATGTTGCCCCCCCAACAGTTAATAAATGTATACATCAGTTCCAGCTGTCCCCCCAAAAGTATTAACAATATTGTTTTTATATAACATATTTATATATAGGATAGTGCAGTGGTGCAGTGGTAGTGTTGTCACCTCACAGCAAGAGGTCCTCCAGTTTGATTCTCAGCTGGAGTGCCTTCTGTGCAGAGTCTGCATGTTCTCCCTGTGTTTGTGTGGGTTCACTCTGGTTTCCTCCTACATTACAAAGACATGCATCTGGAGCATTTCTCCCCAGGCCTCTGCTGAAAATTGGCTTCATTTCAAGTCAGACTTTCCTGGTAAATAAATAAAATATTACCAATTATATCTGTAAGCAAGTTGCGTAACTGTTGTTAGAGTGATCAATTTAGACAGTTGTAGACATAATATGGCCTGAAAAAGCAACAATGTTTCTGACTGCTGCAAAGAAAATATGAACTCTGTAGAGT
The DNA here is from genome assembly GCF_019279795.1 of Protopterus annectens. NCBI lineage: Eukaryota > Metazoa > Chordata > Ceratodontiformes > Protopteridae > Protopterus > Protopterus annectens. The sequence continues at coordinate 333,661,505 of NC_056745.1, read as the reverse complement.
ACAAAGAGTATGCCTGGCTACACCCTCATCAGATATTCTCTTTGTCTTGCTAATTGTCCAGCCCATGTTGACCAAGTAGGACAGGAAAAGGGGATCTCTCTAAATTCAAACCATGATGTAAAATAGTAATTATTTGTTGGTGAATCAATTCATATATTCTTAGAAAGATGTAGTTCAGCTCCTCAGAACTTATTTTAATTTGATCATTGTTTTCAGTGAGTTTTATATCATAAACTAAATAATACATATTATCATCAAATAATTTATTCATTTTTAAACTAATCTAAAATCTATGATTCTAATTCCTGACAGTTATCTATAAAAATTCAATTAGACTTCTTTATTCTTTAAAATATATAAAATCTATTTAATATCTGTTGCAATTTTATTTTATTAGGATTGAATTTTCATTCCCTCTATGTCCCCTTCTGAGTATGATAGCTGAAATCAACATTAAGCCCATTGTCTTAATACTAGGAGACCTCAACTATCTATCACTATACTGGCAAACATACATTGCCAATGGTCAATATGCTCAGCACTTCCTTGACATCATAAATGGTAACCCTCATTTATAAATAGGTAACCATCATTCTAGGGACCCCAATATTCTTGACAGTCCTCACAAATATGGTTACTTCTGGCCCATCACCTTATGTATCATCCTGTCTTGTTAAATTAGACCATAAATTAGTAACATTTTCCTTTAAAACTGATATGTCCCCTCTGAATACCTTTGTGTTTAATGACTTCTCAAAAGCAAATTGTCTTTGATTATTTGATGACCTAAATAAATTCAACTGGGATTGGGGACTGGCGTAATGGTTAAGTGTTTACTTCACTGGCACAAGGTACAGGTTTGAGTCCCACTTTTGGTTACTGTCTGGTTATTGGTTGAGCATGTAATAGTCTACTGACTGTCTAGTATTATCTGTGTATTATGTAATCCTCTGATGGATCCCATTGCTAAAGCTGCTACGTATGCGTCTGACTTCTACTCAAATTTAAATAGTTGCATTGCTAAGGCAGTCACTATTTTCAGCAAATGTGAGATATTTAAAAACAATCCCATATGGTGGAATACCTCTATAAATAAAGTATATAGCAAGAGAAAAAAACTTTTTAATGCTTATAAGAGGTCTCATTCTACCTACCTTAAGAGCACATTTAAGCAAACTAATAAAAAGTTTAAGGGAACCATAAGGAAGCTCAGAGATGAGTATGAACTTAAAAATATCTACTAAAACCAAAGCTAACTACAAATCTTTCTTAAACTATGTCAAGAAGTTAAGAACTAGCACCAAACAATGTCAAGAGTTAGTCCACAATAGCACAGCACATTTTGACATAAATTACATACGTAATGTCCTAGCTGATATATTTAGAGCAAACTTTACTCTGCTCACATTTAAAGCTATTCCACAATCCCAGACACCCTATTTAATTTCTATGAAACAAGTTCTCTCAGACTTCTCAAAAGGTAAGAGTCCCTCATCCATGAGCCCTGATAATACACCAGGTTGTCTGACTATCAGTGCCAAATATGGCCTATCTGAAGTCCTGTTTAACCTCCTTAATCAAAGTCTCTCTACTGGTTACATTCTTGAAGCCCAGAAAACAGCCATTGCAGTGCCATTACACAAGGATGACCTAACCATGGACCCTGGTAACTGCAGACCCATTAGTCTCACTACCTTATATGTAATGTTATGGAGCATATTATCTCAGGCATCATTAATCTGGATATTGAAAACGTTTTTAACCCTGGACCCTCATCAATTTGATTTTGTCAAAAAAGTCCAGTTTCTTTAACTACAGTCATTTCTTTGAAAAAGAAACTCAAGCAGTGGACAGCAGTTGTGTAGTACATCAATGTATCCTGACCTTGCTGTGGTATTTATCACAATTGCCCATGTAAACATTATTGACAGACTTGTAAATGTGAATATGAATCCTCATATTGTACAGAATTGCAGGTGCTACTTCTGTAAGCAAAAATGCTACCAGTAGTGTAGCACAGGCTCAGAGTGGGGCCTGCACCAATTTGGTATGCATCACATAAACCTTCAGGTTTGCAGATGACTGTAAATTGGATGCTGTTACTCCATCTACCAATGACTCACAATTGCTCCAACATAGGTTAGACCATGTTAAAATTGCTACAAGGACAAAAGTTTCAAATTAAATGTGAAAAAAATGTAGCTTAGTTTATTTTGGTAAACCAAACATTTTCGCATTGCCATAAGGAATCTAGGCACTCTTGTTGATGATTCCTTATCAGTGGAACATCCTGTCACCACAGGAGTTCAGAAAAACTTTTATGAGTCTCACCTAATTTCCAAATGCATCTCCATCAGATCCAAAGAAGTCTTAATTCTCCTTTACTTGTACCTCAAGAGAACTATCATTTAATATAATACCATTTTTAGTATGTATTTATCTAATCATGTCACTCAACTTGAAGGACTTCAGAGATTCATAGCTAAAACGATCACTGGCCACAAATATCATAGTTATCAGGATAAATTGTCAGTCCTCTCTCAATACTCAGTCTCTTATAAACTCATTTTTGGAGATCTGTGTCTTGCCTTGTGAGGCATAAACAGCATACCCTCTTTGATGTCTTTCAAAGAACAAATGACATATATATTGCCTGGTTAAAGAAACCAAACCTTTATCAGCAGATAAATATGACATGGAGTGTTACATTCATATCCCTATGTATCCCTCCTTTTTTGAACAAACCTCCACTACCTGTCATTCCGAATAGTAGCTTTCCCACGTTCAAGTTAAAACTAGATAATTAAATGGGAAGCCTCCTCTGGTCTGTCTCATCTTTCCCTCCTTGAGGCTTCAGGGAGCTTTTTAAGAGAGTTTTTGACTACGCTTGTTATGGTCTGCAGACTGATTATCTAGTACTTACCTATGAACCATTGCTTATGAGCAAGCCTAGGTTTAACTTTAGGTCTCTAACCCAATTTATCAATAGTAACTATTGTATTTTACTTTCTCTAATGCTTATATTGTGATATATTTTGGTATTTCTTACTAAAAGACTGAATCATATTAAAAAATATGGTCTGATATTTTTGAACTTTCATTTTTGCAAAAATCATCATTTCCTGAATTGTTGTTAATTCATTGTTGTTTTGATTAATTTTATTCTTGCACCAGGAACAAATTTTACCATATCAATAACCTTATAATGAATCTCCCAATACTGAGTCACTTCACTTTTATCATTCTGCAGAATATATTTAATGCATTACTCAATGAATCTTCAGATATTTGTTACCTTATTATTATTTCTTATTTAGCATAAAAAGAAGTACAGTATGGTCAAATAAGAGGAAAATATAAAAGGTTATATTTTAGAAATGTAATTGGAAAAAATTTGTATCCTGATCATTCTATGTGAGTAATGTGTGCAATGGAAAGGATCCTTATATTTTAACATCGATTTTTTTCCAAGTTTAAGATATTAATTTGAGATACTGTCTGATATGACATTTATCCGCAATACACCCATTTTCTGCAAAAAACAAGCCACCCTTCATATTGTCTATCATCATATGACATTAATATTTTTAAACCATTGTCCATTAACCTGTTTTTAATATAAATTAGCAAGACCTAAATTCTGTTTTGATACTCTGTCACCGTAGACATTATCTTCCCATCCAAAAGACTAATGTATTATTTTCACATTACAGTACTTCTTCCATACAAGAGCGAGTTCCATTTTTTACATCTTGAAGGAAGAATGTGCAAGTACCTCATGTATTCATTATATAAAATGTCTTCCTCTAAAAGAGGACTTTTATATATAAAAAAAAAGCTACACTTGTTTTGTCAAACTGAAGAAAGTTCATAAGTTGCTTTTATTTTGCTTAGTTAAACCTTTTTTGTTTAAAGAAGTAGAAGTGATTTACATTTAGTTTGTTCCAGAAAGGTTAATATAAATATCTAGTTCAATCCATTCACAGATGGCAATGAAAAGAAAAATAAAAGATCGCCACTTCCAAAGCTAATGAAAAATATGTACAAAATACTGTTTCTTTGGTCTGCAAAATAAAAAAACACACTTTTTTCCTACATTTTTTTATTTATTTTATTTATTTGCAGTTGGTTTACCAGGATAGTCCATTGGGTCAAAAAGAACCCGTTTTCAATGGAGTCCTGGGAAGAAAAGCTCCAAAAAGCAATAACAAAAACAGTATCATGATAAATACAATAGTACAAGATACAAACATATGAGTTGAATCTTCAGGAAACAAACAAACAATACTCAAAATATTTAAAAAAATAAACTCAAACTTTAGGAATTCAAACAATACTATTTAGAGAAGAGTGATGTTGCTTTACACATACAGAGTGGTTATTTTGTAAGGAACAAAAGCTTATAAGGTACAATCAGGTAACATGAGTGTGAAGGAAGATGTAAATACCATATTTTATGAGGGGTGGGAGCAAGAGCATTCCCATTTGGCCTTTATGAGGTGGGGACAAGAGCATTCCCACTGGGACCTTAGATACATATGAAGAGATTTTTAAACATGTTATGATTGAGAGAAAGTAATCGATGGTGGGAGTGAGTTCCAGAGACGGGCTAGGTTAAAGGATAGTAAGTTTTTGCCTGGAGGACGAGTTGGTTTGTGTACTTCTAATAGGTTTTGATTGTTAGACCTTAAAGCCCTATTGGGTAGGTGCATCCTGAAGGCAGAGGACAGGGAGGGACAGAGAGATGGGTTGAGAATGAGCTTGTGGGCTAAAGTTACCTGAGTGTAGTTGAGTTGATTAGGTAACTCAAGCCAGTTTAGTTTTTGGAGAGAGGTGCAGTGGTGGGTGGAGGACCTGTAACTTAGCGATTTTGTTATAGCATGAAGAAAGTTGTTTTTTTTAGAGAGGACTGAAGATTGGTTAGCAGAGGAGCTCCATAGAGAAGGGAGGGGATAAGAAAAGAAGAGGAGAGAGTGATTTTAGAGGAGCATGTAAGGAATTGATTTTGACGATAGAGCATGCCTAGTTTTTGATGTTTTTTTTTTATATTTAGTTGTAGATGGGAGTTGAAGTTAAACTGGTTATCAATTTGGACACCAAGTAACTTGGTTTCAGACACCAGTTCCAAGGATGAGTTATTTTCGCTAGTAATAGAGAATGTGTTCATATCGAAAGGGGTAGTTTTGAGGGTAAATACCATTAGTTTAGTCTTGGAGGCATTGAGAGCTAGGTGGTTTATTTTCATCCAATGTTCAATAATTGAAAAAGCTTCTTGTGTAAGCTTTTGGAGCATAGAGGGAGATGTATCTGAGCAGATAATGGTAGAATCATCTGCATATTGGATGATGTTAGAGAATGGAATGGATTTGCGGAAGTCATTTATAAATATATTGAAAAGAAGGGGACCAAGAATGGAGCCTTGGGGAACTCCGGTAGGGGTACTAAGAAAGGAGGAAGTGGCCTTTTTCCATTTTACAGCTTGGAATCTGTTTGATAAATAGCTAGAGAACCAGTTCACGGAGGAGGGAGAGAGGTTTGTTTCTCTCTGTACCTGTTAACAATCATCACCCTACCATTGGTGTCCAGACAATTTATTCTTTAATAAAGTGATCCTACCTGCACCATGGTGTGAACCAGCTAAAGGTGGGGGTCATCAATCAGGTAGATATCCCCTCCTTCCTTGCCCAAGCTTTAGCCTACAGATGAAGCAGCAGTATCCTAACTCCATCAGCCAGAGAGTATAGCTGCACCACCACCAGGCTACACCCATCAGTGTTCCAGGACAGACCCATATTATCCTCACATCAAGAAAATACTCTCAATGTCAATCATGTCATGTGAAGGCTCATGGTGTCTCTGTTATGGCTTAGCTCCTCCCCTAGCTGGGTAATTTGAGCACGCATCACCACAGAGGCATCCAATGTCCTCTAATTGATATGCCTCTATTCCCACATGAACACCTTATGAAGGTTATTGTCACCACCTAGGGATCACCAAAACCACCACCTCCAGTCACTGGCTACTGTTGCTATGAAAGCCACCACTTGCATGGAAGCAATATGATGAAAAGAACTTACTTTTCTCTCTGCCAAGGATGAGTGAGTTAGCATAAACTACTCACTCCCACCTTCTCCTGCCTGGTTCCTCAAGGGCAGGGAAAATCATCACTGAGCCTTCACATCCATGCCACCATCTTTCTGAACTATTACCATCAGCCAGACGTTAAAGAATAATGTGCATGAAAACAAGCAGATATAAGAACAGTTTTTTCCACAGGCCATCAAGTTCATAAACAGTTAACTCAACTTATTAGGTTGGGGTATTCTTTTTCCCAAGCCTCCAAGGATTCTGCAGTATCATTTATTTATTGTTAATACTTGTTTCTTTCAGAGTTTAGTTCAGTATTTCTTGCACTGAGTTGCACTTTGCACCTTATATATATATATATATATATATATATATATATATATATATATATATACCTTGTATGTATATGTATATTTACTGTTTTGTCTTGTTCTTAAAAGGTGTATGTATGTCGTTTCTGTAATTCATACTTGGAGAGTCACTGAAAATGGAGTTAAATTCCTTGTATGCATGTATACTTGGCCAATAAATTTGATTCTGATTCTGATTCTGATACATATCTGACTGACTAAAAAATGTCAAAAAAGACTGATCTCAGAAGATCAACCCATAAAATTCTAGTGCTCCAAGACATAATATTGGAGTATGCAAACACAAAAACAATGTTTTTGCAGGGTAAGCCTCCCTTTACCCCCATATGGGGAGCTATGTCTCCATACCCTCCTTTTACCTATATATATATATATATATATATATATATATATATATATATATATATATATATATATATATATATATATATATATATAAACTTCAAGATTGCTCTGTACTGCGGAAAGTGCATGTTCCCCAAACCAAGTATTATAGTGATTTCACACCAATGTTACCTAGCTTGTCTACTGACCAAAAGGTACAGGCAGAAACGTTGTCAACTAAATGCACAGTTAACCAAGGTCTTTCTTGTGAAAAGACTGAAATTTTGAGGGGTACCTGACAGCTGTCATTCCTGTGGCAGCCATTTTAGATGTCATCCTTTCTCCCATTGTCTTAATTCCTTTAGCATGTCTTTGGAGCATCCTACTCCTGTCTCCCATCAGCCTTTTTTAACCTTACATGGACTTTGAAGTTAGTGTATATCAGGCCTTATGCCAAGATTTGCTTCCTTGTTTGATTTAAGTATGGACAGTCCCTTCTGGAAAGCCCCTTATCTTTTCACTCATTATTACTTCCCTGTCTCAGAACTTTGATCTCAGCATCAGCCTTACAGCCACTTTGTAAATAATTTTTTGCTTTATTGCCAAGACAAAGTCAGTACTTCTAAGAATGTTAGCATACATGCTAGACTGTCACAGATGTCCCAATGGTCCTTTTCTGTCTACAGAGACACTTTTACTGTATCCCGCCAAAGAAAGGGAGGTGTCCCCACATCTGTTTCTGGTTTGCTCAGTCCTTTGTTGTACTAGCCATGACACAGGGTTCATCGTACTAAATGTTTTCCTACCCTGTTGTCATACCATATGTCTCGTATGATTAAATGTCACAAGAACAAAGTGCATTTTATGCCTCCCTTGGGCCCTTCCTATCCTGACATTCACATTAATTCTCTGGTATCTCCCTTTTTTCTTCCTGCCAAGACAGGACAAGTTAACTTCTTTTTTCATCTTATCTACTCTCCTCTTCTACTACTCTTTTAGATTTTACTGCCTGTACAGATCTTTCCTCTCCTTATTTCTTACACTTCATTTGACTCTACACTCTCCCATGACTCCGTCTCTCTCGTCCTACCAGTTACTTATTAAACCATTCAGTTTCCTTTTTTTTTTGTTTTGTTTTTGCATGCCATCTACTGCAGTTTGTTTTTCATTCCTATGTCCTGACAAACCAAGAACCAAACCAAACAAATGAAAAACTTGAGTGAAGATCCAGGTGCCCAAAAAGACCAGTACCAACAGTCAAGAAATATCACCAAACGATTTAGTAACTCATTCACTCCAACGGAGCCCAGGAAGTTTGCACTGTAACTTCCAGCCAAAATCAAATTTTGTCTTCACATTTCAAACAAATGTTCTTATCTTTGGAACCATAGGAATTATGAAAGAAGTATAAATGGCAAACTCTTCAGTACAGACTATTTTTATAGTGGTAGTATTGTTTTGGTCGTGGGCCTTAAAATGAATTTTATAAGACACAGTAAACACAGTCCCCTGGATTTACTAAACTTCCATGCA